>NW_012114364.1:3234953-3261736 GCF_000951035.1 Colobus angolensis palliatus | reverse complement strand
ATAATTTATATAAATTTATATATTTATGTATAAATATATTGTATATATATTAGAGAGCAGGTCTCACTCTGCTGGAGCCCAATTGTGTGATCACGGCTCACTGCAGCCTCTACCTTCTGGGCCCAAGCCATCCTCCTACCTCAGTCTCCTGAGTGGATGGGACTACAGGTGCACTCCACCATGCCTGGCTGTTTTATTTTTTGTAGAGACTGAGCTTTCCTATGTAGCCCAACTTACCTCGAACTCTTGGCCTCAAGCAGTCCTCTGGCTTTGGCCTCTCAAATTAGTGAGATTGCAGGCATGGGCCACCACACCTGTCCTCAGGATTTTAATTTTAAAATATTTTATTTAAATACTTCAACCATTTTTAGTAGAATTCTACCATAAGGCAAACATCCTTATCTCCCCCTTTTTTTTCGTATTATTTTTGTGTTTTTAGAGATTATATTAACTCTCTGTTACCATATATTTGGTGGAAGGACAGCTTTATGAGTGCCAAATCTTAAACTGACATGTAAACAGTGTTGCTTCAAGGCCTGTAGAAAAGTTTGGACTGGTTTTTTTTCTTTTTTTTTTTTTTTAAAGAAAAAAAATCACACAATTTTTTCACCTTATATATAGCAGAGATATTTGCCATAGATTTTATTTCCTGAGAAATGATTATTGGTTGATTATCAGAGAGTAAATTTGAACTACTTTTTTTTTTTTACCCATAATCCCCTTCTGAAAGAAACACAAATGGATCATTTAATTTCTTAGTAATAAATGGAAAAAGTAAACAGGCAACTCCTAGTCACCAGGGCCCTTATTCAGAAGAACAGGATACTACCAGAGTAGAATTGGTTGGAATATTTTATGCTTGACTAGCCTGGTTAGTTGTGAGCAGAAAGTAATTACTAATTGATGGCAAGGAAGGAAGAGAATCTGATTCATAGGTACTCTAATCAGAAGAATAATTATTGGAAAATTGGGACATAATCGTATTATTTTAAGTGTGATTTTTAAAGTGTTCCTTAAGTCCTACTAGAACAAAAAAGATTTATGTTGTATATTATACGTATTAGAAATTTTAGCAATGGTTCCAGTGTTGTGATTTTTGTAGTTATAGTTACATTATCTCTTAAAGAAAACTTACATAGGCTTAATAATTCAACTTCTAAATTTTATTTTAGGCTAACATTTTGGCAGGGGTAGGCTTAGTCTATTGGTGACTACTTTCTGAAGCTTGAAAAGTTTTGCTTAAATCATAGTAAATTATTATTTCCAGTATGCATGGGATTTTTTATTCCTATAAATGAAGAAGCATTTTTGGAGATGATTATAAAACACGAAAGTAGACAGGAGAATAGGAAGGTCTATCATTGTTCATGCTTTTACAGCTACAGGTAATTCATTTTCAGATCACTTATTTGCCCTTAATGTAATATTCCCATTCCTGAAAGCAGAGAGGAAAAAAAGTAGTCCTTGCTAGAATGCCCTGTGAAAAAAAATTTTTTAAACTAAAATTTGACAACTATTCAAACTTTATATATTTATATGGATTATTACGTGTAATATTCACTTTTAAAAAGAGTTAACTAAAGACAATGTTTTTCATCTTTCAGTATATTCAAATTCCTTCTATAATAAAATCATCAATAGCTCTGTGTTTCATCCTGATGATGTGCAAAATGCTTTTCTTGCATCATTGTTGGTTCAAGTTACTGAGCATCAGTAAAGCCTCAGTATCAAGTAGCTTTTCCATCCAGGTCAATTGCCCCAGTTAGAAATAATTAGTTTCGTTATATTTATCTCAATTTATTGCATAGTTTTGAAGATAATCACTGTTTCTTGGAGATAAGTTATCTTTCATGCCAAGAATCAGCCATAATATTTTCCATAATACTTCCACCAAATAACGTGTATTTGATATTTTTTCGTTAATGAATAATTTGAATGTGATTGAATTCATACTGCTCTTATAGCATTATCTATGTAACATAACAAACCTGCCCCATTTTAAAAATAAATTCTTCATTAACATAACTTTATTATTTTCTTTATTATTTAAAAATCATGTTATTTCTGAATATCTTTATGCAGGAAAGCCTGTCTTGATTCATGACCTTGTTTTTTTTTTTTCTTTAAAGTTACAGTTATTCGAAGAGGAATGATCAGATCATAGGATGGAAACATATCCTTAAAATTAAATTTTTTTTTTTTTTTTTTGAGATGTAGTCTTGCTCTGTTTCCCAGGCTGGAGTGCAGTGGTGCAATCTAAATTAAATTGGTTTTATGAAAATTTGAACCAAGTTACACTGTCAGTGCTTATTTCATACTCATCTGTTGATCTACTTAATACATGTAAAAAGAGTTTTAGTACTTGAAAGTTAGAAAAAAATATTACCTTTGAATTTGAATTTTTGAAAATTACACATTGCCTTGGACTAAAATATTTTTATCAGGTAGTTTTTGTTTTGTTTTTCTTAACTCTCTATTCCCATCTTTTGAACATTTTTCCTTTTGGGATTGCAATATTTCTTTTAAATTTCTATAGATGTTTTTTATGCTATGAGTATTGATTTAAACTCCATTATCTAAGTTCTGTTTTTTGGTGAATATTTTTCCTAATAGTTTAATGCATGATTAATAAATAATGAGCACCAGCTGACCAGATATTGTCAGGGGAGAAAATTCTGAACCCAAGAGACAAAAAAAGTCCTGAATTTATAGTCTGTATTTTAGTGGGGTATAGACATAGAGCAAATAGATGAATTTGTAGTTCGTCAGGTGATGATGGTGCTTTGAAGAAAAATGAGGAATAATAAGCAAGCTGGAAAATGGTAGGATATGGTCTTTTACATAGGTTGATAATGGAAGGCCCCTCTGGCAAGATTATATTTGAGTAGAGACGATTAGGAACTACAGGTATTGGCCTTATGGATCTTTTTTACTTTTTCTTATGTACTTATCACAGACTTTCCCCTCAACTCACCCCCGTAGTGGTTTTTTTTTTTTTTTTTAATGCTTTAAGTTCTAGGGTACAGGTGCACAATGTGCAGGTTTGTTACGTATGTATACATGTGCCATGTTGATGTGCTGCACCCATGGATCTTGATTGTGTATGTGGGTAGAGAAAACAGTGTGAATGCCCTGAGATAAGATTGTGCTTGATGTGCTTTCGGAAAGTACAAGAATGTTTGGGTGCTGGAAGGGGTAATCATGCAAATAATAGAGAGATACCAGGGGGCCAGCCTATATAAGGCCTTGTAGGCCAAGGTAAGGATTTTGCATTTTACTCTTATTGACGCAGAAAGCTATTTTAAGCAAGAGTGCTATGATTGTTGTGAGTTAAAAAAGAAAATCACTCTGACCTCTGTGGGGAAAATACACTGCATAGGGTGAGGAGAGATCAGTAGGATGCCATTGCCATGTTCTAGGAAAGAGAAGATGGATGGATGGAGGTGGTAAAAAGTGGTTGTATTCTGGCATATTTCTTTTTTTCTTTTTCTTTTTTTTTTTTTTTTTTAAAAAGATTCACACTCTGTCACGCAAGCTGGAGTGCAATGGCACAAGTTTGGCTCACTGCAACCTCCGCCTCCTGGCTTCAAGCGATTCTCCTGCCTCAGCCTCTCCTGAGTAGCTGGGATTACAGGCGTGCACCACCAGGCCTAGCTAATTTTTATCTTTTTAGTAGAGACGGGGTTTCACCATGTTGGCCAGGCTGGTCTGGAACCCCCGACCTCAGGTGATCCACCTGCCTTGGCTTCCCAAAGTTCTGGGATTACAGGCATGAGCCACTGCGCCCAGCTGGATTCTGGTATATATTTCAAAGGTGGAGCTGACAGGGATTTCTGTCAGACTAACATGAAGCATGAAGGAAAGAGAGTAGTTTAGGTCTTTGGTCTGAAGAGCCTGAAAAATTTTCCATTTACTGACATAGGAAATCTGAGGGAAGAAAATGTTTGGGGAAGTGAGGGAATCAGTTCAGTTTGGGAAAGGTTAAATTTAAGAAGACTTTTAGTCATCCAGTTAGATAGTTGAATAGGCAGCTGGTACATGAACCTGGCGTGAGGGGTTTGGGGCTGGCGTATTTAAACATTTGGCTAAATGTGATCACCTTCACAGTAAATGTAAATACTATCATCCCTCCTTAACTGTATCTGCAGATTTGATCAATTGTGGATCAAAAACATTTGGGAAAAAATGAAACAATAAAAATAATATAGATAAATACAATATAACAAGTATTTACATTTTGTTAGTATAATAAATAATCTAGAGATGATATGATATAAAGTATGCAGAAGGATATGAATAGATTATATGTAAATACTATGCCATTTTATGTAAGAGACTTGAACATCTACAAGTTTTGGTATTTGCCTGGGATCTGGAACCAATCCTGCATGGATACTGAGAGACAACTGTGGAGAAATTTGAGCCCTGAGAGGCAGTGCCCAGCCACAGACTTGAGCCAGAATGCCCAGGTTTGAATCTCACCTCAACCAGCACCTGGGGCATGTTGTTTACTCTTAATGAACCTCAGTGTCCTTGTCTGTAAAACAAGGATAAACACAATACTTATCTGTTAGAGTTATTGTGAGGATCAAATCACTGTATTAATATAGATATACACACATCTATATGTATATATACACATATTACTTACAGCTAATAAGCTCTGTACCACTGGTTGCTAAATATTTTGACATTAAGACCCCTTTACACTCTCAATCATTATTGTGGATCACAAAGAGATTATGTTTATTGATATTTACCATATTAGCATATAAAGCTGAGAAATTTTAAAAAAGTTTAACTCATTTAAGAAACTATTGTAAACCTTTACATATTGGATAATATTTTGGGAAACACAGCTATATTTTCCAAAATAAAAATAAATTTAGTGAGAAGAAATGCATTGTTTTATCATTTTGCAAATCTTTTTACTGTCTTCATGGAAGACAGCTGTATTCTCTTATCTCCTTATTTATTCAGTCTTTGGTGATATCATAGGTCATGCAGCCTCTGGAAAACCCCAGTGTATACTCATGAGAGAATGAGAGTGAAAAAGATAGTATCTCAGTAGTTTTATGAAAATAGCTTATGAACTCTCTAAAAGGGTTGCAGGAATACTCAGTTAATTACATTTCTTTTGCTGTTGTAACAGCCTTCATTCCTTGGCTCATGGTCCTCTTCCATCTTCAAAGCCAGAAATGGCTGTCTGAGTCTTTCTCATACTGCATCACTGAAAAGGGAAAGGTTCCCCTGTCCCCCTTGCAGAGTGTGCGATGGGGGTGTGGCTCGCTTCTTTGGTGGCCCACTACTCAAACCTCTAAGGGAGCATACAGATGGGCAGGTTGTGGGGCTCCAACCGCACAGCAGTGTCTAGGGGTGAATGTTTACAGCTCCTGAGGCCCCAGTAGGTGTGTGTTATCATGTGCTCTTTTAGTTTAGCCATCCGTGGGCTACTTGTGTTAGTCAGCTTAATTAGACCCCTTGCCTTATGGCAAGGACAGAGGGCTTTTTGTATCCTGAGGTTCTTGCCTTTGTGTACTGGAAGAATTGGATCACATGTGGGCTTGGAGAATGAATGCAAGGTTTTATTGAGTGAAGGTAGTTTTCAGCAGATGGGGTAGCCAGAAGGGAGACAGAGTGGGAAGGTGGTTTTTCCCTGGAGTCAGGTTGCTCAGTGGTGCAGGCTTTCTTCTGTCCACCCCAATCAAACCCCATGTCATTCTGCCAGTCGATGGTCTGCTGCCCTGCTGGCATCTGTCAGTGTGCTCTTCCACTGGTGTCCTCTCAACGTCTAGCCACTGCATCTTCTGCTGATGTGTTCTTCTTGACATCCAGCTGCTTGTGTGTCTGCCTGCTAGGGTCTCAGGCTTTTTATAGGCATAGGATGGGGGCATGGCAGACCAGGGTGGTCTTGTGAGATGCAGCATTTGGGTGTGAAGGCAGGAGTGCCTGTCCTCACCTAGGCCCATGGGCACAGGCCTGGGGGTGGAGCCTTAGCCAAGGACCATGCTCTTCCCTTCGCAGCACTTTCCTAACCCCCTCCCTTATCATCACTTCGATACTAACTCTTCTGGCTCCCTGTTCCACATTTAAGGACTTTTATGATGACATTAGACTGACCAGAATAATCCAGGATAATCTCCCTGTTTTAAAATCATCTGATTAGTAACATTGACTTCATTAACTACCTTAATTCCTTTGCCATGTAACCTGATGTCTCCATAGGTTCCAGAAATTAGGATGTACTTATCTTTAGGATGCCATTTTTGTGCCTATTACACTTGGGGTTCCTTGACCACACTTTGAAAACTATAGTTCTGTGTCGATGTTTCCTGCTATTATTTCTTTTTTTTTTTTTTTTTTTAGGTAGAATTAAGCACCTACCACTGTCGCCCGGGCTGGAGTGCAGTGGCCGGATCTCAGCTCACTGCAAGCTCCGCCTCCCGGGTTTATGCCATTCTCCTGCCTCAGCCTCCCGAGTAGCTGGGACTACAGACGCCCGCCACCTCGCCCGGCTAGTTTTTTGTATTTTTTAGTAGAGACGGGGTTTCACCGTGTTAGCCAGGATGGTCTCGATCTCCTGACCTCATGATCCGCCCGTCTCGGCCTCCCAAAGTGCTGGGATTACAGGCTTGAGCCACCGCGCCCGGCCCTCCTGCTATTATTTCATCATCATCATCATTTCTGAAATTTGAGGTAGAGAGATGTGGAGAAACGAGTGAAAGGAGGCTGAGAATGAGTGGCTAGTGAGTTTGTCATCCAGGGCAAGAAAAGTCTGTTTCAAGACAACAATAGTCAACTGTGGCAAATGCTGCTGAAAGTTATCTAAAATCAGGACTGAGAAAAGACTGTTGTGTAGGTGTATTAGGCAAAATATTGCCCTCTTAAGATGTACACCTCCAAAATTCCAGAATCAGTGAATATGTTGCATGGCAAAAGGTTCTTTAAAATAAATAGGTGTAATTACGATTCCAGACCTCAAAGTGGAGAGATTCTCTTGGATTCTCCTGATGGCCCCAGACAAATCACATCGTTCCTTAAAAATATCAAACCTTTTCTGGCTGTAGTGAGAGACACAGAGAAGCATGAGAAGAATTTGATGCCCTGCTGTTTCTGAGATGCAGAAACTGTGTGCAAAGAACTGAATTTTGTCAACAGTTCAAATTAAGAAACAAAAGAAGCCCTTTCCTAGAGCCTCCAGATAGAAAGGCAGTCAACCCTACCAGCATCTTAATTTTAACCCAGTAAGACTTGTTGACTTCTTACTTATAGAACTATAAGATAATAAATGTGTGTTGTTTTAAGCCACCGAGTTTATAGTAATTTGTTATGACAGCAAAAGAAAACTAATATAGTAAGCCATTTGTTATCTCAGTGGCCAGTTTTGGCATAATGGTGGGGATGAAAGTCTGTTGGAGTGAATTTAAGAGAATGAGAGGAAAGGAAATGGAATCGTGATGAATATAGAAAATTCTTCAGTGTATGAGGGGCAAGAGAAGATTTATTTTTTTGCTGAAAAATATTATAGCAAGCTTCTATCATGGGATTGATGCAGTTGAGTGGGAAAATTGATGACCAAGTGAAAGAGAGGCCTTGAGGGATGAAGATGGGGAGAGCAATACCCTTGAGTAGATGAGGGAATATAGGATCTAGTGGATAAGTATGCAGTGTTGTCTTTAGATGGAACACAGTTCTTACAGTAACAGCAGGGAAGACTACATATGTGGGTTCAGGTACATACAGACTAGTGGATGTAATAGGCACATGTGGAAAGGCGTTTCTGTTAGCTTCCATTTTATAAGAATGGGGTAAAGAGAGTTGAGATATTGGAGGTTTGAGTGTGAGAAAAATGTGAAGTAGGTTCAAGTGTATAGACAGGATCACTAATACTGCATATCATGCCTGTTTATTTGACATAGCCAGATAACCTTAGGTATTCCTCTTAGGAGTCTGGCCTATCAAACTTAAGGCATTGAAGAGCAGAAAATGCATGTTTTGTGTAGTCAGGGATGTGTTTGGTGGGGATAGGGAGGTGGAGAGAGAGATTGAGAGATATTGAGAAAAGAAAGTAATGAAAGAAATATATTGAAAGACTGAAATAGATTGAGAGCAGGAGATATACACATATATAGACATATATCGTATATACATATATATTCAAATACATATACAACCCCCTCTTAATATCCCTATCAATTTATCATATATAATAAATAGCATAATGTAATGTATACACATATGTTCATATGTGCGTACACACATATTCATTCTCATAGCCATATATCATACTCATATGTATATGGAGGTGGGGACGAGAGAGTAGAAGGAGGAGTCTGAGGGAGAGAGTTTGAGAGGAATGATACTGAGCCGTACATTCTCAGCTTTTCCTTACCAACTCAAGGATTCAGGTCACCTCACCTTTCATTTGTAGAGAGGGAGAGAGAAAGGGTGGGGTAAGAGGTCAAGAGAGTTGTTGAGTTTCCTTTTTCACAGAAAAATGAGCTTAGGGAAAAGGTTTCTCCAACTGTTCAATTTCTTTACCTGTACTTTCATTATTTATAAAATATGGAGGGGAGAGGAATGTGCCTTTTTCATCTTTATAGTCTTTTCTGGTTCTATAATTATGTAATTCTAAATTTATGTAACTGATTTGATAGCAAATTTTATACAGCAAATTCTTATGGAATATTTGTTTCTCATTTTATAAAACGACTTCTCTAGAAATATGTATCATCTTACCTTTTGGTACACTGGTAATTTTGTAGTCCTATCTAGGCTGATGTCTCTGTTTTTTTGACAGACAGTATGTATTATTCTAACATTAATTTTAGGAAAATTGACATTACTCTTCTAAGAGTGAGGTAATGTTTTTGCCGGCTTGCCAGCTACTTTTGCCAGGATAGGGGAAGAGAGGAAAATAGCATCTGAAAGATGTGATTCATATTTTGTAAGTCAAAAATAATTTTTTGGTATCTTAAATTCATATCTAATAGATATTTTAACAAAAGGAAAAAGAAACAGTGCAGTGTGAAATTTTTGGAGCATACTTGTAATAAGAAGTCAAAGTTATACTAAAGAGGTAACATTTATGTAAGAATCCAATGTAGTCACTAGCAAACTTAAAAAAAAATCTTTCTTGGAGTTAATAAAACCACATACTAATCATTGCTTGACTAGTTTTATAAGGAAATAGGGAAATTTGGTGATTTTTTGCCAACAGATAATATTTGCCTATTTTTCCTTCTGTTTCCTTTTTATCATTGTTGAGCTCCAATGAATATGTATTAGAAAAAACATCATCTTTGTGGTAAAATATAGAGTAGAAGAAATTTCCCTGTAGCATGGGCTTTCCTTCCATTTCTATGAATATTTTATTCTCTCATTTGAAAAAGATTTATTTCATATGTGTAATATGCTTATCGATATTCACCATCAAATTTTATCGGCATATATAGTCTTCATTCTGAGACAGAAAGTTATGATAAAATCTCTTTGAGTTATTATCCTCCCAGTTTTCATAAAAACAAAAGGAAGACTATGAGGAAAACTAATGTTTCCTGACTGGTTACTATGTGCAAGGCACTATGCTATCTACTTTGAATGCATTTTCACAATGACCCTGTGAGATTCTTACTATCTTTGTTTTTGGCTAATTTTCATTGTGAGCTTGTATACATTTGATCTTAATTAACTGACTTCTTGGGACTTAATTGACACTTCTGTGTCTCACAGGTGAATTTGTGGTTGGTTCTGTTGAGAGCTGTGAATCTCAAGTGTCCTGGTGCTATGCTGGTTATACGTCCCAGGGTCTTTAGTGTAGTTGTCTATAACTAGTTATTGTAATTTGTTGCCACCCCAGTGCTTGTTTTTCTGATTGAAAACCATATTAAAACCTTTGTCATTGAGACAGCCTTGACTTTTAGAAGTGTTTTCCCTATAAAAATCAGGTTACAGTTCGGTTTTGGGTTTTGGACTCTTGGAAATTTCCCTTCCTGTACGCCAAGTACTATTCTAAGCATTAAACTATGTTATGATTTAGTTGTGTTTTTACTGGAGATACTTTTAAGTATACAATAGTGCTGGAGATGGAGTTTCTGGGCCTATATTTGTCTATTGTCTAGAAACTCTAATCATCCCTTCAGTGTGTAGTATGTAGTTATGGGAAATTTATTGAATTAGTTTTTTACTTTTTTATATTTACTGGTTTATTAAGAAGAATATTTTAGAGGATACAAATAAAATAGCTAGATGGAGAGATACATAGGGCAAGGTATGGGGAAAGGGCATGGAGCTTCCATGTGCTCCCTGGGATTGCCACCCTCCAGGAACCTTCATGTGTCCAGTTATCTGGAAGCTCTCCAAATCCTGTCCTCTTGGTTATTCATAGTGGCTTTATGAGGTAGGCATGATGATTCAACTGTTGGCCATTGGTGATCAACTTGACCTTCAACCTCTATCCTTTCCCTTGAGGTTGGGAGACGGGACTGAATGTCCCAACCCTCTAATCCTGCCTTGGTCTTTCTGGTGACCAGCCCTATCCTGAACCTATCAGACAAAAGACACATAAAAGACAGCACTTTGGAGACCCCAAGGATTTTAGGAGTTATGAGCCAGGAACTGGCAGTGAAAATCAACATATGTGTATACATCATAATACCAGAGGCTGTCCTCTGGTTTTTGACCATGGATTCCTCACATCAAAAGAATATACATAATCATTAATAATTTGTTCAGTCCATCATATTGTTTGAGGGTCTCCCAGGGTGAGGCCACTCAGGTTTGCAGATTTCCTATCAATCTTTTTAGATTCCAGAAGCAGAAGTGGTCCTGACAAATGCACAGCTTTATTTACCCTTTCAGGGATCTGGGACAATTGAGCTAAGAGACAGTATCATCTCTTGCTCTGAGACTCTTTAGAGTTGTTAATGTAATATTGAATTTCCTTCAGTTAATTACCCACTTATTCATTTCTTTACTCTCAGTTATTATTTCTTCTTCTGTCCATTAGTACCCTATCACCTTTGGAAGGGACATTAGAATTGCCGCTGTGTTGGTCTGGATTGCAGGGAGCAGGATAAGTTTACCAAGTACCTCTTCCTTGGTCCATTCCCATTCAGATTAGGCACAGTTACATAGGTACAGTACTAGTGAGCTATTTTTACCACCAGGCAATATACCTACATTCACTTTTAACCCCAATTTTGCTAGATGGGGGTGAAGATGCAGCCCACCCCCATCAGGCCCTTTAGAAATTGTGAAATGAGGTTTAAAAACATAGTGACAATTCCTTGCTTAGAAATCACCTGTGCTTTCAGCATTTGTAGTTGCAGCTCTGGTCCTAGGACCACTGTATCAGGTAGGGGAAAAAAGGTATTTTTAAAAAGTGATTTGAGGAAGAAAGAAAAAATATAGTTGTTATATCAGTGTATTTCTCCCTCGGCAAGAATTACGTAGTATGCATCATCCCTTCTCCCTCTTCCCCAGATCAGCCAGAAAAACAGAAATCTAGTGGGGACACTCCTTTAGTCCTGCTTATGTTGAGTGTGAGCACACAACTTGTGAAGGCATGTAAGCCAACCATTCATGCTTTTATTTCCCCATTTTAGACAATCAAGGTTTCAGCTGCCCATTCTATTTCTCTATAAGACTATTATATTACTCTAAGGAGACCATCTCTCTGTCCATTGTTGGACATTATGGGCTGTACAGTGCATTCCTTGGTGTGAAGAAATGATGGTCAGCTATCCAAATTCATGTAATATCTTCTACTCTGGTGGAATACTGTCAGTTCCTCTCAAGACCCATGTGTAGCCCTCCACGGCTGCCAGCATCAATCTCACTTGCCTGCTATGTTTAGGGCCACCAGGGAATTTGCTCCATAGCCATCAGCAGCCTCTGTCTCCCTTATTGACAAATAGAACAGTTCCTACTGGCATTATGTATCTGAGAGCGTACAAAAGGAACATGCCTAGATTCAGCCCATGTCGGCACTGCTGCAGTGCCCCCGTACCCACTCATCATGTCAGAGACTCAGGTGGCCACCTCAAGGCAGCACACAGGGATATCTGCTTGTTGATTTCAGTCACCTTCCAAATATGGAACGGAGTTCTAATGAGCATTGACTTGTTCTGTTTTAATGCATTCCTCGAAATATTGATAGCACCATGTTCCACATGAACCTTGAATTATTTTTGATATATTACTGTTTTGTTTTCTCTCTTTTTTCTGTAACAACTATTATTTGGTTGATAGATCTATGGAACTGCCTGTTTTATCAATTTTTCTTCCCTTTATTTTCTCTCTCCAATCTGTCTGATTTTCTTAAGTATTTTTCTTTTCTTTTTACTTTTTAGTCTGGGTGTCACTCTGTCACCCCAGCTGGAATGCAGTGGTGTGATCTTGGCTCACTGCAACCTCTGCCTCGCAGGCTCAAGCGATCCTCCCACTTCAGCCTCCTGAGTAGCTGGGACTACAGGTGTGCGCCACCATGTCTGACTAATTTTTCTACCTTTTGTAGAGACAGAGTTTTGCTGTATTTCCCAGACTGGCCTCAAACTCCTGACCTCAAGCAGTCCACCCACCTTGACCTCCCAAAGTTCTGGGATTACAGGTGTTAGCCACCATGTCTGGCAATCTTATTTTTCAATTGATATTTTTGTATGAGTTATTACGTTTTGTATTTCCAAGAGCTTTATTTTTTGTTGTTCTTTGAGTCTTCTATTTTTATAGCATTTGGTTCTTGTTTTATGAGTGTCATATCTTCTCTTATTTCTTTGAGGATGTTAATATTATTTTTTATTCCTACATAGTGTTTCTTCTAACTGTGCTTTTTCCTGTTCTTTTATTGTCTGTTGATATTTGTCTTTCATTTAGAGGCTTTCTCTAAATGATTTGTTTTCCATAGGTATCTCTTATTTAGAAATAGGGCGCAGAAGGTTGTTTGGAAGCTCTATGCTGACAAATGGGGCATGATGTAGAGCAGGCTTGACTGTAGGGTTATATGATAAGGCTGTTTATTGTCAGCCCTCTCCCACTATCAGTATCTTTGAGCAGGGCTAGTTTTATGAGTGTGCAACCTCTGCATTTGCACAGGGTCCTATGCTTATAAGACCCCCATGCTTGGTTTAATCTACTATTGACATCTTTAATTTCTTAGTTTTTGAGTAAGGTTTCCACATTTTATTTTATACTGAGTCTCAAAAATTATTTAGCTGGCCTTTCTCGCTTGGTTTGATAACATTCTCTAGAGAAGGTCCATTTAGTGTCCTGTCCGGTCAGGATAATCCAGGCTAAACAGGAAAGATTTCAGGGCCTTTATATTTACTGTGGAAACTTTCACTCCTTTTCTTGTTTACTGTGGTACTCCTGCCCTCATCTGTGCCTAGTGTTCCCAGTTTAGAGACCTTCTGTATTCCCCGCTTCAGAGAATAGACTCTCATTCCTCTACTACAATTGTATAGTGTCAAGCTCTGCAGAGTGGTGGAAGTGATCTGGGGAGAACTACCTCTTAAGCAAACTTTCAGGCAATCATCCTGTTCTTAGCATTCCTTTTACCTACCCTTCCAGAGTACTTTGCTGCTGTGAAATCCTGAGTATTTTGGGTTTTCTGCAGTATTACTGAATTATTTTTCACTTTTCACAGTGCTTCTTTAAGGTTCATTTTTTTTTTTTCATTTTGCTATTACAGTTAGCACACATACATCTGCTTTTAGTCTTTTGTTTTCTCAACTTTGACTCTGCCTTTATACCTTTGTACTGTTACAAACAAAACAAAACAGAAAACCTATACTGTTTTTCAGATGTTTTAGTTGCATTTTAGGTGGCAGCAACAGTAGGTACCTATGAATAATCTGCCATTTCTTTTAAAGGTCTGGTATTATTGCTATTAATTATTATTATTAAGATCTATGTTAAATAGTTGATATCCTGTTTAGGAGAGGTAATTTAGATAAATAATTATTTTTAGATGATTAGACAAGTAATTATTTTTAACACTTAGGTAATTTGAAAAAGCCTATGTCATAATCAGGAGAAATATCTTATTGTATTAATGTACTGGTGTCCCAGGCATACACTGGACAAAGTAAAAGTTGAGGTACTTGAGGTTTTTTGGTGTGTGAAGGAAGAAGCTCATTCAAAGGACAGTGGAAAAGTACAGTTATTTGATTTCTAGGGCTGCTATAACAAATTACCACAAACTTGGTGGATTGAAATACAAGAAATCTATTCTCTCACAGTTCTGGGGATTAGAAGTTTGAAATTAATGTGTCGGCAGGGCCACACTCCCTCTGAAGGTTCTATGGGAAAATCTTTCCTGGTCTCCTCCAGTTTCTCATGGCACGTGACATTTGCTGGCTTCTGGCAGTATGACCGAGTCCAATTTCTGCTTCTGTCTTCTCATGGCCCTCTTCCCTGTGTCTCGAATCTCCCTCTCTTTTCTCTTAAAAGGGAATCAGTCATTGAATTTAGGGCACATTCATAAATCTTTACCTCATGGTAAATCTTTACCTTAATTATAATTCAAAGACCCTATTTCCAAATAAGATTACATTCATAGGTACCAAGGGTTAGGACTTGGGCAAAACTTTTTAGGGGCACAGTTCAATCTGTTATTGTGTTCTTCCTGGCCCCACAAAATTCCTGTCCTTCACTGTGCAAAATACATTGATAGAGTCCTAATATTGCCAGAAATCTCAACTCAGTACAACATCATCTTTATGTTCAAAATCTCATCTAAATAACATTAACTCAGAAGTCTCAATGTCATCATCTGAATCATCTAAACCAGATGAGGGCGAGATGGAATGTGATCAAAGTTCTTTTATTAGTAGACCTGTGAAACTAGAAAACAAGTCATCTGCTTTCAGAATACAGTGGTGGTACAGGCATCAGATTGCCATCTGAAAGAGAAAATTGGAAGAAATAAAGAAATCACCAGTTCCAAATAAATTTAAAACACAGGAAGGAAAATTCATTAGGTTTCAAGGCCTAAGACTAATCCTCTATGGCTTGATGCTTTGCCCTCTAAGCCCACGACTACAGGTTGGTGAGTTTCTGGACTTGTGGCTCTAGTGTGATTATTGTCTGGGCCTGTGCTCCAGGTCAGTTGTCCTCTGTGCCCATGGCCCTGGCTTGGTTATGTTTTGTACTTGCAGTTCTGTTGCCATCTGTGCCTGTGGCTCTGCTGGCCTTTGACTCCGCACCCATGGCTCAAGCTGTGCCTCTGGGCCCTGGGCTTTGCAACCGTAGATCTAACCTCAGGTTATTCCTTTTTTTTTTTTTTTTTTGAAGATTAGCACATATTTATAGCTTTCTGGTCTAATCAGCCTACTTCCTTCCTGTAGAATCTCAGCAGTCTGACAGTCGTTCTTCATTTATTTCTCCTGCATCCTAGGCTTTATCCTAGGCTTGCTATATTTTTCTTAGTATACTATTTTCAAAAACCTTGTGAATCCTCTGAGTTAAGGGGATTCATGCTGTTGGACAAATGAGTTCTCCACAGATCTTTTCTGGATAACCCTATACAGGTATGCCTTGGAGATACTGCAGAGTTTGGTTCCAGACCACTGCAGTAAAGCAAATGTTGTAGTAAGCGAGTCAGATTAATTTTTTGGTTTCTTAGAGTATATAAAAGTTACGTTTATACTATACTGTAGATTATTGTGTATAATACCATCCATGTCTTAAAAATGTGCCTAAATTAAAATGCTTATTGCTAAAACATGCTTACAATCACCTGAGCTTTCAGTGAGTCATAATCCTTTTGCTAGTGAAGGATGTTGCCTCAGTGTTGAGAGCTGCTGTTAATAAGGGTGGTGATTGCTGAAGGTTGGTATGGCTGTTGCAGTTTCTTAAAATGAAACTGTAATGAAGTTTGCTGCATCTATTGACTCTTGCTTTCATGAAAGAGTCCTCTCTAACACGCAGTGTTGTGTGACAGCATTTTACCCAAAATAAAACCTCTTTCAAAATTGGAGTCAGTTCTCTCAGTTCCTGCCACTGCTTTAGCACTTAAGTTTATGTAAAAATATTCCAGATCCCTGGCAGCCATTTCAACAATGTTCACAGCATCTTCACCAGAAGTAGATTCCATCTCAAGAAACCACTCTGTTTGTTTGTTTCTAAGAAGCAGCTCCTTATCTGTTCAGGTGTTATGTGATTGCAGCAATTCAGTCACATCTTCAGGCTTTACTTACAACTCTAGTTTTCTTGCTATTTCTACCACATCTGTAGTGGAAAGGAATTTATTTATCATTTATTTATATTTTTTTAGCAGTAGTTCTCAACAATGGTCTTAAAATATTTGGTACTGAGGCAGGAGAATGGCCTAAACCCGGGAGGCGGAGCTTGCAGTGAGCTGAGATCTGGCCACTGCACTCCAGCCTGGGCGACAGAGCGAGACTCCATCTCAAAAAAATAAAATAAAATAAAATAAAATATTTGGTAAACCGTGCTGTAAACAGATGTGCTGTCATCCAGGCTTTGTTCTTCCGTTGATAGAACACAGGCAGAGCAGCATAATGCTTAAGGGCCCTGGATTTTGTGGATGGCAAGTGAGCATTGGCTTCCACTTAAAGTCACCAGCTGCATTAGCCACTAACAAGAGTGTCAGCCTGTCCTTTCAAACTTTGAAGCCAGTCATTGACTTCTTCCCTCTGGCTGTGAAAGTCCTGCATGTCATCTTCCAAGAGAAGAATATTTTGTCTACCTTGCAGATCCGTTGTTTAGTGTTGCCGCCTTCATCCATTATATCAGCTAGAACTTCTTGATAATTTGCTGCAGTTCTATATCAGCACTTGCTGCTTCACCTCATATTTTTATCTCATGGAGATAGCTTTTTTCCTTCAACATCATGAACCAATCTCTGATAACCTCAGGTTTGTCTTCTGCAGCTTCCTAACCTTTCTCAGCCTTCACAGAATTGAAAAGAGTTATGGCCTTGTTCTGAATTAGGCTTTGGCTTAAGGGGGAATGTTGCAGCTGGTTCATTCTTCTCCCCAGACCACTAAAACTTTCTCCATATCAGCAATAAGGCTGTGTCACTTTCTTATCATCTATGTGTTCACTGGAGTAGCACTTCTAATTTCCTCCAAAACTTGTCCTTTGCGTTCATTCCCAACTTGGCTGTTGACCTGAGAGTCCTTGATTTTGGCTGCTCTAGCTTTTCATATGCCTACCTCACTAAGGTTAATCATTTCTAGCTTTTGATTTAAAGTGAGAGCCATATGTCTCTCTCTGTCACTTGAACACTTAGCTGTTATTATAGGGTTATTAATTGGCCTGATTTCAATATTATTGTGTCTCAGGGAATAGAGAGGCTCTAGGAGATGGGGGTAGATGGGGAAATGGTTGGTTGTTCAGTCAAAACACATACAACATTTATTAAGTTTGCCGTCTGATATAGGCATAGTTTGTGGCACCTGAAAACAATAGTAACATCAAAGATAACTGATCACAGATCATGTAATAGGTGAACTGATAATGAAAAATTTTGAAATATTACAATTACCAATATTTGACACAGAGAACACAGAGTGAGCACACAACTTTTGGAAAAATGGTGCTGATACATGAGGGGAACAATACACACTGGGGCCAGTTGGAAGGTGGAGAGTGGGAGGAGGGAGA
Source organism: Colobus angolensis palliatus (assembly GCF_000951035.1). NCBI lineage: Eukaryota > Metazoa > Chordata > Mammalia > Primates > Cercopithecidae > Colobus > Colobus angolensis. The sequence goes on along the minus strand of NW_012114364.1, from coordinate 3,244,108 downwards.
GGATCAGGAAAAACAACTAATGAGTACTAGGCTTAATACCTGTATGATGAAATCGTCTGTAAAATAAACCCCCATGACCCAAGTTTTCTGTGTAACAAACCTTCACGTGTACTCCTGAACTTAAAAGCATTCAATTTGTAAAAAATGCAGTATCTGTGAAGCACAGTATAGTGAAGTACAGTAAAATGAATTACATGCACTTAGTGGCTTAAAACAGCAGAAATTTATGTTATGGAGGTCAGAGTTTTAAAAATCAACATCTTGGCAGGGTCATACTGCCTCCAGATGATCTTGAGTGAATACTTTGTTACCTCTTCCAGCTTCTATTAGTGCCTGATATTCTTCAGCATATGGCAGCATAACTCCATCCTCTACTTCTTCCTTCACATGCCTTTCTACTCTACATCTCTGTCTCAAATCTCCCTCTCCTTTCTCTTATAAAAATACCAATTATTGGAATTTTGGCCCATCCTAAGTCCAGGATGATCTCATCTTACGATTCTTAACTAATTGTATCTACAGATACACTATTTTCAAATAAGGTTACATGCACAGCTACCAGGTTTTAGGACTTGGACAAACTTTTTAGGGAGGTCATAATTCAACCCACTACAAGTACCACTTTTAATATATTTAAATATGTGAAGGCAAATATAATAATACTGTGAACAGAAAAACTCACTATGTAGATAAATGATAAGAACATTAAAAAGTGATTTTTAGTATTCAGCCATTTTCCTTTTGTTGATCAAATTTTAAAATGTGTTGAGAAGCTTTGTTACTAGAAAGTTCTTTTCTGCTTCTGGGGTTAAAATATAATCAAACTTTGGAGACCAGACTTAAAATGGGAAAAGTCACACAATATTTTAAGAATTCTAGAGTGTTTTAGATTCTTATTGACTGGGATATTTGTAGATTAATTGTGTGTATATAGGTTATAGACCCTTTCTTTAACATTCAGTGACTAGAAATTATTTCTTGCTATAACCACAAAGTAGGGAGGATTTGTTGTAATTGTCCCATGCAAGTAGGCACAGCTGGTCTTAGGATTGCAAACTTTGTCTGCTCTTCCCTTCTCCCCCCTGCCACTCCTTTTTTCCTCCTCTTTTCTCCCTCTTTCTTCTTCCCTCCCTGTCCTTCCTTTCCTTGATATTTTCCTCTTTTCCTACATAGTTTTCTTCCTTCTTTCTCCCTTCTTTTTTTTTTTTTCTCCTGTGCTTGGCCTGAGTTAGTTTTGAGCATCTGCCTTTCAAGGCTCCATGCCTTTGAAGATCTTAACAAAGCTAAAAATAAATAATAATCTGAATCTAATGCCAATAAACTGAATCTGATGCAGAGTGGAGTTTCTTTCTTCTTGGAGCACTTAATAAGGCGACACTGAAGTAGCAGTGGGAACAGAGCCAGTCCAATCAACAAATTAACCAGGATCTCAGCTGGGGTTTCGCAAAAGACTACTTTTCTCAGGCTGTGCAGGATTTGGCCTTCATTCTTTAACAGAATGTGATTGGTAGAGGACATGTTGTGCTAATGGAGAATTGACAATGGCAACAATCATGGCACTGTTGTAAACATATCATCTTCTCTTATGAATTTCATTTGAGTAGTTGTTTTCATCTTCAGGGTGATGAATTTAGTGTGACCTGTTTATTCATTCCTCTTTTGCTCACCACTAATTTCTTTCCTTAGTGTTTTGCCTTAGATATGGATGTGAAAATACCATGTCTGGGGTTTGTCAATTAGCATACAGGAAAATTGATTACTTCTGTGCATGTATGAGTAGATTGTGAGGTCCTTTGCATACCTTCTTCATTGTATCTGTTAGGAGAATTCCAGGAGAAGTTTGCTTTTTTAATCTTGTTTTTGATTGAGAGGATTCAGCAAAGCTGATGGCTTTGGATTCTGCATGCCATGAAATTCATGCCATGTGTTAAGGCAGCCATTATTGGGATAGGAACAGTGATTAAAATTAGTATTTTGAGATTTTGGTTATCTTACTCTAGAGGGACAATCTTATTAAGGGCATCCATTTTAGTATTGGAGATAGATTGCTATGGCAAAATTCTTTATTTCCATTTGTAATATTTATACTTTTAAACTGATTATTATCATGTTTGTTTTTTTCTTCCATTTTATATTTGTCTAAATTATGGAATTAGTTTTTGAGACTGGGTTTGATTTTGAAGGGTCTGTCATGTGCTATTATTTGTTACTACATGTATGGAGAGATTGAGAAATAAGGCAGAATGGGGAGGTGGAGATTAAACATTTATTCTACGGGAAAGACTTCTGTTTCATAATGCTGTGTCATGCTCATGAAACCTACTTTCATTGCAAGGATTATGGCTCGTTTAGGAAAAACAACCAGGCTTATTGCAGCTGTCAAGTGGTGTGGTTGATGAGAAATGAAGAGGTGTTGTTTTGTTGTTTTTCTTCTGTACTGATGGTATGCATATACGGTATAATCTTATCTTTTTTGCACTACTCTGGCATGTATAATTAGGCCATTTAGGTGTGTTGGATTTTTCAAATTTTGGGAGGGGTAATTTTGTACCATTTCTCATTCAGAATGTTTTCATGTATGGGTTGTATGTTAACCACCATCTTTATTTTGATTTCTTGCCCTATAGATTTCCTTTTGGAATATCTGGAGGTGTTTGTGTCTGCCTTCTCCAATATAGTTGATTAGTTGTTGTGAAAGGGATGTAATCTTGTGGCTTCCACAAAAGTGGTGGTGAAGCCTATATTGGAAAACCTTTCTCAATCAGATATTGTTTGCTAATAATGTTCTGGTAGGCTAATTGTAGACTGGCTCTTGACCAAATAATTTGGAAGGGGAGAGGCAGCTGCTTTCTGATAGATGGAATATAATGTGGTTAGTTGATCTTTGGAATTTCTTTTTAACATCACTGTAATAATTCATTCCAAACACATCAATTAAATGCTGACTTTTAACCATCCGTGTAGCAGAGGATCCTGTTGCTATGCATGAATTAATTTCTTAGAAGTATTAGTGGAGGTTCTATTTGGCTTGGTAATTACCAACAAAAATAGAATATGAGCTTTTTAAAAGAAAGTCTTGATTCAGATGTTCGTATCATGTGTTGCTGTCAATATACCAGTGATGGTCACCAAAAATTTTTTTTGGTTAATATTTCACTGTTTTGGAAAGCACCTTTATTTGTTGATTGTATGGTTCCTTGTTTACATGTGTATCTTTTGAAAAATTTCTTGAATACTCATCATGTCCAGGCATATTAAGAGTATGAGACTTAGGTATATTTAATCATTTTAGCTAAGAAGCAGTTGGGATAGGAGCAGTTATGGGGTAGAGGAGCATCGGTTGGAATGTGCTTACATTTACCTTTGAAAAGCACATTTGGATCAGTTTTGTCAGATGAAAACTTCTGGTTAGCAGTAATAAATTGACGAATGAATATTTCAAATTTTACAGACTATGACTAGTTATATGTCTTTGCTTCACCACATTGTATGAAATATGATATGTGATTCTGTGTTTTATTGAGTTATATACAGAAAACATACCTGTTGATGAGGGAATGAGAATACATTCAAATAGCTTGATTTTTGATAGGATATTTTCAAATAAGCAGCATTAGGGTGGCTATCAGGAGATCCAGTTTAGGCTTTGCCGTGCCCTTACTGAACAATACCTGGCGCACAATCATTTTAGTGACTTTGAACAAATTTTTTGACTTATCTGGGCTTCAGTATCTTCATTTATAAAATGAACATATTGGAATAGTTTACTTTTGAAGTCTCTTTTTGCTTAAAATTTCCGTAGTTTTATTTAAGGTGAGGACATTTGCCTTTGTCATCTCTTTCTAGTGATGTTTTGGGGTTTGACATTTTGAAAGAAAGTTATCATTGTGGTTAAATTTGGCTTGACTCCTTTAAAGATGGGCTGTAAATTTTTGGCTGTATATTCTTGAAATGAATTTTAGTATGACTACTTAGTTATTTCTGTGAACAGACTGTTGTGTCACATTGTGGTTGTATGATTGCCATTAGTAACTTTGAAGTAAGCAAAGGAGGGTTGATTGATCTATTTGTAACATACTGTATTATAGGATAGTATTAAGAAACTTGGAAGTTGGAAGTGTATCTTAGAAATAATTTATTCCATCTCCCTCATTTAACAGATAGAGAAACGTACCCAAAAAATGTTTTTTTAATTTATATGCTTAGCTTGTATCAGAAAAAGAACATTGATTTTATTCTCATTCAGTCATTCAGCAAACATCTACTTGAACCTGTCAGGGAGCCTCCTTTTGAAGACCAGGTTGTGAATAATGTTATTAACATTTTTATTTTGATGTAAAATAGTTCTGTCTCTCTTTGATGAAGAAGGAAACACCTTTCGCTCTTCCCAAATATGTTTGGCCTTCAAATCTTGACCATTCTATTTCTTCTTTATTCAGTGCTTTTTGACTGAGCTGATATTCTATATAAAGCACCATTTAAGGTACATATATTCAGTGTCAAGTAAAATTTCACCCTCTCAAATTGAACTTACTATCAAACTGTGAAATCTTTCTGATGTCCTTTCTTCCTCACTTTAATAAGCACCATAGTGTTGTGGAGTACTAGCACTACCTCTTTCAATATAGTTGGGGCACATAGGAATGAACAATAAATGTAAAACATAGTGATAGGTGCTATGAGAAAAATAAAGCGTGATTAGTGGATATTGATCAGTGGTGTACTCTTTTATATATGTGGTCAGGAAAAGTCTCTCTAGTAAGATAATTTTGGAGCATGATGTAGGGGAAGTGAACATTCAATATCTGGGGTAAATAGCATTTGAAGCACAGCAGCAAATAGCAAGTATAGCAAGTGTAATAGTCTTACACTTTTAATAGCACACCAATACTTCTTTTTTTCTTTTTGAGATGGAGTCTTGCTCTGTTGCCCAGGCTGGAGTGCAGTGGCGCAATCTTGGCTTACCATAACCTCTGCCTCCTGGGTTCAAGCAATTCTCCTTCCTCAGCCTCCCGAGTAGCTAGGACTACAGGCTCCCACCACCATGCCCGGCTAATTTTTGAATTTTTAGTAGAGACAGGGTCTCACTATGTTGGCCAGGCTGGTCTCGAACCCCTGACCTTGTGATCTGCCCGCCTTGGCCTCCCAAAGTGCTGGGATTACAGGTGTGAGCCACTGTGCCTAGCCTGTACACCAATACTTTTTAATGACTAATGTCATTATTCAGAGCCATAGATATTGAATGATTATACTATAATTGAAATGATGTACATTTATTTTCAATTTGTAATTAAGTAGGCCAAAGAATATATATATTCTTTTTTAGCTTCACTTAAGGCATCTAGGTTAATTTGCTTTGCTTTAGGCTAATTAACTCTTAATTTTTAAAGATCTTTAAACTTTTTTGGTAGTCTCTTCAATTTTTAAATTAGTAATAGTTATTGTCAAGAGAGAAATAAAATAATATTTAATCAGATAAGTTTAAAAAATGCTGGTTTTACTAAAGGTAAACAGATTACTTACGAGTTTGTTAGAGGTTTTTAATGTGTGAATATATGCTGTTAATTTCCACAATTTGTTTGACCATGGTAGCCTGTTTTATGTTAGCTTTTCTGTTTTATAAAGCACTCTCTGGATAACACTAGTGTATCTGATTGCATGTATCCCCAGGGTAGAATGTATGCATCCCAAGAACTGCCTATGATGATCCACTAGGTTATAAACATAAAATGGCAGAATATTTATTTCTATTTAATTTTAAAAATCTTGAGCAATGAAAATAAAAGCTGTGCTAATATTTAGTAAATGGGTTGGTGCTTTTGCCTTACCTAGTTCCTTACATGAAACAGTAATATACTATTTGTGAATTATAACTTGACATGAATGGGAGTTCCGAAGTGATGAGTTTTAGTGATGTCCTCATTTGCTTGCTTGTTTATAGTGTAGTATAATACAAGAATTTTCTTAAACAGGTAAATGTATTTAGTTATTATTACCTAGTTTTAACTAAAATAGCTCCCACAAAAATGGGAAACTATCTTAAAATAGATTGTTGCCATGAAACATGTATTTATAATCATACTAATAAAAATCTGTGTTTATGACAATTGCTGTTGATTCTTTATGATTAGGTAGTTGAGCAAATTGTGATTTAGCTGTAATATGACAAGATAAAGGGCTTATCGGAAGAAAGAATTAGATGTTGATAATGAAATGTGACCTGTTTAATCAGTAAGGTATAATAAATAAGGGGAATTGATGAAAAAGGAAGTGGTAGCAGTAAATGGACAAGAACTATCAGCATTCTCTTTTTTCCTAAACATAGTTGCAGCTTAATTTTCTCTCAGAGCTCTTTCAAGTGACAGTGAGTTATTCTTTGCAGTCATTCACGGTGGGTCACAGGCTGGCAGATGCAGCGCCAGTTGCAACACGTGTCTTCTGCTGTCATCTTAGGCAGTGACACCCAGCAAGCCAATGTCAGAAGGGGAGTGTGTGAGAGATTGTATAGGAGGTTTATGTGGTTCATCACTCCAACCAACCTGGCATTAGTATAATAAATCCCACTTGATTGAGATGTATTCTTTATGTCAGTAGGTTTAATTTGCTGTTATTTTCTTTAGGATTTCAGTTTTTGTATTTATAAAAGAGATTTAACTCATAATTTCCTTTTCTTCTAAACAGCTTTGCAGATTTTAGTATAAAGGGTATATTTTCCAAATAAAATATGGTAGGGAGTATTCCTTCTTTTCACATTCTCTGGAAGAGTTTGTGGAAGATATCTGTTAATTTTTTCTTAAATGTTTTTCTTAAGATTCACCTATGAAACTTTCCGTGTATAGAGATTCCATGTGTCTGGAGAATTTTTTGTGTATGTGATTGTTTTTTTAGTTAATAGAGGCAGTTTCTTTAACACATATAGTACTATACAAATTTTGTAATTCTTGTTTTAGTTTTGGTAAATTGTGTTTTTTATTTTGTAGTTTAAAAATTTTATGTAAAATTTTATATTTATTGATATATTTTGTAATATCTTCTAATTTTTTGAAATATTTATAGATTATATAATGTCCTGCATTTGTGCCTGATGTTGGAAGTTTTATGGTTTTTTTCACTTCATTATTTATTATCTTACTACTTATTTCACTTTTTTCTCATCTTTTTTCTCTTTTTACTTTCTTTGACTTACTCTGTCCTATTTTAAAAGATTCTTAAAAATATTTTCCATCATACTATTCTTTTTGCTGTAGTCTTTATTTTATTTTATTTTTTTCCACTCTCTTTTAGTTTCCTAATTCTGTTTCCGACTCTCTTTCATCTGATTATGTCATCTGTTGAGTTATTAATAGTACATATTTCTCAGGTCTAGAATTTCTATTTTATGGATTCCAGTTCTCTGGTGAAAGTCTCTGTCCTCTCCGTTTTCTCCATTTCCCTTCTGTTTTTCGGATGTATTAAGAACTCTTACACACATTTTAAAGACTCTGTAATAACTAGCATCGAAACCACCTATGGCCCCATCTCTGGACCTATTTCTTTTGTCTTATCTGTTTTCCATGTGCGTGGGTGTGTGTGTGTGTGTGGGTGTGGATGTGTGTTCCATTTTAGTTTTGTCGTTCTTATTTCTGATAATTTTGTTTTGGAAGCTGGGCATCATATTTGAAAAACTGGAAAGACTGTAGGATGTTAACAATGTCCAAAGAGACTTCATCCTCTCCTGTCCTAGGTAGGTAGAATTGGGGGCTAATCATCTTATTCCAGTGGTTCTCAAACTTTGGGATGTATTAGAAATACAGAGGCCAAGGCTTGTTGCAGTGACGCAGGGTCAAGAATTGCCAGATACCCCAAGGGAAAGCCCCTTTGCCTTGTGTTATCTCGCCTGTCAACATGGTTTTCCTTTTTCTGTTATTTCGCTTTAATTCCTCATTGCTTCAGTGTTCCCCAATGCTTTTAAGCAAAGCTTGTATATACATATATATAAAATATTATATATTACATCTATAATATATAAATACATAATACATAATATAGATATCTGTATTATATATAATATAAATATATATAATATATAAATATGTATTATATATATAAAGATGTATTTTATATATACACACTTTTTTTTCCTGTTTCCAGCTGTAGCATTGATGTGCTACAAACCACTGAATCATGCGTGGAAGCAGCCAAAGTCTATGGTTTTATTATTTTGAAAACAAAACAGACAAAAAACTCATGGTTTTAGTTTCCTTTTTCTTTCAGGAAAAACATAAACAAGAATTGGAAGACATGAGGAAAGCTGGTCATGAAGCCCTCAGCATTATTGTGGATGAATATAAGGTAGAGGTTTGAGAGTATTGTTTACTTTTTTAAACCTTGGATAACTTTAGTAAAAAATGTATACATGTAGGTATGTGCAAACATATGCAAATTGTATGTGTAGTCTTATTTTGCTACAGAATTTCTTTCCATTCAGCAATAAATATCCATTGAAAGCATACTTGGTGGATTACAAAGGTTAAATTAGACACTGTTCTAGATTTGAGAAAGTTTGAGAATATAATATCAGTAGGTGAGGAAATTTAAGTACAAAATGATATAGAATTAATTGCTAGATTATCTTTTCTGTCTCTGCTGTGGTTCTTCTGACAGGAAAAATATTAAGGCATGAAATGTATCAGAAAAAATATTATTATACCTTTTTGCTTTTCTTTTCTTAAACAAATTAAATCGATTTAGGTAGACTTTAGCAATAACAAATTATAATGTCAATATCACAGATATACAGTAAAACATTAATATTTAAAATTATTTTAAAAATTATTCAATTCTGTGCTTGCATAAGCTGAATTTTTTAAAGCACATTGAGCATTTAATGTCAAATTTTTAGTTCCCTTTAAGCTTCATGTTAGATCATTTTTCTTTTACAAGTAATGAGGGAATGAATACATTTTTATTGAAATAAAATTCAATTATCCCCAGAAGTAACCAGTATTGGCAGTTCCTTTGTGCATTCTTCTAAGAGATTTTCCATCTACTTGTCTATACTTATATGCTCATAACATGCAATATAGTTTTCAATTGATTTCAAAAATATTATCTTACTAAATTTACTCTTTCTTGCTGTATTTTTTTTTTTTTTTTTTGAGACGGAGTCTTGCTCT
>NW_012114364.1:3225915-3234411 GCF_000951035.1 Colobus angolensis palliatus | reverse complement strand
TTTGGGAGGCCAAGGCAGGTGGATCACGAGGTCAGGAGATCGAGACCATCCTGGCTAAAACGGTGAAACCCCGTCTCTACTAAAAATACAAAAAAATTAGCCGGGCATGTTGGCGGGCACCTATAGTCCCAGCTACTCAGGAGGCTGAGGCAGGAGAATGGTGTGAACCCGGGAGTTGGAGCTTGCATTGAGCCAAGATTGTGCCACTACACTCTAGCCTGTGCGACAGAGCAAGACTCCATCTAAAAAAAAAAAAAGAAATTATTTGGATAAAAGTAGGAAAAGAAGTAGATCCAGTATTAAGTGAAAAGTGTCTTTTTTTTTTTTTTTTTTCCCCACCTAGGGTATTAAAATAGTCTACTAGATATGTCTTGGGACATGAAAGGCCATTTTTGTGACCATACCCAATATAGTAGTTGATGCTTGTTGTTAAAAAGGTCATTAAAAAATGTCTGATTTTGGTGGAGCATAGTGGTTCACACCTGTAATTTCAACACTTTGGGAGGCCAAGGCGAGCAGATCACCTGAGGTCAGGGGGTCCAGACCAGCTTGGCCAACATGTTGAAACCCCGTTTCTATTAAAACTCTAAAAATTAGCTGGACATGGTGGTGCACACCTGTAATCCCAGCTACTTGGGAGGCTGAGGCAGGAGAATTGCTTGGATCCTGGAGGCTGAGGTTGCAGTGAGCCGAGATTGTGCCACTGCACTCCTGCCTGGGTGACAGAGTGAGACTCTGTCTCAAAAAAAAAAAAAAAAAAAAAGTCTGATTTTTATAGCAATGATAATTGGCCCTTTTATAATGTTTTTAATATTTATTAGTATAAACCGGTTTTACAGTTATTGAGTTGAGGAAAAGTCCTATATTATTATAGTATTGATTTTGACAACTTATTTTATCCCTAACGCTGAGGGTGGGAAGAATTAAAATACAATTGGCCTAATATATTTGCAGATTCCCTAACCATGGATGAGAAATATTTGGGGAAGAAAAGCAATAAAAATAATAGTACAACAGTAAAAAGTGACACGAATTACTTGCTATCTAAAAAAATAGAAGCATATGGTAAAATAATTACCACATGAACTTCTTATGCTTGAATCTAGAATCGGTAAAAAAATCATTCCACTTCTTGTTCTTAATGTGCCACAAATCATCAACACGTTATGATTTTTTTCTATATGAATTATTTTACCTTTTTTCCATACTATTGTGAAAGCCGATTCTCAGCATATTTTAGAACACCTTGGTTATGAAATTTTACATGACAGCCAATATATCTGATAATATTTCTCCTCAGAGTACTATAATATTATTGTATAAGATCTATGAGGAATTCAACAAGTCATATGATTAATCAGTATGCAGTGAATTTTCACTGATTTAAAAGTATTTATATCCTTTGACTATATCCTTTGACTGAGCTATGAAATAAAAAATTAAATATAACTTTGTAGGTAATTTGATTGAATTCCTAATCCATTTAACAAGTCATCTAAACATCTGAAAATTTTACATTTCTCTTTAATTAAGTGCTAAGTAATGACACTGTACAAATACGTAAAATGAGTAGCTCTTAACCAAGTTTCTTCAAAATGGCATTTGTAAATACTAGAATAGTTATCACTTATGATTTTAACCTCCTTCGTTGCCAGTATTGAAATTTATACCAATAATTATGTTTGCAGCAAAGAAAATATTGTGGTGTTAGAACCAAAACAGTGGATTAAAACATCAAATACCAACCTGTTTAGAAAAACAGCTAAGCACACTCACAATAACAAGACAAATAATTTTTCATTAATATTTTAAAAGCCATATTTTACTGTAGTGTATGAAAATTTGATAGATGATTCATTAATTATTAGGTATTTCAAAAGGAAACCAAAATATCTCTAGTTACTATTGTTAACAAAAGTTGTGTGAACATTCTCTTTGCATTTATTCATTTCTTAATTCAGCAAAGATTATTGATTATCTTCTTTATGCCAGGGATTATTGTAAATACAGCAGTGAGCAAAATATTCAAATCCTTCTTTCAGTGGGATATAATTCCGCATCTGCATTCCATGACTACATATGATATTTAGGAATGAAGGAACTTAAAGTCATAGCATTCCTTGACATTTCAGTTTTCAGGGCTTCACACTTTTACCTGTCCCTCCCCTGTAAATGTTTACTCAAATATGCAACTGGAATAGAAAAATCTGCTACTGTCTCACCACCAGTCCTGGCTCCTGGGGATCTTACATCCTTCTAGTTATCCTGGACTAGATATAATCAATCACTTCTTTCCTGTCCAAGTTGAGCTGAAATATTGTTGAGGAGTTTGAAAAAATATTCCTTAGAGAAGAAAGTGGAAAATACCAATAAAGTAAAACAAAAATGGCAAAAGCCTAAAATGTAATGCATAGTAAGATAACTTACCTTTGTATAAACTTCTGCTTCCAGAAATATGAAGACATAACTTTCGATACTTTTCCTATTTACTACAGATTAAAAAAAACCTGGATGTTTTATATAAAAATATAGTACCTGAAATAAGTCCCTGAAAGTAAGACAGAAACAGGCAGACTAGCTAGGAACTATGAGACCCAAGTAACTACATGGTAGTGGGTTTCCTGGATTTTCTTTTTACCCTTTTTGTCCCACCAAAGTACTGGAGAAGTGAGTAACCCAGAAATACCAATGGGCATATAAAAACAAACCTCATGAAAAACCTACTCTCTCTAACCAAAATCCTCCACCTAGTAAGACAGAAAAGTATTAGATAATAGCCATTTTACTTCCACCAAACACCATAAGAAAAAATGGCAGTGAAGGCTTGTTAGAGCGAGAACTTAGATTTTCACTCTTATCAGGTTATAAATGAGGAGTTGTATCTCCTCACTGGGGTGGTGTTAAAGAAGGTGGAGCAGGGAACTAGGACTTTAATTCATCCTGGGCAATAAACCCCCTTCCTGCGAGTGTCAGGATAGGCCATCTAGGAAACTAGACTTCTACCCTAAGCTGGTGTTGATAAGGTATTCCTCCTTTACTGTGTTGGGAAGGTATCAAGGGATATCTAATGGGAATCAAGCCTGTCATTACTGCTTGGTAGAAATGAGGCCACTCCTCTGTGGTTTCAGTGGATGGTTTGTGGGGAACAAGAATGTGGCACCCTTACTCCTCATAGCCGGGTTGGTATCAGTGGAGGCCTAGTGGGAAGCTGAACTCCCAATCATGTCCAGAAATAACCAGGAGATCCTTGTTCCCTGTATGCTGAGTGCTAGTAGAGGCTGAGTTGGATACCTAGACTTCCACCCTACCTGGAGATTTTCCATTTTCTTTGCTGGAGTGGTGTCCTGTCAGAAGAAATCTCCTGAAACATGATTTCAGATGTCTAGATTTCAATTAAAAATTACTTGTATCAAGAACCAAGAATATTTTGTCTTGAATGAAAACCAAAAAGGAAAACAGATGCTGAATTGAGCAGCTTCCAGTTTTAGAATTATCGGACAAGAAATTTTAGTAAGAATTTTAAATCATTAATTACAAAAATGTTTTAGCAAGTGATTATGAACATTCTTGAAACAAATGTGAAAACAGAAAATATCAGCAAGTGTCAGCAAAGTAATAGATTCTATAAAGAAGAACCAACTGGCAATTTTAGAAGTAAAAATGTAGTAACCAAAATTAAAAACTCAGAGATGGGCTCAATAGTGGAATGGAGAAATAAGGAAAGAATCAGTAAATTTGAAAAAACTAGAAATTACCCAGTTTGAACAGTGTAGAGAAAACAGACTGAAAATAAATGAATAGGGCTTTAGGAATTTGTGGGATTATGATGAAAGACCTAAAATTTATATCATCCAAGTCCTGGAAGGAGTGAAGAAAGAGGGCAAAACTTAAAAACATTCAAAGAAAGATTTACTCAGAATTTTCCAAAATTGGCAAAAGATAATACTGCATATTTCAGAAGCCAAATGAACTGCAAGTATGATAAGGACAAAAACAAACAAAATGCATGTCAACACCCAGTATAATGGTTAATTTATACATCAGCTTGACTGGGGTAATGGTTTCTAGATATTTGAGCAAATTTTATTTGAATGTTTTTGTGATTTTTTTTTAATCAGGTAAGATTAACATTTACATCTGTGAACTTTGAATATAGTAAATTTCCCTCCATAATGTAGGTGGGCATCATCCAATCATTTGAAGGCTTTAACAGAACAAAAACTGACCTTCCCTGAACAGGAAAGGATTCTGCCAATAGACTGCCTTTGGATGCAAGCTGCAGTGTTAGTTCTTCTCTGAGTCTCCAGCCTTGTCAGCCTTGTTTGCAGATTTTGAACTTGATAGCCTGCATAATCACATGAGCCTTAGTGTAAGTTTTTCTGTATATTTGTACATATATGGATTTGTTTCTCCAGAGACCTTAATACACACATAGCTAAACTTCCCTCAACCAAGAATTGAAAATCTTGAAAGCAGCCAGAGAAAAATGACATTTTACCTACAGAAAAACAGAAATGTGATAGATATTTCATTAGAAATTATGGAGGTCAGAGGAAATGGAACAAGTGCTGAAAAAAAGAACTTTTAACCAAAAATTTTGTATCCAACCCATATTTCTCCTTTAATTCTTTTGTCATTGAATAACTTATTTTTGGTGACTTTAATTCTTTTAAAATTACTGAGGCTTACTTTATGACCTAGCCTCTGATCTATCCTGTGCACTTGAGATGAATGTATATCCTGCTATTGTTAGATGGAGTGTACTCTACATATCTGTAGGGATACATGGTTTATAGTGTTGCTTAGGTTTTCTCTATGCTATTGAAAATCTGCCTAATTTTTCTAGCCTTTATTTAATGTGGGGTGGTGAAATCTCTAAATATTATTGTTGAATTGTTTGTGACACTTTTAATTCTGTCAGTTTTTACTTCATGTAGTGTTTGGATATGTTTTTAGTTACATATATGTTTTTAGTTGTTACATCTTAATGTTAGTTTGTTTTCATACTGCTATAAAGAACTACTAGTAACTAATTTATAAAGAAAAGAGGTTTAATTGCCTCACAGTTCTGCCTGGCTTGCAATCATTGTAGAAGATGAAGGAGAAGCAAGCACCTTCTTCACAAGACAGCAGGTGAGAGAGAGAGAGAGAGAGAGAGCAGTTGCAAGTGCACACTTTTAAGCCATCAGATCTTATGAGGACTCACTCACTACCATGAGAACAGCATGCTGGAAATCTGCCCCCATGATCTAGTCACCTCCCACCAAGTCCCTCCCCTAACACATGGGAATTACAAATCAAGATGTGATTTGGGTGGGGACACAAAGCCAAACCATGTCATTCTGTCCCTGTCCCTTCCCAAATCTCATGTCCTTCTCACATTTCAAAATACAATTATGCCTTGCAATGTCCCCTAAAGTCTTACCTCATTGCAGTATTAACCCAAAGTCCAAGTCTAAAGTCTAATCTGAGACCAGGCATATCACTTTTTCCTATGAGTCTGTAAAATCAAAAACAAGTTAGTTACTTCCAAGATACAGTGGAAGTACAGGCATTAGTAAATGCTCCCATTCAAAATGGAAGAAATTGGCCCAAACAAAATAGCTACAGGCCCCATGTGAGTCTGAAACCCAGCAGGGCAGTCAATAAATCTTAAATCTCCAAAATTATTTCCTTTGACTCCATGTTTCACATCCAGGGCATGGTGATATAAGAGGTAAGCTGCCAAGGCTTTGGGCAGCTCTGCTCCCATACAGCCTTGTGGCTGCTTCCACAGTCTGGCATTGAGTGCCTACAACTTTTTCAGGTATACAGTGCAAGCTCTCAGAGGATCTACCATTCTGGGGTCTTGAAGATGGTGGTCCACTTCTCACAGCTGCACTATGTAGTGCCCCAGTGGAGATTCTGTGTGGGGGATCCAACCCCACATTTCCCTTCTGCACTCCCCTAGTAGAGGTTATCCATGAGGGCTCCGTGTCTGTAGCAAACTTCTGCCTGGACATCCAAGCATTTACATACATCCTCTGAAATGTAGACAAAGGCTCCCAAACCTCAATCCTTGCCTTCTGTGCACCTGCAGGCCCAACACTAAGTTGAAGCTACCAAGGTTTGGGGCTCACACCCTCTGAGGCAATGGACTGAGCTGTACCTTGGTCCTTTTTAGCCACAGCTAGAGCTGGAGTAGCTGGGACAGTGTGCCATGTCCAGAGACTGCATAGAGCAGTGGGGCCCAGAGACCATCCCACACAACTATTTTTCCCTCCTAGACCTCTAGGCCTGTGATGGAAGTGGCTGCCATGAAGATCTTTAAAATTCCCTGAAGACATTTTCCCTATTGTTTTGGCTATAAACATTCAACTCCTTGTTGCTTATACAAATTACTGCAGCCAACTTGAATTTCTCCCCAGAAAATGGGTTTTTCTTTTCTATTGCATGGTTGGTCAGTCTGCAAATTTTCCAAGCTTTTATATTCTGCTTCTCTTTTAAAGAAAACTTCAAATTTGAGATCATCTCTTTGTGAATGTATGACTGTGCGCTTTCAGAAAAAGGTCATTTCTCAAATGCTTTGCTGCTTAGACATTTCTTCTGCCAGATATCCTAAATCTTGTCTCTCAAGTTGATCTCACAGATCTCTAGGGCAGGGTCAAAATGCCGTGAGTCTCTTTGTTAAAGGATAGAAGAGTGACGTTTGCTCCAGATCCCAATAAGTTTATCATCCCCCTCTAAGACCACCTAAGCCTGGACTTCACTGTTCATATCATTGTCAGGATTTTGGTCAAAACCATTCAACAAGTCTCCAGGATGTTACAAACTTTCCCACATCTTTCTGTCTTCTTCTGAGCTCTTCAACGTGTTTCAACCTTCATCTTCTACCCAGTTCCCAATTTGCTTCCACATTTTTAGGTATCTTTATAGCAGCCCCCCACTCCTGGTACCAATTTTTTATATTAGTCAGTTTTCACACTGTTATAAAGAACTACTTGAGACTGGGTAATTTGTAAAGAAAAGACGTTTAATTGACTCACCATTCCACATTGCTGGGGAGACCTCAGAAAACTGATAATCGTGGCAGAAGGCAAAGGAAAAGCAAGGACCTTCTTCACAAAACAGCAGGAGAGAGAGATGGCGAAGTGGGAAGAGCCACACTTTTAAGCTGTCAGATCCCTTGAGAACCCACTGTCATGAGAACAGCATGGAAGAAATTGCCTCCATGATCTCATCACTTCCTGCCAGGCCCCTCCCCTGACATGTGGGGATTATATTTCAAGATGAGGTTTGGGTGGGGACATAGAGCCAAACCATATCAATCATCCTGATGGATTCCCTCTCTTATTATATTTTTTATCTTTAGTAATTTTTTTTTGGGCATAAAGTCTATTTTTTTCTGATATTTAATATAGCCACTGCAATTTTATTTTGCTGGTGGTTTGTATAGCAGGGGTCCCTAACTCCCAGGCTGTGGACTGGTACCATTTTGTGGCCTATTAGGAATGGGGCTGCATAGCAGGAAGTGTTCGTGGGCAAGCAAGCATTACTGCCTGAGCTCCACTACCTCAGATCAGTGTCTTTATATTTTCATAGGCATGCAAAACCCTGTGGTGAACTGCATATGTGAAAGATCTAGGTTACATGCGCCTTATGAGAATCTAATGCCTGATGATCTGAGATTTAACATTTTCATCCTGAAACCATCCCCTTTACCCTAGTCTGTGGAAAAATTGTCTTCCATGATACTGGTTCCTGGTGCCAAAAAGTTAGGGACTGCTGTATATATTTTCCCATCCTTTTACTTTGAACCTATTTGTGTCTTTGAATATAAAGTTTGTCTCTTGTACAAATAGAATTATATGCATATTATTTTAAACAATTGCTTTTTAAATCAGTTAAGAAAAGAGAAGCAGCGTCCAATTATGCTGTCATTTAAAATTACCCTTATAATTATGGCTCCCTCCATACCAGTGGGTTCTGCATCCATGAATTGAACATTATATTCACGAGATGAGAAATCCATGGATATGGAGGGCCAAATTTTTGTATCTACAGGTTTCGCAGGGCCAGGGGCTTGAACAATCTCAGATTTTCGTATCATTAGTGGTCCTGGAATCAGTCCCTATAGATATCAAGTGGCATCACTACCTTTACTGGCATGCTTTGTTTTTTCACATAGATCAAATTATTATCTGGAGCTGCTTGCATTAGTGTGAAGAATTTCCTTTAGTATTTATTTTCTTCTTCAAATTTTATGGTTTTAGGTCTTTTTTTTTTGTATTTTTATTATACTTTAAAGTTTTAGGGTACATGTGCGTAACGTGCAGGTTTGGTACATATGTATACTTGTGCCATGTTGGTGTGCTGCACCCATCAACTTGTCAGCACCCATCAATTCATCATTTATATCATGTATAACTCCCCAATGCAATCCCTCCCCCCTCCCCATGATAGGCCCCAGTGTGTGATGTTCCCCTTCCCAAGTCCAAGTGATCTCATTGTTCAGTT
>NW_012114364.1:3171748-3221700 GCF_000951035.1 Colobus angolensis palliatus | reverse complement strand
GAGATGACCCCAGTACCTCTGTTGAAAATGCAGAAATCACCAGTCTTCTGTGTCGCTCGCGCTGGGAGTTGGAGACTGGAGCTGTTCCTATTCGGCCATCTTGCTCCTGCACTGGTTTTAGGTCTTAGATTAAATCTTTAATTCATCTTGAGTTGATTTTTGTGTGTGGTGAGAAATAGAAATCCAGTTTTATTCTTCTGCATGTGGATATCCAGTTTTCCAGCACCATTTATTGAATAGGGTGTCCTTTCCTCAATTTATGTTTTTGTATGCTTTATTGAAGATCTGTTGGCTGTAAGCATTTGGCTTTATTTCTGGGTTCTCTATTCTGTTACATTGGTCTAGGTGTCTTAATTTTATACCAGTATGATACTGTTTTGGTTACTATAGCTTTGCAGTATAATTTGAAATTGGATAAATACACTTCCAGATGGGTTCTTTTTGCTTAGGTTTGCTTATTTGGGCTTTTTTATTCCATATGAATTTTAAGATTATTTTTTCTGTTTTGTGAGCAATTATGTTGGTATTTTGAAATTAATTTCATTATATCTGTAGATTGCTTTGGGCAGCATCGTCATTTTAATGATACTGATCCTTCCAGTCCATGATAATGAGATGTGTTCTCAGTTATTTGTGTCATTAATGCTTTCCTTTTTGTTTGTTTTAGCAGCGTTTTGTAGTTCTCCTTGTAGAGATCTTTCACCTACCTGGTTACATATATTCCTGGGTATTTTAAATTTTTTTGTAGCTGTTGTAAATGGGATTACTTTTTTTGTTTCATTCTCACCTTGGTTGTCATTGGAGCTACTGATGTGTGTGCATTGATTTTGTAACCTGAGACTTTACTGAATTCATTTATCAAATCTAGGATTTTTTTTGGAGGAGTCTTTTGAGTTTTCTAGGTATGGAGTCATGTCATTGGCAAATAGAGACAGTTCAAATTCCTGTTTTCCAATTTAGATGCCCTTTATTTCTTTCTCTTGTCTGATTGCTCTGGGTAGGACTTCCAGTACTGTGTCATCTCATTGCCTTCTACATATGAGAAGTAAGATGTTAATCTTTTACAGATTCTCTTATACACGAGTTATTTTTATCCTGTTTTCAAATTGTCTGTTTTTCACTTTTAGTATTTTGACTATGATGTTTCTGGGTGTGTGTCTTTTCATTTATTCTACGTGAAGTCATTGAGCCTTTTATATGTATAGATTGTTTTTCATCGGTTTTGGGAAGTTTTCAGCCTTTCGTATTTTTTCTCCTACTTCTCTTTTCTCATGTGTTACTTTCATTATGTATGTATTCATTTCCTTAATGGGGTCTCACATGATTTTTAGGCTCTAGTCATTTTCATTATCCTTTCTCTGTTCTTCAGATTGTATGATCTTTATCAGTAGGTCTTAAGGTTTACTGATTCTTTCTTCTCGTAACTGACATCTATTAATACAACTTTCTATACATTTTTCTGAATAAATGCTTTTCCGTTTGTTGTAAGACCTTTGATCAATTTCCAGAGACTGAATGATTGCTTTGCCAATTTGCCGTGTCACATTATTTGGCTATGTCCCCTTCCAAATCTCATCTTGAATTGTAGTTCCCATAATCCCCACATGTTGTGGGAGGGACTCAGTGGGAAGTGATTGGATTATGATGCAGTTTCCCCCATGCTGTCCTGGTAATAGTGAGTGAGTTCTCACAAGATCTAATGCTTTTATAAGTGTCTGACACGTCCCGTGTTTGGACTTCTCCGCCCCACCTCCCGATGAAGAAGGTGCATTGCTTGCCCTTCACCTTCTGCCATGATTGTAAGTTTCCTGAGGCCTTCCCAGCTATGCAGAACTGTGAATCAATTAAACCTCTTTTCTTGATAAATTACCCAGTCTTGGGTATTTCCTTCTAGCAATGTGAGAACGAACTAATACACCCTGCTTAACAGATGACATTCTGGAATAGAGGTTCCCCCCCACCATGCCCCGCCAGCTCCTTATAATGCCATTCCAGAAGTTCCACCCCCCTTTCTTATTTTTTTAATCCAAATTAAAATATTAAAATATTGTTTCAAATATTCTTTATTTCAAAAATGATTATTCTGAGGTCAATATCATGAAAGACTCATGACATTCTCTTTATTCTCAGTGCATTGACAAAAGTTGTGGGTTTGTTTATGTCATCTTTCATATTGGATCACCTCAACCCATGAATCTTTGCTGATTTCTTTTTCCAATTCTTTTTTTAAAATGTAGGACTGTTCTTTTGCATGAATAATTTGAGATTACACATTTCATGAATGTTAAAATATATTTTGGGTTTATCATTTAAAAAATTGCTTTTGCTTCAAATATTAATTTAAACCTTAATAAAGTGCCGTATTTATTTTCTTCATGGATAATCAGATAAAACAATATCCTAAAGCACATTTTTGTTAGCAATATCTTATGTACCTAACACTATTTAAATGAAATAGCACTTTTTAAGGCTCTTTAATCATGTGGTCAGCAGTTTCTGATTTAAAAATAACCATAAGTTATGATAGGACTTACACTTTTCACAGATAATTGAAAATTCTGATTCACCTAGAAATAGTCCTGTATTTAAGAGATTAGCTGACCTCATCCAATTGGAATGTATTTATTTTGAGTATGTAACTCTATGTTCATACACCTTTAAATCATCTATTCCAGGAGCTGGCTAAAGAAAATCTGTAACTCAATCCCATGTTTAAGCAAATTCAAGACCTAAAGTTATTATGTTCTATTGGGCCTAATATTCTTATTCTGTCTTTAGTGATTTTATATAATAATTTATAGACCTTAATTCTGTGATTTCGTGAAGGAATGTTACATGCCTAGCAGAATTTATACTTTGAGACTGCTAAGTACTTCTATTAGTAGAGCAGATTAATGTCTTAATTTAATTTAATGTAACTTAATTTAGGAGAGCTAAGTAATTAAACATGAGGCCAAAGTACATAAGAAAGTGGCAGCCTTTTATTGCAAATATGCACACACTCTTGGGCGAGGTTCCCTGGTCCTCAGGTATGGGGCCAGGGACGTTGCCCCGGGGCTCTCGGGTGAAGTTCCCCATCCACGAATGCGGGGGCCGAAGAAGTCACGCCGGCTCCTGCCTGCAGCCGACTTTTATGCATTGGTACTGGAAGGGGGAGGGCAGTGGGCGGGATAAGGGCGTGATAGGGGCGTCTCCATAGGCGTGCCCGGGTAAGTTTCGATCTTTTCGGATTGATATCACCTGGCGCATGCTCGGTTGATCTGCATCTTCCTGGGCGCGGGCTGCGTTTTCCTGCGCGGGGGTAAGTTGGTGATGAAGAACCCGGAAACAACAGGTACTGCTCCATCTTGTTCACCTTCCTCCATCTTGTCCCTTCTCCCTCACCCAAACAATTAAGAGCTTAGATTTTCAAATTCAGACAGACCTGGATCAGAGCCCCACTCCTGCTATTTACTAACATTTTGACCTTGGGCAGTTTTTTTAAAAAACTGTTTTAGTTTCTTCTTCAGTAAGTGATGGAATAAACCATGGAACCTCTTCGTAAGAGTGTTGTGGGGATGCAGTGAGAACAATGAATATTGCATGGCTAATAATTAAGCTCTTAATAAATATTAGCTGTTATTATCATTCCTATATGTAACATATCAGATTTTTTTTAGCGTAGCAATTGCAGTACTTTTTCATTATCTCATAGCTGATTATTAGTTGGTTGTCTTCGTACAGATTCTTATTTCAGTCTTCTTAGAAATATCCACTTCGGAGTAAAAGATTGTGGCCCACCTCTTCACCTTCTTGGGCTCAGTTAAAGGCAGCATTCTTTTGTTGACTTAGAAAATAAATAGATCGCTACAGATTGATGAAAAGGACATGTGAAGTACAAAAGAAAACAAACGTAAAACTAACCTAATGTGCCTCATATGCCAAATTTTCCCATAATGTTTACTTAGTTTTGTTTATTTTTTTCTCTTATGTCATGATTTCAAAAATCTTTTATTCTGATAATTAATGGCAGTAAAGTTGACATACATCTTGGAAGACTTTACATAGGCACATGCCACATCTAAGATTGTTTACCACAAGCAACATAAGAATTTTCCTTTACTTATTTAATTGGGCTTTTGTCTTCAACTTGTCATTCTCTAATATATGCACTGGCTAAGCCTTCATGAGTTCTTAATGTCTGTGGTTTTCTTCATCAAAGATTACTATTTATCTGTTATGCAGAATGTCATATGTTTGAGATAATGAGGAATTGTATTAGCATGATCCTTTTTTGTTTTAAGATCCACTCAACAGTTGTGATTGATCATGTTACTTCAATCCTTTGGTTCTCAGCTTCTGCAGTGCATAGTAAATTATTTGTGTTGCTTTTTAAAAATGTATATGCCAAGGAGTTTTCTTTCCTGGAAATTCCGAATCTGCAGGTGTAGGTAGGGGCTAGATATTCGTCGATTTTTTCTTTTTTAAAAAAATTCTATTAAGTTATTCTGCTGCCCCATGGGAATTATTAAACATTGTCCTATCTTTTTACATTTGTTGGTGAATCTATTCTATTTTCTTTCAGCCATTATCATTTTTCCAATTTTTATTATCTAATTAATAATGAGTCTCTTAAGGTTTTGTGGGTGGGTGTGCATACACCTATGTGCTTATATTGTGTCCCATTGAAATTACTGAGAAATTTTTCCACATAAGAAAGATGAAAGAAGCAAACCCTAACAGAAACAAAGTGAGTGTAGGATGGACTGCTGTTTTTAATAGTTAAGAAAAAAGTGAGTTTCAGCTGTAACTAAGAAACAAAAACTTGTTCTTAATCAAGATTAAAAAATCCAAAAACTTATTCCTTGTTTTCCTTGATGTGGTATAGGTGATCACAGTAAGAAAAGAATTCTTTATAGTGGAGGATTGGTATAGTAGCACAGAGGGACTATCAAAGAAAGTCATACATGGAAAAAATACAGGCATATTTGCTAAAATAGATGTAACTTTATAGCTTGAGGAATACGATGCCTTGTCTTTTTAAAGAGAAAGTGTCTTTTTGCATAGAGATGTTTGCTTCTTGTTTTCTTTTCAGAACTTTCTCCATGTACATCTATTCAGTTAATAAAGTAGATATTAGTGCTTGAGGTAAAGTCATTTCAAATGTTAACTCATTCTCAAAATGACTATTCTTTGCATCCTAAATAACATTTGGGAAGAATTTTCCAAAGGAAGTATTTAGTTGATGTAATCAGTTTGTTAAAATTCAAAGCTGGAATTCCTGCTAACATGGTGTAATAGTGAGTGGAAAGCACTCAAGAAATTAAGTTCAACATGTTTTTATCTCACTTTGAGCTCAGTTCATTAAAAATTCCAACTTGATGCAAATAAGATGTGAACATTTAGGTTAAAATTTTTCTTTTGCTACTATGTAAGGAATCTCTTTCAAGGCAATGACAGCTACCTCCTCTCTTCCCCCCACTTTTTTCTTTTTTCTTTAACATGGTGTTTACTTAAAGATAGATCAGTTAGAAAAGGGGCTTTCCCTTTTGAAACTCTCATATAGAGAAGTTTTTAAAATTTCATTCTGTAGTGATTTTTACAGGTTGTTTTTGTGGTTCTGGCTTACCTTGTTTATTTTTGATGTTATACTCCGTGTTTTTGTTTTTTAACTTAAAGGATTTAGACATTTCACAAATTATAACAGATAGGAAAAGTGTTGAAACGTTACTGAATTTTGATGTAGTTGACAGATTGACGAGAATGCTAAGTAGAAAAATAGTCTGAAAAAGGCAAAAAATAAAATGTAGTTTGTTTTAATATTTTATGCACACACCAGATAAATTATAACTTTACTGGTTTAAAGGTGTATTTATGTTTCTTGACCCATCTGTGGGTGCCTACACTAAACATTGTCTATATTGTTTTTGGTCATGTGAAAATTAGTTACTGATTATTACATTCATTTTGAAGCCAGAAGGGTTTATTTTTTAATTTTTTTATATAATCTTCTCAAACTCTAGGATTTTCTCCTCTGGTATTTTGTTTGCATGCATTTGGCCAAGCAGAATACATTTTAAAAAGTTATCCTTTTAAGTACCTATACATTTCAAGATATTGCCACTACAGCTAGACATACTGACACACAAACTCATTTTGTTTTTGCAGCCTTTGTTTCTGAAGCTTGACTAAGTTGGTGATCTTTAGTTCTGTGTATTATATTCTAGATGGCAAAAAACAGTCAACGCTGGGCACTTAAATAGTACATATAAATACTTTACCGTCTTAACGAGAAAGTAAGGAATGAGGAGATTGTTTTTGAAAGCCTTAGATGATTTTATGAAGAGAATTTCCTGATATTTTTCTCTTCCTCTTATATTTAAATATTAGGGTATTGAATCAGGTATAATGAAGTTTTAACTTATTAGGAACATGAAGTTTCTGCTACTTAGAGTGAAAAATGATGCAAAATTGCTACATACACTTTAGTAGCTCTAAAATCATTGTGGTGAGAATTCTTAGTATACTAATTTCCTATGTTAACCAAAGTGTGTTTTGTTGAGAGTTTTGGTCTTTTGTGCATTTTCTGAAAAGGTCAGATATACCCTAAATACTTTTGGTAAGGATTGCTTTGAATTTTAGCAATATAAAATATGTCACATGCCAGCTTGAGTATCACATGACTGCTGTATTCTTATTTTTCAAAAGCATCCACTTGCTAGTATTTTATTTGAATTCTTGAATTGTGTGTACTGTTTTATAAAGGAGAACATATTACATTTAGGAGACCAATATTTTCCCAGGGTGTAGAGTTACTTGTATTGTATAAAGTTCTTTTCCAAGGAGAGAGAAACAATTTTGTTTTCTCTTCTTTTGATATTTTCCCTTGATTAGATATCGCTAAGTTTTTGCTCAAAGAGAGGAAAGTAAAAATTAAGATATATGAGACCTGACAGCATATCTTTATTTGAATTCCACCATTTTGTTAATCCAAAGGTATAAAATAAATTTATAGTTTGTTATTTGATTGAATAAAGATTCTCATAAATTCCAGCTTTTATCATATGATCAGATTTTTCCTGGACAAATAAAGATGTTTGCTATTGCCAGTAGAGTTTGGCATAATAGCATGCTAGCTAGATACTAGTGATTGGTTTGGAACTAAGGACTTGGCTTGTCCTTTCTTATCCCTCCCACCAACTTAACCTCAGTGGAGGACTGAGAAAGATTTGGTAGTTGAGAATACTTCTGTGTGCCTGTGTGTTTCCTCGGCTTAGCCAGAATTTTGCATGCAAGGCTATTCTTGTGGTTTTTCTAGGCGAGCCAAAACCAAAAGGTATTGGAAACCTTGCCAGAAAACTTATTCTAATATAGATTTAAAGCTTGCCTTTGTATTGTGACTGGGCCATTAGCTGATAGTCAAAGGAATGAAGAGGAATACTTCATTCTATTTTAGGAATAACAATTTCAAGTTTCTGCTGTGTAGCAGACCTTTAAAAATAATTCCAAAGATAAAAAATCTTAAGATGTGTAGAGTTTACATAAAAACCCTAGAAGAAAGCCTGGGAAATACCATTCAGGACATAGGCATGGGCAAGGACTTCATAACTAAAACACCAAAAGCAATGGCAACAAAAGCCAAAATAGACAAATGGGATCTAATTAAAACTAAAGAGCTTTTGCATGGCAAAAGAAACTACCATCAGAGTGAACAGGCAACTTATGGAATGGGAGAAAATTTTTGCAATCTACCCATCTGACAAAGGGCTAATATCCGGAATCTACAAAGAACTCAAACAAATTTACAAAAAAAACCAAAAACCAGAAAACAACCCCATCAAAAAGTGGGCGAAGGATATAAACAGACACTTCTCAAAAGAAGACATCTATGCAACCAACAGATGCATGAAAAAATGCTCATCATCAGTGGTCATCAGAGAAATGCAAATCAAAATCACAATGAGATACCATCTTACGACAGTTAGAATGACAATCATTAAAAAGTCAGGAAACAACAGATGCTGGAGAGGATGTGGAGAAATAGGAATGCTTTTATACTGTTGGTGGGAGTGTAAATTAATTCAACCATTGTGGAAGACAGTGTGGTGATTTCTCAAGGATCTAGAACTAGAAATACCATTTGACCCAGCCATCCCATTGCTGGATATATACAAAGGATTATAAATCATTCTCCTCTAAAGACACATGCACACATATGTTTATTGCGGCACTATTCACAATAGCAACGACTTGGACCAACCCAAATGTCCATCAATGATAGACTGGATTAAGAAAATGTGGCACATATATACCATGGAATACTATGCAGCCCTAAAAAGGATGAGTTCATGTCCTTTGCAGGGACATAGATGAAACTGGAAACCGTCATTCTCAGCAAACTATCACAACGACAGCAAACACCACATGTTGTCACTCAGGTGGGAACTGAACACTGAGAACACTTGGACACAGGGCAGGGAACATCACACACCAGGGCCTGTTGGGGGCTGGGGGCTAGGGGAGGGATAGCATTAGGAGAAATACCTGATGTAACTGACAAGTTGATGGGTGCAGCTCCAACATGGCACATGTATACCTATGTATCAAACCTGCACGTTGTGCAAATGTACCCTAGAACTTAGTTATTTTTAGACATGTGAGAACTGCCTTTTCCCTCAATTATTTTTCACCTACTAAAATGAACTTTTCTTTTTTATACTACATCAGGTTAATATTTGTGACTAATGTTGCTCAGATCTGAATGTTGTAGCAGTGTCAGTCTCATTCTATCAAAATATTGATTAATTACAGATTTCTGCTCATTATCATAAAAAATTTAGGCTACTATATCATTAGTGTCTTCCAAGGTCCATAATGAGATTATTTATTCATTTTGATCTGATTGAGATTTGACCTGTTCTGATGCAGTTGAAAGTTTTTTTTGAATCTATTTCTAAGCTTGTTCAATAGGGTTCTATCTCCAACAGTAATGCTGGAGGACTGATTATACAGTAGCATTTGTAAAGGGCATATTTCTTTAACAATTTTAATCAACATGATATATCAATTATTTAGTTTTTAATCTGTCATTCTTCTAATGAACTGAATTATCAGTAAGGTCTATCTAGATTCAAGCATTTTCAGTATTAGAGAAAAACACTACCTAATTATACTGTAGGAAAATATATATGTGTGTACTACAGATTTATTTTTATTTATTAGCCACCAATATTTCCATTTGCGAAAGGCCACACACTATAGTTGTTATAGGCAAGGGAGATAAACTGATGAAATTGAGACATGCTTACGCTCATTAAATTTTCTA
Source organism: Colobus angolensis palliatus (assembly GCF_000951035.1). NCBI lineage: Eukaryota > Metazoa > Chordata > Mammalia > Primates > Cercopithecidae > Colobus > Colobus angolensis. The sequence goes on along the minus strand of NW_012114364.1, from coordinate 3,212,396 downwards.
AGTCCAAATAAGGGTATGTACACAAAAACTATTTGTAAAGATGTTGGTCTATAAAAGTTTACTTTTGATTTTTAAATTTCTTTCTGATTTGAATAGGTATTGAGAATGGAAAATTTATTATTTATTCTGAACTATAAAACAGACTGAAAAGAAAAGCAGAGATGTAATAATTAATGTGAGGGAGAATAGCATTTTAACATGTCTGTTTTGTTTCTGATTGCAATCTAATATTAAAATGGAGGTTTTGATTTTAATCCCTACATTCTAGGTAATCAACTTTGGGAAACTTGATTTATGAGAATATTGATTTTATACCAAGGGTAAATTATTAGGGGATATAATAATTTTTCTTATCAAAGTATCATATTTTTGTCGTGGTAACATATGCACTGAATTCAAAATTCAAAAGATATAGAACTATGTATTATAAAAATTAATTTTGCTCCCATTGGTATTTTGGCATCTCTCTTTTTCCTTTATCTTTTCCAGAGATGGGATAATATGCATAAAATTGTCACATTTCTGATTTTTGGTAATTTGACTGTCAAATTGCTTTATAGCAATCAGAGAGGAATTCCATTTGAGAAATAATCCATAGTCTGATTTAGTTCATTTTACTCAGATCATCAAATTCAAAGGTTACTGTATTTTGTTGTTTTAGTAGGATATTCATGTAGCCATTTTTTTTGATAATTTTATAACCACCCAGTCTGAGCTGTTGTTAAATCAGCAAGCACTAATTGGTGCCATTTTATTATAGTGAGGTATTTCCATATCAGTTACCATAGTAATAATTCCCCTGAGCCACTTGGATGACTTTGTCCCTTCCTCTGAGGCTTATTCTCAACTCACAGTCAAGCTGGAGCTTGGAACTGCAGGGGACCTCTGGCCCTGTATCTCTTCTGGGGATGACATCTCTTCTAATTTTTTGATGCCCAAACTAATGGACTTTAAACATTTTTATTAACCCTTAATGTAATCACATCTGTCATGTATTAGTGATAACTTTAAACTGAGAAAGAACTAATAGAAGTATTTATACGTGTTATCTAAGTTCACAAACTTATTCTCTTAGTCTAAAAATCTAGTCTGACTCAAAATTTAGTCTTAACATGTTTGCTGTAATAAAATTGATTTTAATCAAACCTCTAATCTCTTTCTTGATGACTTTTCAGTATGAGGAAAAGTTCTAATCTTTGAGATCTATATTTTATGAATGGAACTGAATTAATTTGGAGGAAGATACTAATTTTAAAATATTTATAATATTAAATTTTAAAAAATTTATTTTAATCGTCATAAACCTAGTAATTAAAACAATAATGTTGATCCTAGGTTGAATCCACAGAACATGAATTTCCTATGTCATAAAAAGTAGGTAATTTAACTCTCAAACAACAAACTGTCAGAATACAGGATTTCACCATTAATGTAAAAAAAAAGTTAAGTGTCATAATTTGTCTGAATGCCTTCATCACTGGCAGAGAAGAAACTCTTCTTCTCCTTAGACATGAGATGAAATGAGGAATCTGGTACATAGAGAAACATGGTGCCTTGATGGAACACATGTAACCAGCAGAAGAGGAGTTGTAAATAAAAGCCTCATCATTTAAGGCTTGATTCAGGGCTCCCTTCAAAAGAATATACCGCCTCCTTGCAAAGTTAATTCATATGTATTTAAAGCAAATATTTTAGACGTCTAGATGAGTTTATTTCTTCCCATGATCAGTGATTTTGTATTTCAGAAAATGAGATGCGTAGGCCCGTACTGTATTAATACCTAGGTGCTCTACTTAATTGTATGAATGATCATGAGGAGGTTATTTCGGTCAGAATTCTTTTTTTCTTTTCCTTTTTTTTTTTTTAACTGAAACTGTAGTTCTTACTCAAGTCACAAGGAATAATGTGGCATCTGAGGGAGAGGGATATCCATATGGCAGCCTTTCAGAAGGTTAAAGTAGCTGGAAGGCAGACATGCAGAGTCTCTGTGCTGTACTTAATTTTAGAAACTTCTTAATTTTAATGTGTTGTCCATGGCACAAAAGAAATTTTCACTGGGAGACTTTTGTGGTGTTTGAGGTAACAACTCTTATGTTACTAAATTCCCTTAACAACGAGGCCAACAGGAATGATTCCCTGTGTCCTGAAGATTTTCTTTGGCTTTCACAGCCTCCAAGGCACTTTATAACATGGCTAGACTGTATTCAATTTTCATGTTAGATCTACACCCATAAGTTAACATTTTCCTTTTTGAATTGTATACGACTACTGCACTGTAATTCAAATACACAGAAAAATCTGAGATTCATTGCAATTCCATATGCTTCAGATCTGTAACAGGATAAATTTTCAGCAGCCTCAACTTGACCTTGCTACTTCTCCTCCTTTTTTAAATTAAGGAAAAAGGAAGGGAGAACTTGTTTGTTTCTTAATTCAGTTTTTCCAAAATTTTAGGTAATAGTTTCCATCGCTATCACTCTTCAGACAACGATAATTTACTCTTGAGAAACATGTACCTTCATTCTTCCCAAAGGTTGAGTTCACAGAGTCTGAATGTTGCCTAACTTCTGCCAGACTGGGCCACAGGAGACCATGACCCTGGACTTGAATTTGGATCCAGATTTGAGTAAATGCAATTTTTAAATCTAAATTGAAGTGTTTGTACTACAGAATTACAAAGAATTTTACATTGAACTTTTAGATCACCTTTTGATGATAAATTTTACTCATATTATTTCTTTTATATTCCAACAAAATTTTCGGAAATATCTAAATACTGTTTTCAGAGATGCCTAATGTTTCTCCTCTAATACAACCATGTACCTCAGAGATTATTGGCTCACTGATCTGAAGCTCTTTTACAATACATGGATTTGTGTGTATGCATGAATTAAATCAAGCTCTCAGTTTATTCTCCTGAATTATAAGCAAACAAAGCTATAGATTGAAGTTTTAGACCTCGAGATTGGCTAAAGATATATTCAATTAAGCCAAGAGCCATTGGGGATTAAGACAAGTTGGTAACCAAGAGCAGCATTCAGAGCCAAATCTAGTCATTTGCCATCATTTGGATACTATTTCTTCGTTTTCATAGTCTTTTTTTTTTTTTTTTTACCAGTCTCTTCATCATAAAATGGAGAATGTAAGTATTGTAGAAGAAATGTATATTAATAGACAAAGTGTCCAGATGAAGTTCAATTAATTATTACTTCATAGATGTACTTGCATTAATTATATAATTATTACTGATAGTAAGTATATTTATAGTACTGCTTGTAAGGACATGTAAAAACATAAACTCATGTAGTTCTTATTAGGATTAACTCTTTCACTACCAGAGAGAATAATTGCATTATCTTTAATTCTAGAGCATATACAAAAAATTCATGCATGGTGCATGAATTATCAGTTTCTAATTTCCATGCATATGTGTAGCCCACAAAAATCAATGCTATGTATTTTCATTCTTATACATTGTCCATTAATGGAGAAAATTTTAACAGCATTTGAGTGTCTTTGGTATTTTTCCAGTACCTAGAACAGTGTTTAGGAAAATATTTATTGACTAAATGAATAATAAATGAATAGTTGAGTGATAAAAATGAAATAGCTGCTTAGTTCACGAAAAGAGAAATCTACTTTACTGGGCTAGAAAAGCTAAGACAAATGGAAACAAAGGGGTAGAACTGAATTTTTTGTGCCACTGTGTCTTTTCATGTGATTTTGGGCACATTTATTAACCACAGTGTCTGTCTTCATTTGTAAGGCAGATATGTAAAGTTCATGGAGGAAAAACAGATGAATGGTTCTGTAAAACGACTGAGATTCATCATTTTTACAAATGTACCTCAGTCAAGTAGGCTCTCTTTTTGAATAATAAACTTATGATTTGTTTGCAATTTTGAGGGAATATTATAAGACATGCTCACAATTTAATATCCTTACACAACTTGAAGTAATATTTTGATTAAAAAAAGGACTTGTGCCAGAAAAAAAAAATGAAAATATCTCTTTGTAGCATTAGCTTATTCATTTAGCAGATACCTTTCAGTTTTGCTCATATTATTTTTAGTTAAAAATGAGAAAACAGAAGAAGTAATAGAAATAAATTTTTTAAAAGATAGAAAAAATAGATGTTTAAATAACAATTTGTGATATTTTTCCAAGAAAGGCAAAATTGTTGTTGATTTCAGATGATACTTTATGATTATTTTGTATATACCACTGTCCTCAATAAACTAAAGTAAGTGTATAATTACAGGTATAATGAACATGAAAGTTTTAATAATTTCTGGATGAAGGGACAAATAACCAGGCTTGCCTAAATCATGATTCATTTATTTAGTTACTCAATGTATTCGTTATATATCTTCTATGTGTCAGGCACTGTTGTAGGTGCATTGGGTATATCAGTGAGTTAAACACAGATTCCTGTTCTCCTAGGTCATAAATTCTAGTTGATAGATTATATTTGTTATACATTTTTCTTCCTGCTTGCACTGTATCTTTATATTGTTCTCCATTTGTAAAGTATGACTTAATGGTTTGTTAGATAAGATTATTTTGTGACTTTCAATATAATCTAATTATTGTTGCTTACAATTATCTATGTAGGATTCCTTTATGGTCACATAATCAGTACAAAGATGATATTAATATTTTGAAGACCTTGTTCCTTAGACACATCTGCTTTGCAAATCTGGACAATCATTTAATTTGATGAGGCCGGAATCAGATCTGTAACAATGGGGCTATATCAAGGGAGGAGAAATCTGTGGATTTGTTGTGACAATGGACTGTAGTCTGGGTTGCAGTTGTCTACTCTGGCTATACTTATATCATTCAAATTCCAGCATGTAATCAGTTCCACTAAAGAAATACACATCTAATTCTCACATGTATTAACAATTGGGGTGGTGTGGCATGGTTTTTGACTTAATACCTTTGTTTTTTATGTGTTTATAACATACTTTTCCTTCCCAGAATTTATAGTCCTTCACACTGTTTGCTCACAATTGAGCTCATGGGGTAAAAAGAATGAATATTTCTTGTCTTAGATAATAACTTTAAAAATTGAGATCTGTAGTCGGTACCAAATGGACTTGGTAACAATTTTGGTGACTTGTCTTGGTAGTTATAATTTGAAGCTTAGTGAACTTTTTAATAAATATTGGTACTGTTGATAGTATATATTTATGTAATATCAGTTTTCACACAGGGATCATCACTTACCAAGTAACTATTACATGGGCTGGTTATGTACAAGGCAGTCTGTAAAAAGCTGTTCATGAAGTTGTAGTCCCTGTATTAAGAGATCTACACATTTTTTAACACTTTAAAATGTCTTCTTTTTTCCTTTATTTTTGAGATGGAGTCTTGCTCTTGTCACCCAGGGTGGAGGTCAACAGCATGATCTCAGCTCACTGTAACCTCCGCCTCCTGGGTTCAAGCAATTCTCCTGCCTCAGCCTCCTGAGTAGCTGGGATTACAGGTGCACACCATGATGCCCCGCTGATTTTTGTATTGTTAGTGGAGACAGGGTTTCATCATGTTAGTCAGACTGGTCTCAAATTGCTGGCAGCGTGATCTGCCCGCCTCGGCCTCCCAAAGTACTGGGATTACAGGTGTGAGCCACTCTGCCCAGCCTAAAAATTATTCTTAAAGTGTGATAGTTTTCCTTAAGCTTAGTGAATTAAATCCTCTTGGATAATACTATAAATCTCTGATACAACTGTGGCTAAGACGTAAATATGTTCAAAATCAACAAAACATTTTCTGCCCTTGATAGCATTCTTTTCAATATAGAATATGTTGGTATGTATCTTGGCATTTCTATCTGTATATACTGTGAGAGTCTTAATGCTTTATGGGTGTTTAAATAGTTGAAAATAGAAATGAAATTATTCTTTCATATATCTTTTTTAAATGTTGTATAAACTCAAGGAAGTCCTCTTTTTAAGCTTAAGGAAGTCCTCTTTGTCTTGGGTATCTGTAGAGATAGTTAACAGAAGAAGACAATAAGTCAGCAAATGTTAAGATTGTATTATGAGATATGAGAAACGTAAAGGAGTCTTTGTGTATTATGATACATTAAACTGGAAGATAAATATTCAGTTATATAATCATAGAGCAAGTTATAAAGGCATGTGGCTAGTATCAATGTGTATTTGTGTATCCACAGTGCTTAATCTAGTAGTAGGGGCAGCTTTGGAAATTACCTTGTTTGCTTGGATTATGGCACTAGTCATCACAGTGTTGAGCAGTAGGACCAATGCTTAAACTCCTTGTTGTCATACAAGTTCTTTTAATACCTGACACCTGCCTTCTTGCCTAATCATTTAGCTCCACTCTTAACTCCAGCTTCAGTACTCCAGCTATTCTTAGTTTTGTTTTTAATTTTTTATTTCCATAGGTTTTGGGGGAAACAAGTGATATTTGGTTACAAGAGTAAGTTCTTTAGTGGTGATTTGTGAGATTTTGGTGCATCCGTCACCTGAGCAGTATGCACTGAACCCAACTTGTAGACTTTAACCCCTCACCCCCTTCCTACCCTTTCCCCCAAGTCCCCAAAGTCCATTGTGTCATTGTTATGCCTTTGCAACCTCATAGCTTAGCTTCCACTTATAAGTGAGAACATATGAGGTTTGGTTTTCCATTTCTGGGTTTCTTCACTTAGAACAATAGTCTTCAGTCCCATCGGGTTGCTGTGAATGCCATTAATTCATTCCTTTTTATGGCTGAGTACTATTCCATCATATATTTATACCACAGTTTCTTTATCCACTCGCTGATTGATGGCCATTTGGACTGGTTCCACATTTTTGCAATAGCAAATTGTTTTGTTATAAACATGTGTGTTCAAGTATCTTTTTCATATAATGACTTCTTTTCCTCTGGGTGCATACCCGGTAGTGGTATTGCTAGATCAAATGATATTTCTACTTTTAGTTTTTTAAGGAATCTCCACACTGTTTTCCATAGTGGTTGTACTAGTTTACATTCCCACCAGCAGTGTAAAAGTGTTCGCTTTTCACCACATCCCTTTCAACATCTATTTTTTTTTTTTTTTGGTTTTTTGATTATGGCCATTCTCACAGGAATAAGGTGGTATCGCATTGTGGTTTTGATTTGCATTTCCCTGATCATTAGTGATGTTGAGCATTTTTTTCGTATGTTTCATTTGTATACCTTCTTTTGAGAATTGTCTATTCATGTCCTTAACCCACTTTTTGATGGGATTGTTTATTTTTTTCTTGCCTAATGTAAGTCCTAGCCAGAGCAATCAGACAATAGAAAGAAATAAAGGGCATCCAAATTGGTAAAGAGGAAGTCAAACTGTTGCTCTTTGCTGATGTTATGATTGTATACCTAGTAAACCCTAAAGGCTTCTCCAAAAAGCTCCTAGAACTGATAAATTAATTCATCAAAGTTTCAGGATGCAAAGTTAATGTACACAAATCAGTAGCTCTGCGATACACCAACAGCAACCAAACTGAGAATCAAATCAAGAACTCAGCCCCTTTTACAATAGCTGCAAAAACATAAAATACTTAGGAATATATCTAACCCAGGTGTCTAAAGACGTCTATAAGGAAAACTACAAAACACTGCTGAAAGAAATCGTAGATAAACAAATGGAAATACATCCCATGCTCGTGGAAGGGTAGAATCAATATTGTGAAAATGACCATACTGCCAAAAACAGTCTACAAATTCAACCCAATTTCCATCAAAATACTACCTTTGGAGAAAGCAAACAGAAACATAAAATGGAGAAAGGACACCCTATTCAACAAATGGTGCTGGCATAATTGGCAAGGCACATCTAGGAGATTGAAACTGAATCCTCATCTCGCAGCTTATACAAAAATCAACTGAAGATGGATCAAGGACTTAAATCTAAGACCTGAAACTATAAAAATTCTAGAAGATAACATTGAAGAAACCCTTCTAGGTGTTGGCTTAGGCGAGGATTTCATGACTAAGAACCCAAAAGCAAATGCAGTAAAAACAAAGATAAATAGGCAGAAAATTAAACTAAGGAGCTTTTGCATGGCAAAAGGAACAGTCAGCAGAGTAAACAGACAACCCGCAGAATGGGAGAAAATCTTCACCATATGATTCAAAGGACTAATATCCAGAATATACAAGGAACAGCTATTCTTATCTTTGAATGTTCTTTGTGTATAGTGGTGAGTCTAACAGGTCACCAGGGTTGGGGCAACTTTCTTTCTCTGATAGGCATCCAGCATATACCTACAGTGTGTGATTATCAAGGGAATGATTGTCTTCAACTTCAGACTGAGCACAACGTGGAAGACTTTTGAAAAAATCATTATGTACCTACCTTTGTGGGCCTTTTGTTGATCCATGGATTTAAATGACTGAATGGGGCTAAGATGAGACATTTGAAATATGTAAGAGGCCAGTTACTCTTGCATAAATTTCCTTTATGCTCCCTTATCACATCTTTGGCTCTTATTTTACTCATTATCCTCCTTGACATTTCAAGGAGAATGAGTATATGGTACACAAATCAATCCCTAGAGGAAGACTACCCTATTCAAATTGTGTTTCTTAATTATGGAGTGAGAATATTATTTTATTTTATTAACTCACCTGTCCTCCAAAGGATATAATATACTACAAATTGCAGTTGAATATTGAGTATTTAAATGTTGAATATTTAAAGTGTGGGATTATTTGGAACCATGGCAAACAGGGAATTGAATGCAGTTCTTTCTGTTAAGCAAAATGATTCCATAATATCCCCAAGTCCCCAAATAGAATGACATTTTTTTCTCTTTACAAAAGATGCTGTGATTATTCTAAGGAAATTGTTTATAATTATATTATTTTTTAACTTTTCTGAAATCCCAACAAATAGTATGTTTCCACACAGGTAAACTAGATTCATATCATCTAGTCACAGTTTAAAAGGATTAAACTTTTGTGCCTTACATAAATTAATCACTGTGGAATCTTTGGAAGGCACTGTAAATCAAGGGCTAAAGCAATTCTAGTAAGCATTTTCCTTATGTTTTGATAAAACTCAGAGCTTCATTTTCCTTTATTAATTTGCTACTAATTTTGCAGCTTCATAGTGACGAATACTGAATTGTAGGAGTAGGAGCATCATCAGAGTCTTACTTTTGCGCAAGAAAGTTAGTTATTTGAAAATTCAAGACTTACTTAGAAGTTTTACAAATATTTTTGTCTCAGCTTTTAAAAATACATGCCTATTTATCCAGCATCTTATTGCGTAGTGTTTTCAACCAAGTAAATCTATTTTCATAACAGAGATTAAGAGATTTGGCTGATTTTTTTTTTCTTGGTGAATGTGCCAACGGTCTGTTTTCTATAAGATGTGTCTGTTTCAACTTATTATTTTGGTTATGAGTAGTTTATTATTTAAACAGACATTTAAAAATAGAATATTTGCCATAGTTCTTATAGAATGATTTAGAGTTTATAAATAGCATGAAAGATATTACTGAGAACTTGTTGATAGAACATACAAAACTAAACACTGGGAAAGAAAAAAGATGATAATATTCTAAGCATCTCTAATAAGGAAGTGAGTGGGTGGAACATCATCAAATGCTGATTTGGTTTTCCTTGAAACAGTGATAATATCTTTATATTTATCTGACTTGAGTTGCAGCATTTACAGTATCCAATTAAGTGTGCCCAGCCTCCCAAATTTTATTACTTTTTATGCTTACTGCCTTGAGACTCTGACTTACGTACTTTGACTTATACCTTTTCACATTAGGAGCGTGAACTTTCGGGGGGGGGGGCAGTTCTTTTATGTTTGAAGTTGCTCAAAGTTTCCATCTGCTTTTACTTGACTTGTGGTCTTGAAGATCATGCTTGGCCCATGGGATATTACAGTGTGCCGAGAGGATGTGGAGTTTTGTCAGCCAGTGAAATATGTCTGGCCTTTTTTTCCTTTTCTCTTTTTTTTTTTTTTCTTTTTTTTTCAGCAGCTTTCATACACTCTTCATCCTGTGTGGTCTTCACTGAACCAAATTTATATTTAACAGAACTACTCACCCTCTCTATCATCTTCTATGACTTGGCCTTTTTAAGGAGAAGATGTGTGGAAGGAACGTCTGAGCCAAAAAACTGTTATCTTGGCAATAGGAAAATATAAAAGCAAAAGCTGAAAGTAATGTTATATATAACATAAGTGTGCTTCAGTATTAACAAATACATATTTTGTAATTTAGGAGAATATCATATTACAGTATGTACAACTGTCAAAAATATTCTCATGCCAACGGTGGATTCCAAGTTTTGTCTGTGATCCAAATGATTTTTTTGCTTGTTTTTAGGCACTACTGCAGTCTTCAGTTAAGCAACAAGTAGAAGCTATTGAGAAACAGTACATTTCTGCAATTGAGAAACAGGCACACAAGTGTGAGGAGTTGCTAAATGCTCAGGTAATAAAAGTGCACATCCATTATATATTTATACTTTTCTCCTGACTCTCTCCCCTGAGAGCTCTATAACTGTTTATTCAGTTCCATTCCATTTACTTTCCTTGGTATATTTTGGAGAAAAAATATGCTTATGTAAACTCAAAGATTGAGAATTTTATGACAGACTCAAAATAGAACGAAAGACCCGAAATATGTGGCTCTCCCCCACATTAATGATTATTCTTGTGTTAATTTATGGGTTATAATATATTCTCCAAATAACAGAAGCAAAGAGATATCCATGAATGCATTATAGCAAGTAAATGATTTTTAGTGAGATAAGATTTATAAATAATATTTGAATTTTTAAATCACTTATGTATGTTTATATTACCTTTCATTTTAGACAGGAATTGGCTTCTATTTGAGTTTTTCTGTTCAAATTTTTTTCTTTTCTTGATTTAATATCTTAAACAGCTCAAATTATTAGCTGCTTTTCATTAAACAAAGCAGCTGAAGAAGATTTATAGATGGGTCATAGCATAAATAATGTATGTAAGAATTTCCTAGTAATATTTCTCAAAGATATAAAATTTGGTATGTGAAAATTAAATTGACTTCATATAGAGCATCTGTGTTATATCATTGGAAGAAAATTTACTAAGATTTAAGAAATAAAATTAGGAGTAGAATTTAAATGGAGATTATAAATGAACCACCCTATTCTCAAGATTGGGGTCAGTTCTATTAAATATTTTCCAATGTCATTTTAGTAAGTGGCTTGGAAGAGGAAATACACAGAGAAGTACACAAATATAATTATACTGTTTTAGGTAGTGAAGTACCAGGCTGTCAAGAGATATGAAATATAAAACTTTATGAATGGATAGAAACAGCATGAGGCATATATTAGCCAAGATAGACTTGGTTATGCCCTAAACTCTCTGGCTTCAAATAGCAAAAGTTTATATTTTACTCATGCTACATACTCATTGAGGTCTGTCTTGGGGCCCTGTCTCATGTTGTCCTCACCCTCGGAACTCAGCTGATAGTGTAATTCCAACGTGGAACATTACCTGATATAATTTCGACGTGAAATAGAGCCGTGTTAGATTTGCATCTGTAATTAAATACTCTGGCCTGGAAATGACACATTCGATTTCAATTTATATCCACATGGTTCCACCCAATCATAATGGGGCCAGAGAGTGAGAGCCTACTATGAACTTAGAAGGGAGAGAACTGGAAATACTTAGTGAATAGCACAAATATACCACATTCTTTTCTTTTGTTCACCAAATGTTCAGAGGCAAATTAACATATCTTGTCCTCTTGGGAGAAAATCTGAAAGTTCCATTCAGCTGGGGCCTCAAGCTCAAAAGTCCAGGAACTCTGGGTAATAGGAGGGGAATAGTGTGCTGCAGTCTCTACATTATCAGGTCCAGATATGGTCCCTTTTGACCTGAAGAAGTAGAACTACAATCTAAGTTGTTTTTTCCCAACATGCCTAGTATACGGTGGTGAGACAAAGGCAGGGTGTTTACTGTAAACATTCGCAATAGGAAAGGTGAAAAATCAGACGCACACAGCTGTCACTAGTAAATAACAATTTTAAAATCTCACTGGATAGATTAAATAAGAGCCTTTGCCCACGAGTAGGGATTGCTCTTTTATTTACCATGATTATCTTTTCAGAGTTTTTTGACCGGGTTCCTGGTATGTTGCTCCTTGTGGTCTTGTTGGTTTTTTTATTTTCTAGTATCTTTGTTGACTATATTTCAAATGAATTTTGAAGATTATACCATTTCTGAACCTGCTTCCTGTCTACAAAATACTGGGATCCCAGGGGTCGTTTTAGGTAGCAAATAGTTACAGTTAAGGGTACCGATTCCTTTGGTATCTTGTCTTTTATAGTAGTCAGCTCTGTTAAGGCCCTATCCACAGTTGTTTTAGAGAACTACTTGCTATTTTTTTTTCTTTATGAAAAAAATTGTTTTTACTAGCCTGCCTTTGTACAGTTAGAGAACCACTTTCTAGATTTAATATGTTTATATGCTTTGAACCTCATATTTATCTGTCTCTCCTTCTCTTTTATTGCAGAGATATATTCATTTTATCAAACCAGGGTAGAAGAAATCTTGTGGTCTCTTTTCCCTAAACCATATAGCCTAAAACAGCCAGAGCTTTATCTCTGCTTGGGGGCACTTTATTGAGTTTTTACACACGTAGTTAGTGTGGCTAACACACTTAGTTTATTACTTGCTGCAAGGCCAGATGTAGCTGGTATTTGTTGCTGAAAGCCTCCTTAGTTGTTTTTAAGTGGTTGTGCATGCAAGTCTTCAAATTTCTGTACTTTTCTATTTCCTTTGATTTGATGCTTGAGAATTTTCTTTTTTCTATGAATTCGGTGTTGAGCTTGTCTTTTTATTATAATGCCTTGTCAAAAGTGGCCTATTATGGAGTTATTAAAATGATTCAGCCAAGCTACAGATTAAAAGGTTAATACATGAAAATCAGTGTGTTTCTACACACCAGAAATGACAAATTGGAGAGGAAGTTAAGAAGGCAATATCATTTACAATAGTATCTAAAAGAATAAAAGGAGTAAGTTTAACTAAGGTGATAAGAAACTTGTATTCTACAAACTACAAAACATGGCTGAAAGAAATTTAAAATGACCCAAGGAAATGGAAAGATATCCCCTGTTTATTGATTGGAAATACTTGGTGAGGAACACCACAGGACATTTATAGGGTTATAAGCAGTTCAGTATGATAAAGTGTGCTTAAAAAGCAAAGATTAGTCTTTGTGGTGCCTCACGCCTATAATCCCAGCACTTTGGGAGGCCAAGGCGGGCAGATCACGAGGCCAGGAGATTGAACTATGCTCGCTAATAGGGTGAAAGCCCGATCTCTACTAAAAATACAAAAAGTTAGCCGGGCGTGGTGGCGGGCGCCTGTAGTCTCAGCTACTCAGGAGGCTGAGGCAGGAGAATGGCATGAACCCGGGAGGCGGAGCTTGCAATGACCCAAGATCGCGCTGCTCCACTCCACTCCAGCCTGGGCGACAGAGCGAGACTCCGTCTCAAAGAAAAAAAAAAAAAGCAAAAGGGAGATTTGATTAGTATGTATTAATAAAATCATGTAAGATATAGAAATAGTGACTCCACATTTGTTTTTCAAATTATATTTCTTAAGATACCATTTGAAATGAAATTAGTACATTAAGTTTAACAACAACAGAAATGTTTTTGAGAAAAGTGCAAATCTAATAGCTGTATGGTTCCTTAGGAATCATTTAGTTCAACCTTTTCTGTTTCTTGCTCTCTGTCTCTCTCCCTTTTTCAGAATAAGAATTTAAGTTAATTCTAAAGCAGAGTAATTAGAAGCATGCAGTCTAGAGTCAGACTGTATGAATTGATCCCTGGCTTTGTCACTTAGGGCAAGTCTCTTAATCTCTCTGTGCGTCATTTTTGTCCTCCGTGGATGAGATACACAAGTAATTACTACCTCATAGTACTGTTACATGTATTTTATGACATCAGGTTTGCATAGTGCTTAGATTAGAACTTGGCATATCCTGTGGGTGTTTATTGGCTGCATCATCTTAGTAACTCTTACCTAAGACCATTTGTATAGCTCGTATCAGAACCAGGGCTGGGATTTAGGTTTTCTAATTTCTAGTCTTTAGAAGAAAAGTTTGTTACTGGTATTTCATATGTTGTCTTGTCAAAGAACCTTTACTTTTTACAAAATTTACTTTGGTGTCACTGTTATATATGAATACTAGACCAACCTTTTCTTCCTCTGTACTGTTTCAACTCACACTTTTGACACCAGATGTGTAGGAGTTTTCTGAATCAACAACCAGTTCTCCAACTTCCTGGACACCAAATCGGTATTCTACAATTCAATTCCATTCTGACACTAACTCACCAAAGTTAACGTTCAACTTCACAAGTTTAACAACTCAGTTCCAGACTGACCTCACTTCAGATGCCAGTTGCAAGTATTGGGTCCCCAGGGTACCCACACTTTCCTCTGACTTGACTACAGAGTTATGAATTTCTACAACTGGTCTCCCCTTCCAGTTTGATAATTTGCTAGAATGGCTCACAGAACTCAGGGAAACATTTTAATTATGTTTCTTGGTTTATCATAAAGGGTACAACTCAGGAATGGACAGATGGAAGAAATACACAGGACAAGTTATGGGGAGGAAAGGAGCCATGCTCTCTCTGATCATGACACCGGCCACTCTCCCAGCACTTCTATGTATTCAGCAATGCAGAAGCTTTCTGAACCCCTTCATTTAGGAGTTTCATTACATAGGTGTAACTTATTAAGCCATTGGATGCTGGAGGGATGAGGCTGAAAGTTTCAAGCCTTTATTCGTGTCTCAGTTTTTCTGATGATAGCCCCCATGCTGATCTCAAAGCTACTACAGACACTCTTATCACCCTGAAAATTCCAAGGCTTTAGGATCTCTGTGCCAGGAACCAGGGACAAAGACCAATATATTTCTTAGTGTATCACAGTCCCTCTCTCCTCCTTATTTAATGAGGGACTTTTGTATGACATGGCACTTGGCTTGGTTATAGGAATGTAACAGAGATGGAGTGAGATATAGTTCTTCTAGTAAACAGTAGAACAGATGATATAATTTTAAAATCATACAAGTTAGGATAGAATGAATAGTAATACAAAACTACATTTAAGGGCATATAGTTCTGTAGTATTAGGTGAAGGAAGACTTATAGGACTAATGATGACTTCTGTCAAAGTTCAGGGATCTAAGTGAGGTCAGAACTGAGAGATTAGCATGAAAGAGGCAGATGGAATCGCATATTAAAATCTTTCATTTGAGAAAATATAAGTGTTAAGGGTAAGGCTATATGAGAGCGCTAAATTTTTCATGACTGTATTTCATAGGAAGGATTGTAAAGGACCTTATCTGCCACATTGTCTGAAAGAACATTGGGTGCCATTAAAAGGCATTATCTAGAAAGTGACATTTGTTCAGATATCCATTTTAGAAATACTACTGTAGCTAAAGTGTAAAAATTGAATTGATGGGAGGGAATATTAGTAGCATGTAGTTAAACAGCTGTTTTAATTACGCACTTGAGAATGTTGGTAGCTCAAACTAAAGTACGTGGGTAAGAATAGAGAGATTTTGATGGTTTTGAGTGATATTAAGGGAAGAGAAACCAGAGACTTCGTGGGAATACAAGAGCAGCAGTAGATGCTCATTAATAAAGGAGAGTGTGTGTGTGTGTGTGCGCATGTGTGTGTTTGTGACACATAGATATTTTATATATATAAGTATGTTTTTATGCAAGAGAATATATTTTTCTGTATGGGGTCCAAATTTTTGCTTTTGGTAATTCACTGATATAGGCAACTTAAGAAGCATGGTTTGGGTTGAAAATTTTTAGTTTTGGATATCATGAGTTTATACTGCCTCTGCAAGATCAGAGCTGTCAGATAATTGAATCTAGGGTGGGGAACTTACTAGAAAGCTGGTAGTAGATGAATTTGAAAGTCATGTAATTATATAATCCTACATATATAGATGGTCATTGAAAGTATAACTATGGATGAGATCAGAGAATATATAGAATGAGAAAATAATTCAGCTTTGAGAGACCTTAACATTTAAGGGATAGGCTAAGACAGCTCATGAAGGAAGCTCTCTGGAAAGAAAGGTAGTAGGAAACCCAGAAATGCAGAGCATTTTGCAAAGAGGGGAGTTGCTAACTATTTCAAAGTTTGCAGAATAAACAAGATAAGGATGCAAAAATGACCATTTCATGTGACAACAAAAAGTATCACTAACAAGAGTAGTTTCAACAGAGTGGTGGAAGAACTTACAGGATGAGTAGTAAATGAAAGGTGAAAGTAAAGAAACAGATGACAAGTCTTTGAGGAGCTTGGATGGTAAAAGTAAGAGACAACACTGTAGGTAGAGGGACCTATGAAATGGAAACATTTTTATTTGTTGGTTTCCCTTGTATTTCGGCCTAGAAGTAGAGCTCATTTAAATGTATGGGTGAGAGCCCCAGTCTAAAAAGATTTAAAAAGAAAAAAATTGATGGAGTGGAGTCCTAAGAAGAAGGAAGCAATGGGTGGAGATTAACCTATCTTACGTAAGCAAATATTTTGAGGGGCCTACGTGTGCATGCAGTGGGGTATACATGTGTATAGATGTAAATATAATTTTAAATATTATTTGTATCTTTGATAATAGCATTTATGAATTTTACTTGAGTTACTTTCCGTCACTACTTATAAAATCCAAATTCCTATAAAGGATAAGTACAATATGCTATTTATAATTCCTTAAGTGCTAATAACAGATATATATATAAAATGCTGCTGATACACATAAGATGGAGATGCTATCTGTATTATTATGTTGCCCTTAACCTTTTATTAAAAAAGAAAACCAAGCCTGTCTTTTGCCTATAATGCTTGTCAAAAATAACCAATAGCAACCCACATACATTTTAAACATATTCCTCTTTATTCCCTTAGAGTTGCAAGTAGTTTTTTTGAATTGAGTGCTAGAATATAAATTCCGTGTGAGCTGGGTTGTGTATTTATTCTGTATTTCCCAAATCTGTCAACTTTTTGGAGTGTGCTCTACATAAAATTAAATGTACTCATTCTAGAGAAATATATACACTCATATATCTGATTTGTTTTATGCGACCACCGGATCAGGTACCAGAGATGAGGCAAGTAGGCGAAGTACAAAAGTTTAATTAACTAGCCAATGTGAAGGGGAAAGGGCGAGGTTCACCGGCCTCCTGTGGTGGAGGCCGAGGAAGTCGCTTGGCGTTCTCCCGCAAGGTTCCTAGGTCCGCATATGAGGAGGGGCCAAGGAAGTTGGCACCGCGCATCTGCCGGAAGCGGCTTTTATGTTCTGGGCTCAGAAGCGGGCGGGCAGTGGGTGGGACAAGGGCGTGCCATGGGCGTCTCCGTAGGCGTGGCCGGGTAAGTTTCCGTTTCCTTGATCAGACGTCATGTTGCGCTTGCGCAGTTGGTCTGTGCTTTTCCCGGGCACGGGAAAGTTGGTGATGAAGAACCCGGAAATGCGCCATCTTAGTTGCCTTTGTTCTCTCCCGCCCCGCCCTGTCCAGACAATATCTATCATCAACAATCAAGTTATAGAATATTTCGGTCAGCACAAGAAGTTCTCTTATCCTTTACAGTTATCTCCCTTCTATAAACTCTGAATCCAGACAACCCACTAATCTATAGTCTCTCTATTGATTTGTTTCATTTTTTCTTTTATTTCATATAGAATGAATTATATGGTATCTATTCTTGTCTAGGTACTTCTTGTATGTCTAGATTTTTTTTTTTTTTTTGAGATTCATCCATATAGTCACATGTATTAATAATTTATACCCTTCGATTACTAAGTAGTATTCTATTGTATGGAAACATAGCATTTTGTTTATTTGTTCACTTATTAAATATTTAGATTGCTTAAGTTTGGGGCTGCTTTAAATGTTCACGTATATACTGTGGGGATATATATGTTTTTCTTTTTGTTTGTAAATAGGTAAGGGATTGCTGTATCATATGGTAAGTATATGTTTAACTTTATAACCCACTGCCAAACTTTTTTTCCCAAAGTTTTATTATATTTAACATTTTCACTATCAATATATGAGAATTCTCTCTGATCTGCTCTCTCAGCACTTGGTATTGTCCGTCTTTTTCACTTTAGCCAGCTTTGGGGGATGGTGTGTGGTATTTCATCTCATTGCACTTACTTGACTGTTGAAGGTTGACATCTTTTCATGTGCTTTTTATTTGTACATTTTCTTTGTAAAGTATATATTCAAATATTTTTGCTCATTTTCTTATGTTGTCTACCTTCGTAAATATTTATTCATAAGAGTTTTTCATAAATTCCAGTGCAAATCCTTTGACAGATATGTGCATTACAAATATTTTTTCATAGTGTCTGTCTTTTCACTTTTTGGATGGTATCATTACATAAAGCTTTTTAATTTTTATTTCAAATTTATCTTTGTATTAGTCTGCTGTCACACTCCTATGAAGAAATACCCAAGACTGGGTAATTTATAAAGAAAAGAGATTTAACTAACTCACAGTTCTGCATGGCTGTGGAGGTTGATTAGTCTGTTTTCACCCTACTAATAAAGACATATCTGAGTCTGGGTAATTTATAAATAAAGAGGTTTAGCTGACTTACATTTCAGCAAACCTAACAATCATGGCAGAAGGGGAAGCAGACATGTCCTTCTTCACATGACAGCAGCAAGGAGAAGTACCGAGCAAAAGGGGGAAAAGCCCCTTTAAAACCATCAGATTTTGTGAGAACTCACCTATGATGAGAACAGCATGAGGGTAACTGCCACCATGATTTCCTCCCACTGGGTTCCTCCTGCAGCACATGGGGATTATGGGCACCACAATTCAAGATGAGATTTGGGTGGAGACAGAGCCAAACCATATCATTTCACCCTGACCACTCCCATATCTCATGACTTCACATTTCAAAACCCAATCATGCCCTTCTAACAGTCCTGCAAAGTCATAACTCATTCCAGCATTAACTCAAGAGTCTAAGTCCAAAGCCTCATTTGAGACAAGGCAGATCCCTTCCACCTATGAGCCTGTAAAATCAAAAGCAAGTTAGTTACTTCCTAGATACAATGGGGTTACAGACATTGGATAGATCCACTTATTCCAAATGGGAGAAATTGGCAAAAATAAAGGGGCTACAGGCCCCATGCAAGCCTGAAATCCAATAGGGCAGTCATTAAACCTTAAAATTCCAAAATGATCTTTAACTCCATGTCTCACATCCAGCTCACACTGATGCAAGAGGTGGGCTCCAAAGGCCTTGGAAAGCTCTACTCCTGTGGCTCTGCAGGGTACAGGCCCCTTCCTGGCTGCTTTCATGGACAGGCATTGAGTGTGGCTTTTCCAGGAGCACAGTGTAAACTGTTGGTGGATCTACCATTTTGGGGTCTGGAGGATGGTAGCCATCTTCTCACAGTTCCTCAGGCAGTACCTCAAAGGGGGCTCTGTGTGGGGGCTCTGACCCCAGAATTTCCTTCCTCACTGCCCTAGCAGACGTTCTCTATGATGGGTTGAGCCCTGCAGCAAACTTCTCTGCCTGAACATCCAGGCATTTCCATATATCCTCTGAAATCTAGGTGGAAGTTCCCAAACCTCAATTCTTGATTTCTGTGCACCTGCATGCCGCATGCTTGGCACCACGTGCCAAGGCTTGGGGATTGCACCTTCTGAAGCAATAGCATGAGCTGTACTTTGGCCCCTTTTAGTCATGGCTGGAGCTGAAGCAGCTGGGATGCAGGGCACCATGTCCTGAGGTCTCTCCACACCCCAGCCCCCACCTCAGGCCTGGCCCAGGAAACCATTTTTTCCTCCTAGGCCTCCAGGTCTGTGATGAGAGGAACTGCTGTGAAGACCTCTGACATGCCCTGGAGATATTTTCCCTATTGTCTTGGCAATTAACAATTGACTGCTTGTTACTAGTGCAAATTTCTCTGCAGGCTTGAATTTCTCCTCAGAAAAGGGGTTTTTCTTTTCTGTCACATTGTCAGACTGCAAATTTTCCCAACTTTTATGCTCTACTTCCCTTTTAAATGTCAGTTTCAATTCCAAACCATATCTTTGTGAATATATAAAACTGAATGCTTTTAACAGCACCCAAGTCACCACTTGAATGCTTTGCTGCTTACAGATTTCTTCCACTAGATACCCTAAATTATTTCTCTCAAATTCAAAGTTCCACAAATCTTTCGGGCAGGGGCAAAATGCCAGCAGTCTCTTTGCATAGCAAGAGTGACCTTTGCTTCAGTTCCCAACAAGTTCATCTCCATGTGAGACTACCTTAGCCTGGACTTATTGTCCATATCACTATCAGCATTTTGGTCAAAGCCATTAAGTAAATCTCTCAGAAATTCCAAACTTTCCCACATTTTCCTGTTTCTTGAGTCCTCGAAGCCTTTAGGAAGTTCCAAACTTTCTCACATTTTCCTATCTTCCTCTGAGTCCTCCAAATGGTTCCAACCTCTGCCTGTTACTCAGTTCCGAAGTCACTTTCACATTTTTGGGTATCTTTACAGCAGCACCCACTCTCTGTGGTACCAATTTACAGTATTAGTTCGTTTCATGCTGCTAATACAGACATACCCA
The DNA here is from genome assembly GCF_000951035.1 of Colobus angolensis palliatus. Lineage (NCBI taxonomy): Eukaryota > Metazoa > Chordata > Mammalia > Primates > Cercopithecidae > Colobus > Colobus angolensis. The sequence continues at coordinate 3,191,764 of NW_012114364.1, read as the reverse complement.
AGACTGGGTAATTTATAAAGGAAATAGGTTTAATTGACTAACAGTTCAGCATGATTGTGGAGGCCTCAGGAAACTAACAATCATGATGGAAGGGGAAAGAAACATGTCCTTCCTCACATGACAGCAAGAAGGAGAAGTGCCAAGAAAAAGTGGGAAAAGCCCTTTATAAAACCATCAGTTCTAATGAGAACTCACTATCACAAGAACAGTATAAGGATAACTGCCCCCATGATTAAATTACCTCCCATCAGGTACCTCCCATGACATGTGGGGATTATAGGAACTGCAATTCAAGGCGGCCTCAGGAAACTTAAAATCATGGCAGAGGAGCTGCTTCCCAGGGTAGCAGGAAAGAGAATAAGTGCTGAAAGAAGAGGGTAGCCTCTTATAAAACCATCAGATCTGGTGAGAACTCGCTCACTATCAGGAGAACAGCATGGGGGAAACTGCCCCTGTGATTCAGTGACATCTCCACCTGGTCCTGCCTTTGACACATAGGGATTATTACAATTCAAGATGAGATTTGGTGAGGACACAGAGCCAAACTATATCAATCATGTTTTCTATTATAGATTGTGTTTTTAATGTTATATTTAAGAAATCTTTGCCTAACTGTATGTCACAAAGACTTTCCTGTATGAAAAGTAAGTTTTATATGTTTTCCTAGTTTAAGTATGTGATTCTTAATCATGATTAATTTTTTGAGGTAATTTGGAGGTATGGTGTGATGAGATATTCAACATTCTTCTTTCTGCCAGTCTATTCCAATACCATTTATAGAAAAGACTATCCTTTTCTTTGTTGGATTGCCCCATACTTTTGGAGAAAGTCTTAAAACTATATGAAATGCAGATTTCTGGACTCTGAATTTTGTTCCATTAATCTAGTATTTCTCAGCATTGGCATTATTGACATTAGGGGTTGAATTTTTTTTGTGTTGTGGGGGATTCCCCTGTGTGTTAAATGATACTTAACAGCATCCCTCAGTTGTAATAACCAGAAATATCCCTAGATATTGCTGATACTTTGACAATATTGAGTTTTCTTATCTATGAACGTTGACTGTCTTGATTTTTAAAGTTGTTTGATTTCTTTCATCAGAGTTTTGTAGTTTTCCTCATATAGATCTTGTACATATTTTGTTAGATTTAAAGCTAAGTGTTTCAATTAGAGGGATACTAAAGTAAATGTTAATATGTTTTTAATTTCAACTTCCACTTGTTCACTGCTGATATATAAGAAAGTATTTGACTTTTTTGTATATTATCCTTGTATTCTACAACTTTGCTATAATCACTTATTAGTTCTAGGATTTTTTTTTTTTGTCTAGAATTTTCTACACAATCATATCATTAGAAAAAAAATTTTATTTCTTTCTTCTCAATCCATATAACTTTTATTTCCTTTTTTTGTCTTACTGCATTAGCTAGGGTTTCAGTGCAATGTTGAAAAGCAGTTGTGAGAAGGGGAATGCTTTTCTTATTCCTGATTTTATTGTAAAAGCTTCTAGTTTTTCACCATTAAATATGATCTTGGGTGTATACTTTTTATTGTTATTCTTTATTCTTTATTGTTATTGTTAAGGAAGTTCTCTTCCTAGTTTGCCGAGAGTTTAATTATGAATGTGTGTTGGATTTTTGTAAAGTGCTTTGACCATTTTATTGATATGATTATGCTATTTTTCTTTAGCTTGTTGTATATACGGTGGGTTACGTTAATTGATTTTTAAAAGTTGAACCAGATTTGCACACCTTGGCATAATTGCCACATTGTTGTCATATATGATTCTTTTGCTATGCTGCTGGATTCAATTTGTTAATATTAAGGATTTTGGGTGTCTCACACAATGTTTATGATTATTGATCTATAGTTTTCTTTTCCTGTGATGTATTTGTCTGGCTTTGATATTAGGGTAATGCTGCTTTTATGGAATGAGTCAGGAAGTATTCTCTCTGTTTCCATCTTCTGGAAGAGATTGTAGAGAATTGTTATAATTCTTTAACTAGATATTTTGTTAGAATTCACCAGCGAAGTTATCTGGGCCAGTTGCTTTCTGTTTGGAAGGTTGTTGTCTTAGCCTCTTTGGGGTGCTATAACAAAATACTGTAAACTGGTGACTTGTAAACAATAGAAATTTTACTACTTACAGTTCTGGAGACTAAGAAGTCCAAGATCAAGGTACCTGCAGATTTGGTGTCTGTTGAGGGCCTGCTTTCTAGATGGCTGTCTTTTTACTCAAATTTCAAATGGCAGAAGTGATAAGGGATGTCTCTGGGGTCTTTTCCCTTCTACCATGACCCCGTGTCTCTGGGATCTCTTTAATTAGGGTGCTAATCACCTAACTCTCATGACTTAATACCTCCCAAATGCACCCTCCCACAATACCATTAACTTGGTTTCTAGGATTTCAACATATGAATTTGGAGACACAAACATTCAAACTGTAGCAGTTATTAATTATTGATTTAATGTATTTAATAGATATAGGCCTACTCAGATTGTTTCTTCTTGTTTCGGCAAATTGTCTTTTAATGACTTGGTCTGTTTAATGGAAGTTGTCAAATTTGTAGGCATACAGTTGTTCATAGTATTCTTTTATTTTTCTTTTAATGTTCATGGGATCTGTAGTGATATCCCTTATTTCATTTCTGACATTAGCAATTTGTGTTCATTTCTTCTTTTTTCTTGGCTGGTCTGCTAGAAGCTTATCAGTTTTTATTGATCTTTTCAAAGAACCAACTTTTGGTTTTATTGATTTTTCTATTTCTTGTGTTTAATTTCATTGATTTCTGCCTCTTTTATTTTTATTATTTTTATGTTATTTTAGGTTTAATTTAGTCTTGTGTACTTATTTCCAAAGGTGGAAGCTAAGATTGTTAATTTTAGATCTTTCTTCTCTTCGAATACATGACTTCAATGCTTCAAATTTTCCTTTAAGCACCTCTTTTGATGTGTCTATAAAATTTGATAAGTTGTGTTTTAATAAAAATATTTTCAATGTCTTTTGAGCTTTTATTCCTTGTTTAGTAATGTGTTATTTAACCTGTAAATATTGTTGGATTTTTAACTATTCTCCTATTATTGATTTTCTAGTTTAATTCCACTGTGGTCTGAAAGCAGACCACATTTTGTGATTTCTACTCTTTTAAATTTCTTGAGTTTTGTTTTATGGTCCTGAATGTGATCTATGTTAGAAAACGTTACATGTGAGTTTGAGAAGAATGCATGTTCTGCTATTGCTGGATGCAGTATATAGACTTCCTTTATATTGAGTTAATCTTCGTATTGTTGAATTCAACTACATCTTTTCTGATTTTTTGCCTGCTAGATCTGTTTCTGAGAAGTGGGGTCATTGAAGTCTCCAACTTTAATAATGAATTCCTTTATTTTTCCTTGCAGTTTTGTAAGTGTTTGCCTCATGTATTTTGTTGCCCTGTTATTAGGGACATCCATGTTGAGTATTGCCATGTTTTCTTGGAGAATCAACACTTTTATTATTATATAATGCTCCTCTTTATCCTTAATAGCTTTCTTTGCTCTGAAGTCTTCTGAAATTAATATAGCTACATATTTCTTTTTATTAGTGTTACCATAATACATCTTTCTTTATCCATTTACTTTTAATATAAATGTGTCTTTACATTCAAAGTGGATTTCTCATAGATAGCATACTGTAGGGTCTTGTTTTTTGCTCTACTCTATTTCTGTCTTTTAATTGATGTTTTTAGACCACCTGACATTTACAATAAACCATTAACATTTACAATAGACCATTGACATTTACAGTGATTATTGATATAGTTGGATTCATTTCCACCGTATTTGTTACTCTTTTTTTTTTGGTTTCTATTTTTGTCTTTCATACTTTTTCTACCTTTTCTGGTTCTAACTGAAAATTTTATGATTTAATTTTCTCTCCTGTCTTAGCCTATTAGTTATACTATTTTTTTTTTAAGTGATTGTCCTAAAGTTCACACTGTACATTTACTAGTAACCCATATTCATTTTCAAATGATGTTATGCCATTTCACAGGTACTGTGAGTACCTTTCAATACTAAAGTATTCCAAGTTTTTTTTTTTTTTTTATCCTGGTGCTTATATTATTGCTGTCATTCATTTTATTTACACAGAAGTATACATACTCGTATATATTGTTGCTATTGTTATTTTAAAGAAACCATTATATGTTACATCAATTAAGAAAAAGTTTTAATTTATTTGTTCCTTCGCAGCTACTTTTTCCATCTTTATGTAGTTTCAAGTGCCTGACCTATATAATTTTTCTTTTCTCTAAAGCTCTACTTTTTCTTTGGCCAGGTCAAAAATGCTTCTTTTTATTCTGGTGAACACAAGATGATACATGAATTAGCCTCAGCTTAAAGGTACTCACTGAAATTTGAAAATGCTGAATAATTGTCTTCAAAGCATCCATCACTTTCAGGGCTCCTATTTTTCAACATGTGACATCAGAATAAAGTTCTGTATTTTGGTTTTTTTGGCTGGAAAAATGACTTCTTTGATAGTGGTAGAAAGCCAAGGTTTGTGACTTGAAGGTAGATTGTGATGCTATAAGCAAATTTTGGATTTTTTGACTACTTTTTGTCCTATATATTTAGATAACAGATATGAGATATGTAGATAAATAAACATATGCAAGTACATATAATTATAATGTATATGTAATGTCCATTCAGTAGTATGTTTTATAAAAAAAAAAAATCTCCAAAATAAGAGTATGTCAGCGGTAACTACCCTATGCAGCCCCCTTAGGAATGGTGAATCCAATCAGGTAATTAGCTCATTCCAGGTGATTCCCATCAGCCAGCTAGCTCAGCCCAGGTGACATTATTTTTTCTTCAGTTTTTAAGTTCCAGGGTACATGTGCAGGATGTGCAGGTTTGTTACATCGGTAAGCATGTGCATGGTGGTTTGCTGCACAGATCAACCTATCACCTAGGTATTGAGGCCAGCATCTATTAGCTATTCTTCCTGATGGAAAGCTCTACTTTTAACATTTCTTGTGAGCCTTTTCTTCCAATAAAAAAAGAAATCCCTCAATTTTTGAGAAAGTCGTTGTTAGTGTACAAGTCTTGGTATGGACTCATGGTTTTATTTTTCTTGGATAAATTATTGGCAGTAGAGACCTAGCTAGGTCATATGATCAAATACCTAGCTAGGTCGTATGGTAAAGTATATGTCAAATGTGTTTTCAAATGTTTTGCTCATTTGTTGTTTTCTTGTGATTGAGTTATGAGAGTTCTTTATATATTCTAGATATAAACCCTTCATCAGTATGTGATTTGCAATTGTTTTTATCACAGTCTATGGCTTGTCTTTTTATTTTCCTGATATAAACTTTCCTGTTTCTAACAGCAGAAGTTTTAAGGTTATATGAAATCCACCTCATCAATTTTTCTTCTGAAGTTATAGTTTGGGTGTCTTACCCAAGAAACCATTGCCTAACTCAATGTCAAAGAGGTTTTTCCTATGTTCTATTAAAATTTTATAGCTTTAATTCATAGTTTATGAATCATTCATTTTGAGTTGATTTTTATATATGATATTAGATTTGAACTATTTTTTTGCATATCAATACCTAACTCTTCTAGTCTTATTTGCTGAAAAGCCTATTCTTTTACCAGTGAATTTCTTTTGTACATAACATGGTTTGGATCTGTGTGCCCACACAAATCTCATGTTGAATTTAAATTCCCAGTATTGGAGTTGGGGCCTGGTGGGAAGTAATTGGATCATGGAGGCAGTTTTCTCATGAATGATTTAGCACCATCCCCTTGGTTCTGTGCTCATGACAGTAAGTTCTCCCAAGAAGTGATTGTTTAAACGTGTGCTACCTCCCACCCCGTGTCTTGCTCCTGCTTTTACCATGTGATGTGCTTGCTCCCCCTTTGCTTTTCAACATGATTGGAAGCTTCCTGAGGTCTACTCCCCAAAAGCAGATGCTGCTGTGTTTTCTGTATAGCCTGAAGAACGGTGAGCCAGTTAAATCACTTTTCTTATACATTATCTAGTCTCGGGTATTTCTTTTTTTTTGAGACGGAGTCTCGCTCTGTCGCCCAGGCTGGAGTGCAGTGGCCGGATCTCAGCTCACTGCAAGCTCCGCCTCCCGGGTTCACGCCATTCTCCTGCCTCAGCCTCCCGAGTAGCTGGGACTACAGGCGCCCGCCACCTCGCCCGGCTAGTTTTTTGTATTTTTTAGTAGAGACAGGGTTTCACCGTGTTAGCCAGGATAGTCTCGATCTGCTGACCTCGTGATCCGCCTGTCTCGGCCTCCCAAAGTGCTGGGATTACAGGCTTGAGCCACCGTGCCCGGCCGGGTATTTATAGCAATGCTAGAATGGAATAATACAATATGTTTGTCAAAATTCAATCGACCATATATATGTGGATCTATCACTTGATTCTCTATTCTCTTTCATGTATCTGTTTGTCAAACTTTATTCCATTATGATACTGCTTTAGTTAGTGTAGATATTTAGTCAGTCTTGAAATCAGGCACCGTAAGCCCTCCACTATTTTTATTTTGCAAAGTTGTTTTGGATATTTTAGGTTCTTTGCATTTCCACATAACTTTCATAATCCACTATTGATTTTATTTTACAAAGTAGTTTTGGATATTTTCGGTTCTTTCTATTTCCATGTGACTTTTATAATCCACCCATCAATTTCTACAACAAGGCCTGTTGATATGTTGATTTTGGTTGAGTTGAATCAATTTAGGGAGAATTGACGTTTTCACAATATTGAGTCTTTGTACCTATGAATCTGGTATATAGCTTCGTTTATTTAGATCTTCCTTAATTTCCCTCAGCAATGTTCTAAGTTTTCAGTGTTTAGGTTTACCACATCTTTTGCCAGATGTATCACTGACTAGTTCATATTTTTCAATGTTAGTTTAACTTTTATAGTTTTTAGTTTTCAATTTCAGTTATCTCATGTTTGCTGCTAGCACATAAGAACACAATTGATCGTAATCATATATATGTATATATAACTCCAAGTTCTGGAATACATGTGCAGAACGTGCAGGTTTGTTACATAGGTATACATGTGTCATGGTGGTTTGCTGCACCTATCAACCTGTCATCTAAGTTTTAAGCCCCACGTGCCTTAGGTATTTGTCCTAATGCTCTCCTTCCCCTTGCCCCCCCAACCCCCAATAGTCCCTGGTGTGTGATGTTTTCGTCACAGTGTCCATGTGTTCTCATTATTCAGCTCCCACTTAAGAGTGAGAACACGTGGTGTTTGGTTTTCTGTTCCTGTGTTAGTTTGCTGAGAATGATGGTTTCCAGCTTCATCCATGTCCCTGAAAAGGACATGAACTCTTTCGTTTTTATGGCTGCATAGTACTCCATAGTATATATGTGCCACATTTTCTTTATCCAGTCTGTTAATGGGCATTTGGGTTTGTTCCAAGTCTTTGCTATTATAAATAGTACTGCAGTAAACATACTTCTGCATGTGTCTTTATAGTAGAATGATTTATAATCCTTTGGGTATATACCCAGTAATGGAATTGCTGGGTCAAATGGTATTTCTGGTTCCAGATCCTTGAGGAATGGCCACACTGTCTTCCACAATGATTGAACTAATTTACACTCCCACCAGCAGTGTAAAAGCATTCCTATTTCTCCACAGCCTTCCTTGCATCTGTTGTTTCTGACTTTTTAATAATTGCCATTCTGACTGGCGTGAGATGGTATCTCATTGTGGTTTTGATTTGCATCTCTCTAATGACCAGTGATGATGAGCTTTGTTTCATGTATTTGTTGCCTGCATAAACGTCTTCCTTTGAGAAGTGTCTGTTCATGTCCTTTGCTCACTTTTTGATGGAGTTGGTGTTTTTTTTTTTTTTTTTGAGACAGAGTCTTGCTCTGTCACCCGGGATGGAGTGCAGTGGCATGATCTCAGCTCACTGCAGCCTCTGCCTCCTGGGTTTATGCAATTCTCTTGCCTCAGCTTCCTGAGTATCTGAGATTACAGGCATGCACCACCATGCCTGGCTATTTTTATTAGAGACAGGGTTTCACCATGTTGGCCAGGCTGCTCTTGAACTCCTGACCTCAAGTGATCCACCCACGTCTGCCTCCCAAAGTGGTGGGATTACAGGTGTGAGTAACCATGCCTGGCTTTAATCTTATATTCTGTAATTATCTAAAATTGTTAGTTTTAGCAGCAGTTTTTTTAGAGTTTATAGAATTTTCTACATAGATATGTTTTCTGAATATAAAAGGATGTTGTTGCATCTTCCTTTTTAATCTCAATACCTTTTATTACTTTTTCTTATTGCACTTGCCAAACTTCTAATACAATGTTAAAATAGAAAGATGAGAAGCAAATATTTTTGCCTTTTGCTTGATCATAAGAAGAAAGCATAAATTTTTCCATTATTTTAGCTATACCTGTTTTTGTCAAAGCCCCTTTATTGAGTATTTTTCTTTCTATTCCTATTTTTTTTTCTAGAAATAGATGTTGAATTTTGTTGAACAAATGTATATATATATGTATATATATATGTGTTTATTTTTGTGTTAAGTATATTTGTATGCATGTTTTTCATATATTCCCCTATCCTTTTAAAATATCTATAAACTTTGGTGATATCTCTTGTCTTGGTCTAGATAATTGTAATCTATGTTTTCTTTCTTTTTCCTGATGAGTTTGTTAGAAATTTATCAATTCTTTTTTTCTTAACCTTCTCAGAGACCAGCGTTTGGTTTCATTGATTTTTATTTTTTAAGTTTCTATGTCACTGATTTCTTCTGTAACCTTTATTATTTAATTTACGTAGCTTAATTGGCTTTGAATTTGCATTTATTCTAGTGTCTTAAAATAGGGGCTTAGGTCTTGGATTGAGGCTTTTCTTCTAAAATGTAGACATTTAATGATGTAAGTGTCCTTCTCAGTACTACTTTAGGTGCATTTTTCACATTTTCAAAGATCATGATTTCATTTTCAATTAAAAATACTTTTAAATTTATCTTTTGATTTTTTTAACCACTAGGTTATTTAGAAGAGTTTTTATTTAGTTTCTAAATATGTTAGTGTTTTTCAGATGTATTTCTTTTCTTTATTTCTAATCTCATTCTAGTTTTGATAGATAACATACTTCATGTGGTTTGAATACATTTTGAAGTTTGTTTTATGGCCTAGAATATAGTCTGTCTTGGTAAGCATCCTGTGTCTACTTGAAAAGGTTGTACATTCTGATGTTGGTGGAATTTTGTATAAATACCATTTAAGTCATTTTTTTTGGTGTCTTGTCAAGTCTTGTGTATTGTTACTAATTTCCTACTTGTTCTGCTGGTCGTTGAGAGGCAGGTGTTGAAATATCTGACCATACTTTTGGATATGACTAGTTCTCCTCGCTGTTCTAATTATTTTTCAAGTAGTTTTGATACACTTACATTTAGTGCATTCACATTTAGGATGATTATGTCTTCTTTATATATTTGTCCCTTTATTACTATGAAGTGCTCATCTCTTTCTCTGGTAATATTGTTTCCTATGAAATCTACTCTGTATAATATTAATATAAATTCTCCACATTTATTTTGATTATTGTTAGTATGATGTATTATCCCCTATTCTTGTACTTTTAATATATTGGTTTCTTTATGTTTAAAATGGGTTTTCTTGTAGGAAGCATATTACTGCATCTTGTTTTTTATCCAGTCCAACAATCAGTAACTTTTAATTGTGTTGTTTTTGTTTGTTTGTTTGTTTGTTTTTTGAGACAGAGTCTGGCTCTTTCAGCCAGACTGCAGTGCAGTGGCATGATCTTGGCTCACTGCAACCTCCATCTCCTGGGCTCAAGCAATTCTCCTGCCTCAGCCTCCTGAGTAGCTGGGGCTACAGGTATGTGCCATCATGCCTGGCTAATTTTTGTATTTTTAATAGAGATAAGGTTTCACCGTGTTGGCCAGGCTGGTCTCGAATTCCTGACCTCAGGTAATCCATCCGCCTAGACATCCCAAAGTGCTGGGATTACAGGCATGAGCCACCACACCCAGCCTTAATTGTGTTTTTAAAATCCTTTACATTTAATGTGATTATTGATATTTTTTCATTTTAAATGTATCTCCTCATTCTTTGTTTTCTATCTGTTCCTTGTGTTCATTATTCCCCTCATATTTTTTTGCTTACTTTTGAATTGGATATTTTAATGGTATCATTGTATGTGTCCTTTGTTGGCTTATCATCTATGTCTTTGTTATTTTAGTGGTTGCTTTAAAGGGAGGTTAAATAATTAAATGAAGGACAGTGCATACTGTTTAGTAATGCCTAACAACTAAAAGGTATAGTTTTGATGGCAAATTTCTTAATTAGTTCCTCTGTGGTTACTTTTACACTAAGGATGTCCATTCTTCTGAAATACAAGAAATAGTTCACTCATACATTGTTATAGATTTTTTTAAGGTTTTCTTTTTGAAAAAAATAAAGTATGTTTTAAAATTTTACTGCTCTGATGGCCGGGCGCGGTGGCTCAAGCCTGTAATCCCAGCACTTTGGGAGGCCGAGACGGGCGGATCACGAGGTCAGGAGATCGAGACCATCCTGGCTAACACGGTGAAACCCCGTCTCTACTAAAAAATACAAAAAACTAGCCGGGTGACGTGGCGGACGCCTGTAGTCCCAGCTACTCGGGAGGCTGAGGCAGGAGAATGGCAAAACCCGGGAGGCGGAGCTTGCAGTGAGCTGAGATCCGGCCACTGCACTCCAGCCTGGGCGACAGAGCGAGACTCCGTCTCAAAAAAAAAATAAAATAAAATAAAATTTTACTGCTTTTACCATTAGCATTTAGCAGGTTTGTGTTTTTAAAACATATGATTTCCTATGAAATATGGAAAATTTTTTCCCCATTTGATTTTTGGAAGTTTCTATATCACATTATTTTAATTACAACATTTGTAATTAAATTGAATAAGCACAAAAATGATATAGACAGTATCAAGATTTAACAAATGATTTTATTGTGAGATATATGCTCCAGATATATTTAGAGTAAAATGTTAGAAATAGAGCTGACTCTTCACTTCTTTGTCATATTTCTCTTTCTCTTCCTTGCCCAAAGCACCAGCTTTATGCAGAATTTACTGTTTCTACTCTTTCCTTCCTGTACCCATAATTGTTTAGTATACTCATGCACTGAATAATGATGTTTTAGTCAACAATGGGCTGTACATAAGATGATGGTCTCATAAGGTTATAATGGAGAAGAAAATTTCCTATCACCTAGTGACATTGTATAAATGTCATAAATGTCACAGTGCAGTGCATTACTCATGAAAATCTAAAATGAAAAAATAAACGAAACAAACCACCATGGAATATTTCTGAAAAGAGTGATACCTCAAGAAAAAGCGTCAGGTAGGTCCTTCAGGAGGTATTTCAGAAGACAGCATCACACCATTCATGAGGGATCCACTCCCATAACCCAGATACCTCTCACTAGGCCCCATCCCCCAACACCACCACATTGGAGATCACATTTCCACATGAGTTTTGGTAGGGACAAACAAACATGGCAAATATGTTTAGATGCTCAATAGTTACTATTGTATTACAGTTGCCCGGTGTATTTAGTATGGTAATATGCCATACATGTTTGTTAGCCTAGGAACAGTAGATTATACCATACAGTCTAGGTGTATAGTGGGCTATATCATCTACTTTTGTATAAGTACACTCTGTGATGTTCACACAATGATGAAATTGCCTAATACCACATTTCTCAGAATGTGTCCCTGTCATTAAGTGATGCATGAATGTATTGAGTTCTTTGTTATTCTCAAATTCTTCCAAATATTATTATTGTTATTTATATTTAATCCTGTGGGAGACCAGAACATGCTACCCCAAAATATGAAGAATTGTTGAGTTGAAGGCAGTTAAGAAGAAGCAGATACAGGAAAGCTCTCTGCCTAAAAGCAGGACAGAGATTTAGAAAGGTAAGGTATCCTGCCATCATCTCTTCCCCTTCTTTCACTCACCGTTCTGTGTCTGGAGTTGGTTCCTGCCAGTGGGTTCATGGTCTTGCTGACTTCAAGAATGGAGCTGCGGACCTTCGCGGTGAGTGTTATAGCTCTTAAAGATGGCATGGACCCGGCCAGACACAGTGGCTCACACGTGTAATCCGAGCACTTTGGGAGGCTGAGGCAGGCAGATCACAAGGTCAGGAGATAGAGACCATCCCGACTAACATGGTGAAGCCCTTTCTCTATTAAAAATACAAAAAAAATTAGCCAGATGTGGTGCCAGGCGCCTGTATTCCCAGCTACTCATGAGGCTGAGGCAGGAGAATGGCGTGAATCTGGGAGGCAGAGCTTGCAGTGAGCCGAAATCACACCACTGCACTCCAGCCTGGCAACAGAGTGAGACTCCATCTCAAAAAAAAAAAAAAAAAAAAAAAAAAAAAGATGGCACAGACCCAAAGAGTGAGCAGTAGCAGGGTTTATTGTGGAGGGAAAGGACAAAGCTTCCGGAGCTTCGAAGGGGACCCAAGCAAGTTGCCACTGCTGGTTGGGGAGACCAGCTTTTATCCGCTTATTGTCCCCTCCCATGTTCCGTTTCTGTCCTATCAGAGTGCCTTTTTTCAATCCTCCCCACGATTGGCTACTTTTAGAATCCTGCTGATTGGTGCATTTTACAGAGCACTGATTGGTGCATTTTACAATCCTCTTGTAAGACAGGAAAGTTCCCGGAGTCCCTACTAGACCCAGGAAGTCCAACTGGCCTCACCTCTCAATTCCACTGGGAAGAATAAAGGTTACCCACTGAAAATAACTTTAAATCCTTATTGTCCTGGAGATGGTACCAGTGGAATCTATATTAATAGGCTTTACTAACTAGCTTTTACTAACTAGCTTTTTATTAATAGGCTTTACTAACTAGCTTTTATCTACTATTTATTTGTCTCACAAATTGCTCCCTCTAGAGACTCAAAAAAGTCCTTTTCCAATTTCTCCAAAAATTGACTGTTCTTTATTAAAGATACTGTATAAGCTAGAATTCAAAACCACCTCTTTGAAAACTACTCATTTCCTGGGCATCTGCCAGATATATATGAAATATGCATGTTAATAAACTTTTGTTTTTCTGTTATTAACTATTTTTTTGGTACAGGGGTCCTTTCCAACTAAGAGCCAATTGAAGTAGAAGAAAATAATTATTCTTTCCCCACAGTTCTTAATGGATTTTTACCCCCATATTTTAAATGCTCCTAGTTGCTTCTTGCCTTTCCTTCCTCCTCATGTGTTTAATTTCTTTCCAAAATTATAGTCTTTATTAATTGTAAAGTGTAAACTTTACTAATACTTGTTTTTCCTGAATATTTTAGATTTTTTTAAGGTAATTTATCTTCTCTCTTTGGTTGTTTTTAATAGTTTTACTTACTCTTGATATTCTGTAGTTTTACTTAGATGATCTTATCATTTTTTTTTTAAATGTATTTTGTATACATCCTGCGGAGGCATGGCAGTGATAACAAACTGCCCACCTAAATTTGTTCTGCCTCTTTCTTAGTATAGCGTTGTCACTGGCAAGTTGCTGCTCCCACAGGGAACCTTTTCCATTGCTTCTGTCAGATGATTGCAGTTCATAAAAGCATGCTTTTACCTTTATGCTCCCATGAATTATCTTTCCAATAAAACAATTGATACTAAATAATACTTTTCAAATTCAATAGTTTCACTTGTGATTTTCCTGGACAGTACACAAGGTCCAAGTTGCTTAGTTTTTACCAATGATTTGTGAGTGCAGGAAATATGTTTCACTTGCTGATGAAGATGGTACATGTCCTTTCTCTACAATCTCTTTCCCTTTTTGCCTGTTAGATAACACATTAAGATCTTTGTCAATGGCAGAACCACAAGTGAAAGGAAATTGGGCCTGTGATTTACCAGTTGGAGGGAATACCCTCATTCAGGAACATTTCCAAGAAAGAAACTTATGTTTGTTAATTTACTATAGCTACCTTTAATACATCAAGACTCATTTGTCTTTGTCTTTCTGAAATTTTCGTACTGTTAGATATATATTTTTTACAGCCCAAAATTTATGACAGGAGTATATAACTCGAGAAATGTGTAACAACATTTAACAAGTTGAGAAATATTGTAATAATAAATGAGCATAGACAATAAGTCAGATGGTTTGGGTGCCAAGCAAGTAAAAATATTCTTACTTTATTTGTAGGGGAAGTAAGAAGGTGAAAGTTGCTTTTAGCTTGAAAACAGATATAGATTATGATCTAAATATTAATGTATGAAAATATTCAAAACTATAATTGAAATGTTCAAAAAGTACCCCAACATTTAAGGAATTGTTATAATTTAAACATTTTATTTTTGAACCTGAATACATTGTATCTGGGTTTAATTAAGATTAAGGAATGGGTGCTTTATGCCTGGTCTCTTGTGAGTCACATGATTCTTTTCTGTATGGCACAAGCATTTGATCACACTTGGCTATTCATTTGAGTATCAGTCATTACATTTCCAGATCATGGTAATGTTTTAAAATATTCCTTGTGTTCATTTAGAGGAAAATTGGTAACGATAGACTCTTACAAGACACCCACCCATTCTGCTTGGGAAGAACAGAAAAATATTGTGGTCTTGGCACCTTAAACATAAGGAAAAGAAACACAGAGCGATGAACTTGGGGAAATAAAGTAGAAATAAAGCAAATAGCATATTGCCAAATAACACACAAATGAGATACGCCATAGGTGAATGCCTTAGAAACAATGAAAAAACCCATTCCTCTTGTTTAATGCACTAACACTTTCATCATATTGAAAATTAAACTCTTTCTTTCTTTGGGAAGACACTTTTTCTTACTGGTCAGATAATATAGAAAACACTTATGGAGAGATACCTCTAGGGTTTTAAATATAATTAGCTAACATTTTGGTAATATTATGGGCTAAGGTATTCAAGTTATTTTGTGTTCTAGACTACTTTAAGATTTATCTATTTTTAATTTTTTCTACTTTACTTTAAGGCTCTTCTCTTTAGATAAATTTTAGGAACCATGTGAAATGTTATTTGTTTGTAAAGCAGATTTTAAAATGAGTAGTTAAAAGTAAGTCTTATTGTTACTGAGGATATATCCATGAAAAAAAATTATACAAACATGGAAAATTTTTTTGTAATATTGATTTGCATATAGCCTTTAAAGAATTTAACTCTCTCTATATATAGTGTGTGTGTGTACATTTAGTTTTCATTACAGAAAAATATATTTTGAGTCAAAATTTGCCTCCCTACCTGAAAATATTCTTGTTAACATATATAGTGGTTATAAATATGGAAGACATGATTTTAAAAAATAAGAATAAAATGGAAAAAAGACAATATTGACATTATTTTCTGGATTTTCAGCATATTTTGCAAGTTAAGTCTGGTTTCATTCTTGCTATCATTCAGTACCAAAGGTCTTCAAATGTAATTTTCAAGCCGTGACCTGAATAATCAGTACTGAACAATGTTTTTGTTTTTTTCCTTTTTCTTGGAAATCCAGTTATGAGATAATTTATCATAAAGCAGGAATGGCTCTTAGCACTTTTTGTTATATTTAGATGAGGAGTCAGCACCTAGACAGCACTCCCCACCCTGCTTCTGCTTGGAGTTTCCAAAAATCTAACACAGGAAGAAAGGGTACTAATGTCTTTATATCTAATAAGCTTCTGATTAACTTTTATGTTTTTATACATTATTTTTGACAGTAAATGTTATATCCCCACAACTGCTATCATTGTTGTTACTACACTAGCTTAGCATTTATATTGAATAGGTAGAGACTGTTTCTGGAATTGTACTTTTATTAAACCAATTCTGTCTTACTCAAAAGTTTCTGGTGTGTATCAAAGGGTATAGGTACTGTATGGTGTGTACTGTTAAAGAAAAAATTATTCTGACACTTTTTTAAATGGTAAAGAAGACTTTATTCAAGACTACTACAACAGAAGAAAGAAATTAGGCTCAACCCTGAATACAGTATAAGAACAAGAGGGGATGTATGGGCAAGAATAGTGGCAGTGGGTGGGTGGGTGGATGGAAAATTACTGAAATGATACATCAAGGATAGGGGGAATTGTTGCTAAACTGACCTAACAGGAGGGCAGGCTAGGATGATCAGATGGCAAGGATCGGGATGAGGAATTTGATCAGATATCAAGAAGGGGGGATTTTGTCCAAACCTACTATGTTAGATTCTTGCTGAAAGTGGGTTAAGCCTTTCTGGCAAGAACAGGAGCCAGGGTCAAGGCCTAGTTGAGGAAAGAGCTCAGAAGGGCCTAAGTAAAGTTTGGTTGAGGAGAGACTGTTCTCACACACACACACACACACCTAGGCGAAAACAGAACTTAGAAGAGTCTAACTCAAGATTTTAGTCAAGCAGAGTATCTTGTCAGCACTCAGATACTGACAACTGTAGCAATGATTATACGCACACATACTTACCATGTATGTAGTATTTTTATGAATATATATATGATTATAGACATAAATATATGAATTGACCACCTCCTGTTGGCCTTGACCTTTCAATTTAGTTATGTTGCTTTGATGGCCTCTGGTTTCATCTTTTTCTGTGTATGTATCCGGATCTGTTGAGCCTTTCTACCACTCCTCCTCTTTCTAGCATTTGCTGTATCAGTGATGTTCAGTCCCTTAAATAATGGCAGTAGGAACCTGTATCAAATTCTAGATGTTGAGCCTGAAATTTAGGATATTTGCTTTTACACAATTCTTTACCTTCAAAATGTGTGATTATTGGGTTTCCTTTTTTTTAATTTTTAATTTTTTTACTTGTGATGTTGGCTTTTGTTTATTTTTTCATTTAAAAAGCTATAATTTGCATGCAGTAACATTTGTCATTTTGAAAGTACAGTCCTGTAAATTTTGACAAACACAATCATGCAGCTACTACCATAATCAGAATATAAAACAATTCTATCACCCGCAAAAGATTTCCTCATACTCTTTGTAGCCAGTCTTATTCCCCATCCCTGATACTTGGCAATGATCTGTTTTAGATCTCTATAGTTTTTATTTTTTAATAGTATTATATGAATGGAATCAAATAATATGTTACCTTTTTTGTTTTAGTATTTTTCTTTTGTCTTTTTATTTTTCCATAGCTTTATTGAGGTATAATTGTATATATTAAAATTGTATGTCTTTAAGGTGTACAACGTGAACTTTTGAGTATATATATATGTATATATATCCGTGTATATATATACATATATACACACATTGTTAAATGATGACCACAGTCAAACTAATTATTAATAACATATCCATCACATCACAATGTTACTTTTTTATGTGTGTGGTGAAAGCATTTAAGATCTACTCTCTTAGCAAGCTTCAAGCAGGCAATACTGGATTGTTAACTGTAGTCCCAATGCTGTACATTAACTATGTTGCCTTTTGAGTCAGGTTTCTGTTATTTAGTATAATATATTTCCAGTACACCTGTGTTTATTCATAGTTTTTTCCTTCCATTACTGAATGGTCCTCCATTGTGTGGTAAATGTGTTATATTTTATCCATTTAACAATTGAAGGAAATTCAGGTTGTTTTCAGTTCTTGGCAAATGAAGAAATGTGCAATAAAACATACATGTGCAGCTTTTGGAATACATGTAAGTTTTACCTTTTCTGAGTTAAATACTTAGGAGTAGGGTTGGCAGATTATTTGATTAGTGCATGTTTAATAAAGTATCAGACTGTTTTCCAATGTGGCTATACCATTTTCAATTCTCACAAGCAGTGTATGTGTGTTCAGATTCCTTTGGATTCTCAGCAGCTCTTGGCATTGTCTGTTTTAAGCCATTGTAATAGCTTACCAAAATTTATGTAATTTACCAAAAATGTAATTTGTAGTAGAAACTGACAATTGCTAAAGCTAGATAAAAATTTAAAAATGAAATAAACATTCATCAATAAACTAAGACAAAAATCTTTTAATTATTATAAGATGGAAGGTAGTATTATATAGTTGTCTGAAGCAGAGTAAGGTAAAATTCAAGCTGTGTAGCTTATTAGCTATTGACTTTGCCTCAATTTCCTCATCTTTTAAAGGACTGTCTTCTCAAAATTATTTTCCTTTAATGAGATATAATGTGCCTTAATTGGGATATAATCTCAAAGCATAGTGCTGTCCTTTAGAAAACACTGAATAAAAAAAAAAAAAAGAAAAAGAAAACACTGAATAGTAGCTATTGAAATTATTATTGTGTTAATGGCAGATTAATACTATAAAATAGGTTTCAAAGTTTTTAAAATGTGATATTTCAAAATTAGATTAAACTGCTGGATTCTTAGAATAGAAGAAAGGATGGGGCCAGAAAGGTCTTATTTTCTTCTTCCTTAAATTAAAATAAAAAGTTTTGGTTGTTATTATATGCAGCCACATTTAGATAATGATGATATTCAAAATGTTTGTTGAGAGCTTTATTCTGGCTCTTATGGAATTTAAAGTTGAATATCTACCATCAAAATAATTATACAAGATAAAGGCAAGTCAAAGAAACTCCAACAGTTAAAAGTAAAAATAAGGTCATTAATTATAATGTTTAATGAGGACTAATCATGTTCTAGGTATTTGTCAAAATGCTTATGTCCATATTTTATACATCCATCCATTCATTCACTCTTTATTTATTTATCAGATATTCTACAAGAAAAACAAACATTTTTTTACATATGTTTTATACCAAACCCTGGAGTGGGTCCTAGGGATATAACAGTGAAAAAGTCTGTGTCAATAAAAACCTGCAACACATTGTGGAAAGCCAAACTCTAGTACTAGGCAATTACAATAAAATAAGAGTAATTAGTAAGAAAAGGATAAGCCCAGAATGCTATAGAAATCTTCACAAGACCATTTAACCTCACTTTATTCTACCGCATCTGTGTAGAAACAACATTGAAGTCAGGCCAGCTAGTAAAACTATCATGACAGTAAATATAAGTGGTCTTATTTTCTTTGCAGCACAAAAATTTTATATCAGATTAGATTTAAAAGCAAAATTCAATCATTAACTCCTTATAGGAGTCATAAAAATTGACACAAGAAAAATGTAAACCAATAAACCTTTTTTTGTCAATCTAATTTCAATAAAAAGTAAGATGTAGCAGTATTAGCAAAATGCCTACTTTTGTCTAAGTCGAATATTGGGCAAAATTTATTGAAAGATGTTTTGTAAGTCTGCTTTTACTGATATTTGTCAATCAGTATATTTGTCAACCACCTGGAGACATTTACTTATTAATCAAAATAATTAGTATCATCAATTCAACATTTACTATGTGCCAAGTAATACAGTTGGTCTCTTTCATGTGCTGTTTTTTAAATTAGCATTTTTTGTTTGTTTGTTTGTTCTTTGAGATAGGATCTCATTCTGTCGCCCAGGCTGGAGTACATTTGTGTGATCATGGCTCACCATAGCCTTAACCTGCTTGGCTCAAGCTATGCTAACTAACACCTAAGCCTTCTGAGTTTTGGGACTACAGGGGCATGCCACCACACCTGGCTATTTTTTGTGTTTTTCGTAGCTACGGGATCCTACTGTGTTTCCCAGGCTGATCTCGAACTCCTGAGCTCAAGTGATACTCCCACCTTGGCCTTCTAAAGTGCTGTGATTAAAGGTGTGAGTCACCATGTCTGGCCTAAAAATTTCTTTGGAAAACCACTGTAAGATAGATAGTAGAGGTGATAATCAATAATTCAGTAAAATTTAGGAAGCTGACCCAAATCACATAACCAGTAACTAATAGGTAACAAAATTTAGATTTGATTCCAGATCTAACTTCAAAACTTAAAGCAAAAAAAATCACAAATCATTACAGAATGCATTCTGTTATGTAGAAAATTTGATACATTCGGGGGGGCGGAGCAAGATGGCCGAATAGGAACAGCTGCAGTCTCCAACTCCCAGCGCGAAGGACACAGAAGACCGGTGATTTCTGCATTTTGAACTGA
>NW_012114364.1:3152817-3166541 GCF_000951035.1 Colobus angolensis palliatus | reverse complement strand
AAAAAACAAAAAAAAGAAAATTTGATACATTCAAAGTTCTAGATGAAATTTTTCTGTGGCTCGAAACTCTTCTAGACAGGTTTAGATTAAATGGATATGTTTTAGCACACTGTTATTAGCTGGACTTTGATAGTCACATAGCTCTAAATGAAATAGCAATGTGAAGAATCCTTTTATTTAACATATTTTTGTGTTATTTTTCCTATTTTAAAATTCTAGTAATCATTAGAGGAATAGTTATATGCCATCTGTATGTATCAGACACTACTGAGTGCTAGCTGATTGACAGCACATAAGACACAGTCCTTATGCTCAAGAAGGTTTGTTTGTTTACCTCAGCGTTTACATGACCCATGGAAAATGAAAGATAAAGGAAGAAGAAAAGCAGACCCATAGTCTCACCACTTAAGCATTGTTATTGTATTTCCCACCTATTTGTTCCTTTTCCCATACTTGCAATTATAGATTATATGACATCTTCCTGTTTTCACTTAACAGTGTTGCAGGTGTGCATTGTATTTTATTTTTCCAGTAGCCTGAACCTGAAAACTCACTGAGGGCAGTGATATTTCATTAAATATTTCTTTATTTT
The DNA here is from genome assembly GCF_000951035.1 of Colobus angolensis palliatus. Taxonomy (NCBI): domain Eukaryota; kingdom Metazoa; phylum Chordata; class Mammalia; order Primates; family Cercopithecidae; genus Colobus; species Colobus angolensis. The sequence goes on along the minus strand of NW_012114364.1, from coordinate 3,165,949 downwards.
CAATATCTGACATTTAGAATCAGTAAAACAATTTTGAATGCAGAAATGTGCTTTGAGTTCTTAAGTAACTTTTTACTGGTGGCTTTCTATTGTCAGAACTTAGGTTATTCATGTATTTTTCCAGTGTACAGAATGTTGCTATGAGTAATTATATCCATGTGTTATTTTCCTTTTTTGCAATTTTTTTCAGCATAGATTTCTAGAAGTGAAACTACTATATGCAAGAACCTTTTTCTCTTCATCTTATTGTTCATGTTATTGTTAACATTTTAAGACATTTTAGCATATACTGTGAAAATTCTTTGTATACCAATTTATAAATCACAATACAAGAAGATGATTTTGCACTTAGCTTTTACCAACATTTAAAAAACTACTTTTTTAAACTTTTATCTTAGGTTCAGGGATACATGTGCAAGTTTGTTATATAGGCAAGTTGTGTGTCATGGGGGTTTGGTATATAGATTATTTTGTCACCTAGGTAATAAGCAGAGTACCCAGTAGGTAGTTTTTAGATCCTCTCCCTCTTCCCACCTTCCACCCTCAAGTAGGCCCTGGTGTCTATCATTTCCTTTTTTTTGTCCATGTGTTCTCAGTGTTTAGCTCCCACTTATAAGTGAAGGCATGTAGTATTCGGTTTTCAGTCCCTGGTTAGATTGCTTAGGAAAATGACCTCTGGCTCCATCCATGTTGCAGCAAAGGATGTGATCTCTTTCTTTTTTATGGCTGCATAGTATTCCATGGTTTATATGTCTGTCATTGATGGGCTTTTAAGTTGATGAATCCGGTCTGTCATTGATGGGCATCTAGGTTGATGAATCCGGTCTGTCATTAATGGACATTTAGGTTGATTCCAACAGTTTCCTGAAGAAGAAGAAATTCTTCCTCAACACTGTAACATAGAAATTCTGCCTGTGTTTACAGTCTGCCTGTTTGCCTTAAGGATTTTGTACTTGCTAGCCCCCGCAAGCCTATGAGCCTGTTCCTTAAAATCAGCCAATCTCCCCCTTTTCCTTCAACCTTCTTCCTATCGCTTCCCTGTATCCTGTCATTTCTGTTCCTCTGGGGAACCCTGGCTGATACACTTTGTAAATTTGTCTTTATTTGGTGATCCTTGGGATGGATATGACTTTGTAAGGAGTCTTAAGTACTTGTGGTGCTTCTCTAATTTGCCTACTTGTGCTACTTGTCTACTGGAGTCTTGTTTCACTATAAATGTGTAATAGTCTCTGAAATGGTGGAAACTTATACTTGCATCAATCACTCTATCAATTTAGGATTTGCTAAATGCTTTACTGTAAATCATGTGATTTATTTATACATTTAGACAGAGATTGTGGAATTCTGGTTGTTGTCTTTAACATAATATGCAAAAGTACCAAAATCAATCACATCAAAATAGTTTGGCTTTCTTATAAAATTGAAATGGAATTTATCCAATTAAATTTAATTTAATGCTTTTTTGGTAATTACCTTTTCATACTAATATTTGTATGGGTTATAGGAGGTAAAAGGGTACTTATCAAAACATAAATTTTATAGTAATTAATGGCATTTATTACTGTATCTTCTACTTAATTTTGTATACAGTGATTATAAAAATAATACTAATTTTATTACTTTTGGTGGTGTTATTCTAATCCATTCTAAGCATACCATCAGGATCACTTGAGTTTCATTCTCATAAAATAAGCAGGAAAAAGTGTGCCTTGAGACCCTTTATTTGCCAGGAAAAACACATTTTATTAACTGCTAATTATTGTCCCAAATGTATATAGTTATATGTTAGCAGATTGTGGCTAGCCATAAAATTGTTTTTCTCTTACCACATACTTCACTTTTCTTTATTCTCCACATACAGTAAATTTAAGAGTTATTGCAAAGTGAAATTTCAAACTGAAATCTGTTAAAAAATAAGAATTTTGTTTTCTCTTTAATGTATTCTTTGAGAGAATAGGAAAATCATCATCCTCACTTTAAAAGTATGTGTTCACATTAGGAAAACCAGGGAAAGAATTGTCCTACTCATTGATTGGAGAAAATTTGTAATAGTAAGAAATAAATTAGGACTTCTTAACTCCTGTTTAATACTTTTTCTGTAATTCCGAGGTTAGGTGGTGGTTGTCGTTGTTGTTGTTGTTGTTTTGGCTCATTGATCTCCCTCAATACAAAGATAACTTATTTCTGACAGAGGAAATTATTAAAAGGAAACAGAAACTCTAGGGTAGTGAAAATACAGCATTTGTGCACCAAGCTCTTGCCCTGTCCAGGATAATTGTGACTAAGGGACATGCAAATGAAAAATGAAACATTTCCTGTGATCTTTTGAGACATTTAAAAATAAGGCTCTGAGTACCTTAGACTACAAATAGAAAAAAAAAATCTTAACTTTCAAAAAGAATATTAATATTTTGCAAACTGTTGATTGTCAGGCTAAACTTAACTTTTGAGATTTGCCAGACTAGTCAGTCAGGAAAATGGGGAAGGACTTTAATATCTAAATATTAATAAGTTCCTCATAAAGTTCTAGTGAACAAAAGTATGAAATATACAGGGACAAAGGCATTAGAGAAATAATTGGACACACCACATATATCAGTGTATGGATTGATATCCACTTGGAGGATAGGTCTATAGTTGAATGTCAAGGGGTACTGTCTGTATCTTTGTTCTGCTCAATATTTATTGCTATGAAAATATTGAAAGCATATTTTCACATTTGTATATGACATAAAGTCATATTTAAAGTATTTTAAAAGGCTGGAATATTGGGGCTGAATTCAAAGTGAAATTCAAAAGGAATAAATACTATGATATTACAGTAAAAACTTCTGCATCAGGAGAGGATTTGGAAGAGCCAAACTCAAGCCATACAACATGTATTTAATATTTTTAACAGCAAGTTTTCAAAGAAAATTTTAAAAACTAATCTAATTGTGTATAATTGAAATTTAGTTTCCAAAAAAAAAAAAAATGAGAAGAGGTAGCCCCAGTCTAATTTAAATTTATATCATGTAATTCCTTTTAGTTCTGTATATCATACTTTTGAAAGGTTGTATTCAAATTGGGACATATTAAAAAGACAGTGGATGCAGAGTTGTAGAACAGTTGAAGGTACTTGAAGTAAACTGCATATTTGGAAGATTGTTTTATGGAACTTCATACTCGTGGTCTTGAGTGACCCTCCCACCTCAGCCTTCCAAGTAGCTGGGACTACTGGCTTGCATCACCAAGGCTAGCTAAATTTTAATTTATTTTTGTGGAGATGGGATCTTGCTATATTGTCCACGCTGGTCTCCAGCTCCTGACCTCAAGTGATCCTCCTGCCTCACCCACCCAAAGTGCTGGGGTTATAGAAGTGAGTCACTGTGCTCGGCCCTAAATCCCATATTTTTAATATCTATCTGTTACTATGTGAAATATAATTAACTTTTCCAAATTAAAGAATCCAGTGTATGAATCCACCATGTTTTTACTATCTAATTTCCCAGTAATTGGTAGATAATAGGTTATGCATATATTTAAGTCCTGCCAGTTTGTTCACCAGGATGGTGGTGACAGGCTACAGTTCTACCAGTAATGCACAGAGATCCCCACATCCCTTTTCCCCACAAATAGTTAACATTTTCTAGTTTCTAATTTTTTACTCTTTCAACAAGTGATACCTCATTTCTAATCTGCATTTGTCATAAAGTTGTTAACCTTTGGAATTACCTTTTCATTAAATTGCCTATTTATTAATCTTTTCTTCCATTGAAGTTCATCTGTTTTTCTTGTTAATTTTGAGGGATGTCTCATATTAATAGTTTAAAATATTAATCCTGAGGCCGGGTGCGGTGGCTCACGCCTGTAATCCCAGCACTTTGAGAGGCCGAGGTGAGCAGATCACAAGGTCAGGAGATCGAGACCATCCTGGCTAACACGGTGAAACCCCGTGTCTACTAAAAATACAAAAAGTTAGTCAGGCATGGTAGCGGGCACCTGTAGTCCCAGCTACTCGGGAGGATGAGGCAGTAGAATGGCGTGAACCCGGGAGGCAGAGCTTGCAGTGAGCCGAGATCTCGCCACCGCACTCCAGCCTGGGTGACAGAGCGAGACTCCATCTCAAAAAAAAAAAAAAAAAAAAAATTAATCCTGAAAAGCTTTTGGGTAGAACACATTTCTTTCATCTGTAATGTGAATACTAATGTTGTCTTTAGCTAAACAGAATCCCTAATTTTCATGTAATCCAATTCATCAATTTTTGCCTTGTGGTTTGTACTGTTTTCTTTAAGAATTCCTTTATGTCTTCTTTAGTCAAAGATTTACTCTTATGTTTTTTTCCTCCATTAACTTTATAATTTTGCCTTTCACATTTTCATATTTTACCAGTTATAGAGGTGAACATTATATATGATGTGAGGCAAAGATCCAACGTCCATTTTCATTTTCTTTCTTAAAGTGAGCCTCTTTTTCTAGTAGCATATACTTGAGGAGTCCAGATCCTGGTTAAAATTGTGATTTTTTTTTCAGCCTGACCGTAAGTATTTCAAAAGACTTTATTTAGCAAGCTTCACAGGGAAATACTACTCTTCCCCCTACCAGACTTGGTGCACAGCCAATACATTGTAGTCTTTGAAGGAATTTGCCGTCCAAGTACTCTAGACTTCCTGGCTAGCTATACTCTTCATGTATTTCCATTACTAGCCCAGGCACCTTTTTCCCTAGTTCTCTTTATCTGAGGCCTTTGGCAGAGGTCTTTATCAGGCAACTCTGTCAAGCCTCCTTTTTGGAAGTAGGAGGGGGAAACCTTAGAGACACTTTTACCCCCTCTTACTTTCCACTCCTAGCCCTCTCCCCTTTCTTCCTCATCTGCTCCAGGCTCTATAAAACTGCCAGAGCCTTTAGTTTGGGGCTCCTACAGCAGTGAGTTGACCCCATTTTTCTACTTATCTATCCACCTGACCTTCGACTTGTGTGCTGTTCCATAGGGAAATTAGAACAGAAAGAAATTAGTGCTTTCTCAAGTTTTAGCTTCTCTGTTGCTCTATAGCAGTTAACAATTACAGACTTTCTCGTTACTTTCATTTTGGTTTATTATTATCTAATTTTTTACTCTGACACCTGATGCGTGAGTGCTCACGGAACTCTCTTCAACTCAGTTGAGCTCCTGATAATACTTAAGCAGTGATTCTCAAAGTATGGTTTTTGGACCAGTAGGCTTCAGTATCAGCATCATCTGGGAGCATGTTAGACATGCAAATTCTGTAGTACTTCCCCAGACCTACTATATCAAAAACTCTGCATGTGGAGTTTGTTTCAACAATCCCACTATATGATTGTGATGTATACTTAAGTTTGAAAACTACTCAGCTAACAAACACTGTTCCTTTCACACAATGTTCATCCTGTTTCAGTATCATATATTGTGTTACTCTGTGTATGTGGGCCTGTGTTTGGGCTTTCTATTCTGCTCCTGTAGTCTGTTTATTCTTGCATAAATACCATAATATTTTATTACTTTTATTATAATGTGGTATATCTTAATATGTGATATCGCTAGTCTCTTCTCTCAACACTAAATATTTCACTTCACTCTTTTTTGCTTACATGGTTTCTGAAGAGAAATCTACTATCAAAGCATCTATGAGTTAAATGCTTTGGATCTCTGGCTGTTTTCAAAATGTCTTCCTTTTCTTTGGTTTTCTGTAGTTTGAATATAATACATACACTTTAGGTGTACATTATTTGATATTTATGCTGCAGTAGTGTTCCCTGAGCTTCCTGAATCTGTGCCTGAATGTTTGTCATTAATTTTAGAAAATTTTTGGCCATTATTACTTCAAATAGTTCTGCTTCATTCTTTTCTTCCTTTTGATTTTTCAGTGTGTTACACCTTTTCCAATTGTTCTTGGCTATTTTTGTTTGATTCTTTGCCCTTTACTTTTTCCTAAACCTAAATCTTTTGCATTAAATTTAGGAAGTTTTTATTGATCTATGTTTATGCTTGTAAGTTTTGCCTTTGTCATGTTGAGTCTACTAATGAGCCCATCAAAGGTATTCTTTTGTTTTGATTTCTAGCATTTTCCTTTGATTCTTTCTTTGAGCTTCTGCCTATACATTATCCATCCATTCTTGCATATTGTCTCCTTTTTCCATTAGACTCCTAATTATATTAATTATTGTTATTTTTAAATTCCTACTCTGATAATTTCAAAAATGTTTGTCATATCTGAAACTAGTTCTGATGCTTTCTTTGCTCCTTCAGACATTTTAGCCTTTTAGCATGTCTTATAAATTTTTATGATGTACTACATAATAGCAACTTAGGTTAACAGAATTTTGTGGGACTTTTAATGTAAATTTGGCTGAGAAGCAGGCTATGTTTAATATTTTCTCTTGCTGTAAGTTGCCAGAAGGTTCAAGTTCCTTAAGTATTCCTGTTTTTGTCTCCCCTGTTGTCTTTGCCTTCCCTAAGAAATCCTCCTTAGATAGAGACTTACAGCTTTTTCAGCTGTTATTTATTGTGAATATACCAGAGCCCTCTTGTTTTGGTGGCAAGGGGTTGGGGAAAGAAGCATTCCATAATATTATGATTAAATCTCAATGAGCCTGTGACTTTAACAAGTGTTTGCTAGCTTCCTTCCTGACCCCCACCTCCTTTATGTGAGATAAAAAGGCTAGAGGGAGCTGGAATCTTGGGAATGCCCTGACCCTAGATGAGATAAGATTCTGATAAAGTATCTTCACCTGAAGAATAGGCCTTTCCTATTAAGAATGCTCTGGGCATATTTCATAAGGGTTACACTTCTCTTCCCTTTGCCAGAACCATGAGAAGAGCTTTTATGATGCATTACAGTGAGATATCGATGGGATTCCTGGAGGGAAGACCCATGAAAGTATGAGAGCAACTAATCCCCCACCCCCACCGCCACCCCTCACCACCCCCAGAAAGCCTTCTGCCCCCAAGAGTTCTCACTTTCATGTTTATCCCCACTCAGCCTCCAACAATTCCTCAAAATTGTCATTGAAATAATTGAAATATTTTTACCAGTTTATATCTCCAGCAGCTTCTGCTGTGGATAAACAGATTTTGGCTGTGATTCACTAGATTTCTGTATTTCTCCAAATTTTGAAGTGGCAGTTTGGCTATGACAGTGCAGATGGATATAAGGGAGCATCATTGATCTTTAGTTTGTTCCCTTTTTTTCGTGTTGTAAGGATAGGAGGAGCCTTGCATGCCTTTTATGTGTTAGAGCTGAAATTAGAAAATATGTCTAAATATATGTTTTCATTATCTAGCAGTTTTTGAAAGTTTATTTCAAACTTTAAGCCTTTTCTTAGATTAAAAGCTTTTTTGGAAGACCATTCTTACAAATAAGACCAATAAAGGCATAAAGTAGGGATGAGGATGTTTAGTACTCTGCTGTAGGGACTTTGAAAATTGTTGGTACTAAGTATAAACTAATCAGGACCAGAGCTGAACACTTCTGAATACCGTTATTATTTATCAAGTAATCTGTCTTTTATTGATGTTAGTACTTAATATTCTCTTTTTCACTGCACATATAGTACTCAGTCATCATTATTCAGTGTTTACTGTGTGCCCTCATATGCTTCGTAGGAATATAGTTTATTTTGGGGACAGGGAGTGTATCGTATTTTATAATTTTTAATATTATGTGACTGTAGAAAACAAAATATTCTGCATGAAATTCCCCTTTTTGGCCAGGCGTAGTGGCTCACGCCTGTAATCCCAGCACTTTGGGAGGCCGAAGCGGGCAAATCACCTGAGGTCAGGAATTCGAGACCAGCCTGACCAACATGGAGAAACCCCGTCTCTACTAAAAATAAAAAATTAGCCAGGCGTGGTGGTGCATGCTTGTAATCCAGCTACTTGGGAGGCTGAGGCAGGAGAATTGCTTGAACCCGGGAGGCGGAGGTTGCAGTGGACTGATATTGCGCCATTACACTCCAGCCTGGACAACAGGAGTGAAATTCGGTCTCTCTCTCTCCCTCTCTCTCTCTCTCTCTCACTCTCTCATACACACACACACACACACAAAGACACACACACACACACACAAAGACTTTTCACCTAGGGAATGTGTGTTTCTTGCATATGGAAGAGTAAGGCATTGTCTTTTAAATTTCTACATTTTTTCTTTAGATGTATGTGTATCTTTTACAGAAATACATCAAAAGTGTTTGATGTGATTACTTCATTTCCTATCTAGAATACATTTAAAATATGATAATATTTCTCTGTATGTTTCTTATCAAATCTGCATTTCATCATAATTATAAGGTTTTTGTGAGTGAACAGATGAAATTTTCTTAGGTCTTCTAACAACTTAAAACTCTCAGCTAAATTTTGAGGAGTGGGCAGAGTGTCTAATGTCTATATAAATTTTTTTTTATTGACCTTCCAATTTCTGTCATGTTATACATGCTTCTGACCTGTTTTGCCACTAAACCAGTAATTTAGTCCATTATTGGTCTGTGTAAATCTTAGCCACAGCTATTTCCCAAGGTGGTTTTGGGGCTAACTAGTGGTTGGTGTTGATGTCCAGCAGGAAATCTTGCAAACCAGATGATTGGTGTGGTTCAAACTGTAACCTTGTTAAAGCATTGGTCAGGTTGCACTTAGGGGAGTTATTTAATTAGTTTCCCAGTAATGTTTGTGTACAGTTTTTAGGTGACCACTGTTTTTTTTCTTTCATCATGATTCAGAAAAAGACAGTTACTTGTTTTTATTACAGTCAAGTTTTAATCCAATACTCTTTTTACTTTATCTTTAGGCAGACATTTTGATAACGAGTAGTATTGCTCTTGAACAAGAGTATCTATAATGATATCATGAACTTAATTTGAGGGCTTTCAGTATACCAGGCAACATACTAGAAGGGATTTTTTTAAAATATAAAACATTCTTTGCCTTTAATAACCTTTAAAATGAATTATAATATAATAAACAATACATTAGTGATAGAAACATGCTCTGGGATTACAGATAACAGACCAATTAATTCTTGACGTTTTAGGGAAGAATTCACAAAAGAAGCGACATTTAAAGGGCCTTGAAAGACTGGCTTTTGACTAACAGAGAAAAGTAAGGGTATTATACATAGAAATAATATAAAAATTAAAATACTTAAATGCATGTGTATTTTTTCTTCAGGTAGATTGAAATATTACTCATGTAGAGTAAGATGCACCCGTTGTAGGTGTGCAGCTCTGTGAATTTTTACAGACTTACACAGTTTTGTAATTACAAATCAAGATAAAAAAAATTTTTTTTCAACACATCCCAACAAAACTCTCTGACGCTCTGTTGTAGTCAATCTGTAATGTATTTTTAAGAACTATCAAGTAGAAACTTTTAGTGGAAATTATTTTGACCTTTTCTGATTTTGAGTCACTTTATTCTGTATGCTATATTTAATCAGGAATTTTTTTTCTAGCCTTCCAAATGTGGCTTATTTAGGTGGGTGTCTTAGTAAGGTAATTTAGGGAAGACTATTATAAATGTTAACTTTTAATAATATTACAAATATTAATTTTCATTTTATGTTACAGTAGCTATTTCTAATAAGTGGGAAGTGATATGATTAAAATAATCTTAAATAGAAAACTGAGTTTATGATTTTTATAAAGGTCAAGGCATCTCCAAAAAAAAAAATGATGGTTTTTAAAAGGAAAGAGTGGAAATAGAACAAGGGAGAAAATGGTTAAAATAAGTATTTTGACTTACAAACTTCAAGATAATAGTACCTAAGATGTAGAATTTACTCTATATTCTCAGAATAATTCTCAGCACATCCTTGTATGATTTCCAAACGCAGATATATTCACTGCCCTAAAGGAGTTCACACTCTGGAATGGAAATCTTATTACTAACGTTATATTTATTTACACACAACATTATTGGAAAAAGTAGACATTACACTGAATTTGTTATGAAGATATTACATACTGTATATATTAGAATAAACAAGAAATTATGTATAGATTCCATTAAATTTTTGTTTATGAAAATGTTAGCATTCACTATTTAAAGGCTAGTAACCTTCATTACAGAATTGATAATCCATTTGTGAATTTTTCCATAAACTATACCTATGTATTAGCATAAAAATTATTCCACACTGCTGTGTTTCCATATGTAGTTACTTTTCCTGGAGAAATATTTCTGGACATCTTTATATCACACTCACTGTTACCCAGTGAAGGAAAATTCCTTATGTAATATGTGAGTTTAGATAAATAAGCTTGGCTGGTTTAGTTCCTTCTCACCATGCTTTTCTTGGGATCTGCTTACCTGTAGAGAGTACATTTTTGACTACTTGTCTTCATATTAGTTTATTTAGAGAAATGCTCTGCCCATGGCATGAATGGCCTGTACTTGCTCAGTTTTGTTGTTGACTGAGGCTTATAAGTGTGTCTGCTTCAGCACAAAATTTTATGTAGAATATTTAAAAACTTTGCAAGTATGACATTTTTAATCTCTCTTCATTGTTGAGTCTTAATTATTACATTGTGTTCAGATAATTGTATTATAACACACATATATGGTATTAATTCTTTGAAATGTGATAATGTCCTACTGTTGAGTGAGTTTTCATAAACGTTTCACATATGTTTGAAAAGAATGTATATTCTCCGACTGTTGGTTTTGGTGTTTCCTATATATCTATTAATCAAGCCTGTTAAATTCACATTTTGTTACCATACTGATTTACCATTGCTTGATCATTGATTATTGAGAGAAGCATGTTAAAATCCATTACTACAATAATAGGTCTGTCAGTTTTTCTGTCTCTCTTCCTGCTTGCTTTATGGTAATATGAAGTTATGTTATTAGGTACAAATAAAACTGTTCTGTCTTCTTGTTGTTATTTTGTAGTGATGTCTACTTTTGCCTAAAGTCTATTGTAGATATTAATATAACTATTTCAGTTTTATACTGGTTACAGTTTTGTAATACCTATTTTTCGATTCATTAATTTTCAGTTTTTCTGGGTTTAGATGTATCTCTTATAAGCAGGTTCTAGCTAGATTTTTGGCCTGATAAACTTTTTTTTTAATCACACGTTCTTCACAGCATCCTTGAATGTAAAGTGCAGAAAGTTCCCATATACCTCCTGTCCCCCCAAGTGACATCTCTCCCATCGTGAATCCCCTGTACCTTTGTTACATTCCATGAATCTACATTGATACATCATTATCACCGTAATTCACATTGGGGTTCAGTCTTAGTGGTATACATTCTAAGAGTCCTGACAAATGTATAATGACATATATCCAATAATGTAATATCATACAAAATAGTTTCACTGCTCAGGAAATTCGCAGTGTTCCATCTGGTCATCCTTCTGTCCCTTCAATCCCTGGCAAACACTGATCTTTTTACTGTCTCTATAGTTTTGCCTTTTCCAGAATGTCATATATTTGGAATCATACAATATGCTACAACCTTTTAATACTTACTTTTTTCAGTTAGTAATATGCGTTTAGGTTTTCTCTATGGCTTGGTAGATTATTTCTTTTTTCTTCTTTTTAAATTAATTTAATTTTAAGTTCCAAGATACATGTGCAGGATGTGCAGGTTTGTTACATAGGTAAACATGTGCCATGGTGTTTTGCTGCAGATGATTTCTTTTTAGTGCTGAATAATAGTTCATTCTTTGGATGAACCACAGTTTATCCATTTACATAGTAAAGGACATTGATGTGGTTTGACTCTGTGTCCCCACCCAAATCTCATCTCGAATTGTAATTCCTGTATGTAGAGGGACCTGTAATTACCTCATGTCTAGGGAGGGAAGTATTTGGTTTATGAGGGCGGTTTCCCCATGCTGTTCTCATGTTAGTGAGTGAATTCTCATCAGATCTGATGGTTATATAAATGGTAGTTTTTCCTGCATGCTCACACTCTTTCTCTAGCCTGCTGCCATATAAGACGTGCCTGCTTCCCCTTCCACTGTGACTGTAAGTTTCCTGAGGCCTCCCAAGCCATGTGGAACTGTGAGTCAGTTAAACCTCCTTGCTTTGTAAATTACTCAGTCTCAGGTATTTCTTTATAGCAGTGTGAAAACAAAGTAATACAGACATCATGGTTGCTGCCAAGTTTTGGCAATTATAGATAAAATGTATATAAACATCCATGTGCATGTTTGTGTGGACATGAGTTTTCAACTTATCTGGGTAAATACCACAGGAGTGTGATTTCTGGATTGTATGTTGAAACCACATATAGTTTTGTAAGAAACTGTTAACCTTTCTTCCAAAGTGTCTGTACCATTTTGGTTATGCACCAGCAATAAATGAGAATTGCTCTTGCTCCACATTCTCACCAGCCTTTGGTGATTTCAAATGCTGGATTTTGGCTATTCTGATAGATGTATAATAGTATCTCATTTTAATTCACGTTTCCCTGATATGTGAAGCATCTTTTCATATGCTTACTTGCCATCTCTGTATCTTCTTTGGTGAGCTGCTAAAGTCTTTTACCCATTTTTTTTTTTAACTCAGGCCTCTTTTTGTTGTTGAGTTTTAAGAGTTTTCTGCATGCTTTGGAAAATAGTCCTTTATCTGATACATCAATCTGACGTATTTTATCCCAGTCTGTGGCTTGTCTTTTCATTCTCCTGACACTGTCTTTCACAGTGCAGATCTTTTTCATTTTAATGAAGTTCAGCTTATCCAATATTTTTGTGTGTGTGAATTGTGCCTTTGGTGTTGTATTTAAAAGTGATTGCTGTACTGAAGATCATCTAGATTGCTTTCATATGTTATCTTCTAGAAGTTTTATAGTGTTGTGTTTTATGTTTAGGTCTTATTTTGAATTAATTTTCATGAAGGTTGTATGGTCTGTGTCTAGATATAGTTTTTTGCATGTGCATGTTCAGATGTTCTAGCACCTTTTTTTAAAAGACTATCTTTTCTCCGTTTTATTCCTTTGCCACTTTTCAAATATCAGTTGACTATATGCAGTTTTATTTTCTCTCTGTTTTTTTTATTATTCATCTGTTGATGAATATTTATTATTTTTATTTATTTTTTATTATACGTTAAGTTCTAGGGTACATGTGCATAACGTGCAGGTTTGTTACATATGTTATACTTGTGCAATGTTGGTGTGCTGCACCCA
>NW_012114364.1:3133413-3148038 GCF_000951035.1 Colobus angolensis palliatus | reverse complement strand
TCTGTTGGAGATTGCTTGAGGTCCACTCCAGACCCTGTTTGCCTGTGTGTCAGCAGCAGAGGCTGCAGAAGATAGAATACTGCTGAACAGCAAGTGTACCTGTCTGATTCTTGTTTTGGAAGCTTCCTCTCAGGGGTGTACTCCACCGTGTGAGGTGTGGGGTGTCGGTCTGCCCCTAGTGGAGGATGTCTCCCAGTTAGGCTACTCAGGGTTCAGGGACCCACTTGAACAGGCAGTCTGTCCGTTCTCAGATCTCAGCCTCTGTGTTGGGAGATCCACTGCTCTCTTCAAAGCTGTCAGACAGAGTCGTTTGCGTCTGCAGAGGTTTCTGCTGCTTTTTTGTTGTTGTTGTTGTTTAGCTGTGCCCTGTCCCCAGAGGTGGAGTCTACAAAGACTGGCAGGCCTCCTTGAGCTGCTGTGAGTTCCACCCAGTTTGATCTTCCCAGGGCTTTGTTTACCTACTTAAGCCTCAGCAATGGCGGGCGCCCCTCCCCAAGCCTCGCTGCTGCCGTGCAGTTAGATCGCAGACTGCTGTGCTAGCAATAAGGAAGGCTTCGTGGACGTGGGACCCTCCTGGCCAGGTGTGGGATGTAATCTCCTGGTGTGCCTGTTTGCTTAAAGCGCAGTATTGGGGTGGAGTTACCCGATTTTCCAGGTATTGTGTGTCTCAGTTCCCCTGGCTAGGAAAAGGGATTCCCTTCCCCCTTGCGCTTCTCAGGTGAGGGGATGCCTCGCCCTGCTTCAGCTCTTGCTGATCGGGCTGCAACAGCTGACCAGCACCGATTGTCTGGCACTCCCTAGTGAGATAAACCCAGTACCTCAGTTGAAAATGCAGAAATCACTTGTCTTCTGTGTCTCTGGCGCTGGGAGCTGGAGACTGGAGCTGTTCCTATTCGGCCATCTTGCTCCACGGGCCTTCTCTCTGTTCTGTTACATTTATCTATTTGTTGATTCATGTGACAATATCATAGTTTTGATTACTATAGCTTTATACTAAGTACTGAAACCAGGTAATGTCAGTCCTCTAACTTTGTTCTTCCCTTTTTATATTGTATTGGCTATTCTGAGTGTTTGTCTCTCCCTGTAATCTTTACAATCAGTTTGTTGTTATCCACAAAATATCTTGGTAGAATGTTAATTAAAATTTCATTGAAACTCTAGACCAAGGTGAGAAGAACTGACGTCTTGACAATATTGACTCTTCTGATTCATGATCATGGAATATGTCTCAATTTAGTAATGATTTCATTCATCAGAGCTTTGTAGATTTTCTCATATAAATCTTATGCATATTTTGTTAGATTGGCAATTACTATTTCCTTTTTTGGAGGCTAGTGTAAATAGTAATGTGTTTTTAATTTCAAATTCCACTTGCTTTTTGCTAGTGTGAAGGAAAGAGATTGACTTTTTATATAAACCTTGCACTCTACAAGCTTACTGTAATTCCGTATTAATTCCAGGAGTTTTTTCGTTGATTCTTTGGGATGTTTTTATAGGCAGTCATGTCTTTTGTAAACAAAAGATGGTTTTACTTCTTTCTTCCCAAGATGTAACATCCTTTGTTATTGATCTTAACAGGGAAGCGTGAAGTCATCATTAAGTATGTTAGCTGTAGACTTTTTATAGATGTTCTTTATCAAATTGAGGACATATCTCTTATTTTATAGTTTGAGGGTTTTTTAAAAAAAAAAAAATACCGATTTTGTCAAATGCTTTGTCTGCATCTATTGATATGATCATATGATTTTTTTCGTCTTTAGCTGTCCATGTGGTTAATTACATTAGTTGATTTTCAAATATTGAGCTATCCTTGAATACCTAGGGAAAAACCCAATTGATTGTGATATATTATTCTCTTTATACATTGTTGGATTTCATTGCTAATCCAGTTAATTTGCTAATTTTTGAAGAATTTTTGTATTTATGTTCATACTGCTCTGCAGCTTTCTTACTATGCCTTGGTCTTTTTTTTTTTTTTTTTTTTTTTTGGTGGGGGGCGGGTAATGCTGGTCTCTTAGAATAAGTTTGAAAGTATTCCCTCTGCGTCTGTCTTCTGGACAAAATTATATTGAATTAGTATAATTTTTCCTTAAATATTTGATAGAATTCACCAAACCCATCTGAAGTTGGTGCTTTATGTTTTGGAAGGTTGTTAATTTTTTAATTAATTCCTTTAATAAGTGTAGGCCTGTCCATATTGTCTATTTCTTCTTTGTGAATTTTGGCAGATTTGTGTATTTTAAAGAATTGGTCCATTTTGTTTCGGTTAAAAAACTTGTAGACATAGATTTGTTCGTAGCATTATTTTATTTTCCTTTTAATTTCCCAGGGATATGCAATGATATCCTCTCTTTTATTTCCAACATTATCAATTTGTGCCCTCTCTCTTTTCCTTGGTTAGCCTGGCTAGAGACTTACTGATTTTTATTGATCAAATAAAAACCAAATAACCAGCTTTTGGTTTTGCTGATTTTTTTTTTCTCTCTTTTCTGTGTTCAGTTTCATTAATTTCTGCTCTTATTTGCATTTATTTTCTTTTGCTTGCTTTAATTTGCTCCTCTTTTTTTCCTAAAATGAAAGCTAAGATTATTGATTTAGTATTTTTCTAATGCTAGAAATATATTCGGAGCACTGCTTTTAGCACCTCTCACAAATTTTGAGAAGTTGTGTTTTTTTTCTTTTAGTTCAGAGTGTTTTTAAATTTCTCTTGAGACATATATATATATCTCCCATAAGTTATTTAGAAGTGTGTTGTTATCCAGGTATTTTGGGATTTTTCAGCTATCCTACATCTATAACTATCCTAATTTCTACTTGAATTCTGTTATGGTGGGAGAGTGAATATTCTATGATTTCTATTCTTTTAAATTTTTGAAGCTTTGTTTTATGGCCTAGAATGTGGTCTTTGCTAGTGAATGTTCCATGTGAGTTTGAGAAGAATGTTTATTTTGCTGTTGTTGGATGAAGTCTACAGATACCCAGTATATGCAGTTGATGACAGTTTTGTTGAGTTCAGCTGAGTTCCTTAGAATTTTTTGCCATCTGGATCTGTTCATTTCTGATAGAGGTGTATTGAAGTTTCCAACTAAAATAGTGGACTCATCTTTTCTCCTTGCAATTCTGTCAACTTTTTCTCCCATATTGATACTTTGGTTGTAGGTGAGTTTGCATCCAAATTGTTATGTCTTTTTGGGGAAATTGACCCCTTTATCATTATGTAATGTTCCTTTTTATTCCTGATAATTTATTTTGCTCTGAGGTTTGCTGTGTCTGAAATATAACTAGTATGTCTTTCTTTTAGTGTTAGCATAGTATATCTTTCTCCAACCCTTAATTTTAATCAACACATCTTTACATGAAATTTTTTATTTTGGACAACATATAGTTCAGCCTTTTTTGCTCCACTCCGACAATCTCTGTCTTTTAATTGTTGTATTTAGACCATTACTGTTTAAAGTGATTATTGATCTATTTAGTGTAGTGTCTACCATAGCTATTCTTGTTTTCTGTTTGTTACCCTTTTTTTCCTAATTTTGTCTTCCACGCTTTTCTGCCTTTTGTGGTGATTTTATCTGACCATTTTATATGACTCCATTTTTTCTTTTTCATCAAACTTATCAAATCTTTCTCTTTTTAAATTTCTTTTTATGGTTGCTTTAAAGTTTGTACTGTACAATTACAACTAATCCAATTTAACTTTCAGAGGATACTATGCCACTTCACAGATAGTGTTAATACCTTATAATAACATAATAATTCAAATTCTTCCATTCTGTCCCTTGTATCTTTGTTGTCATTCATTTTACTTATACTCAGCAGATATTAATATATGTATAAGTGTACATATCAAATATATTGTTGCTATTATTTTAAACAAACCACTAGATAAATTAAGAATAAGAAAAGTAAAACTTTTAAAATTTTACCTGCACTTGATACTTCTCCAGTGCCGTTTCATGTGGATCTGTCTAACTTATTTTCCTTGTCTCTGAAGAACTCTTTTAACATGTCTTGTTGAACAGATTTTCTAGCAACAGATTATCTCATTTTATCTGATAAAGTCTGTATTTATCCTTCACTTTCAGGGATAATTTTGCAAGGTACACAATTTCAGATTTTTTATGTATCATTATTATATCATACTATGTATCTCAGCATAGAAATCTAAGTAGAAAAACATGGCAATGCATACTTTCAGGAATTCATGTATACTCTCCTCTAATCTTATGGTTTAAAGTGTCCATCACCTTATTAAAGATTTTATATTAAAATTGTGCAGCTGCTATTAATCTTCTTTGATCCATGAAATTCTCTTTTCCTTGTAGGTAACTCCTAATACTTGCAATGCCATTTTCTACAAAGTTGTTCTATACTTCTTGTTTTAGATTGTTGTTAAAACAATATTTAATTTAAAAAGAATAAAATTCCATCCATGATTTCTCAGTAAAGTGTCCTGTTTTATGGGCCTTTTCAATATTTATTCATGTGTACATTATTTTACATAGTTACAGTGATGATAATGGTTTCAATAATTGCATATCTTTTCTTCAAATAACATTTTATAAACATATATCTAGCTTGAGGCATAGTTTTTATTTAATTATACCATACTCCTTGTTGTATATTTAAAATGTTTTGGGTTTTGCACTTTCTAAGGAATGTTGCTGTATACATCTTCATGCATATTGTTTTTATTCCTTTGTGTTACATGAAGTGCCCTGCTTTTACAAATAATCCATTGTCAAAGATATAAGGCTGATTAATAAACTTTCATGATATAAGAGTTTTTATTTCCATGAGAGCTAAAAATTTTGACATTGATAATTCTACTTTACAGCTAGATTCTTCAATTATGTTATTTCAATATTATGTTCTGGTCTTTGAATAGAACTCATGTAGACTGTCCTGTGTCCAATAAATGTCTAGCTAAGGCTGACAATTCATTTGTTTTAAAACGTTTAATGTTTTTCATTTTATCACACTTGCATTCAGCTTATGAACTCTGTGCCTCTTATCACTTGTTTCAAGACTTTTCATTTTCCTTTTTTTATAACAAAATAATTTGGGTGAAATTCAATGTTCTGTCATAGAAACACAATACAAATGATAAGAGCTATGCACCTGAAACTGATTTCATGTCTGGTAGATTCTCACTCTGCAATAAAGTATTCCTTTGTCAACTGATTTTTTTAAAAGTCTGATTCTAACTATATTAGGCACATTACTCTGTAATTTATGAAAGGGGAGTTTATAAAATAGACATGCATGAAAAATTGAAGACTAAGTACGTAGTATTTTCTTATATTTATGATAAATTTTTAGGAACAGAAATTGTAGAGCATAAGGATGTTTATGACACTTAAGCATCAAATTGTTTCCTGAAAAGTACTGTGTTACATTATGCTACACTTTGCAAGTGTGCATTAATCTGTTTCTTTCTTTTCTCTTCTGCTATGGTATGGATGTTCATGTCCCTTCTAAAATTCCTACTGAAACTTCAGCTCCTTTGTAATGTCCATATCTCCAGTAGTAAGAGGTGGGCCCTTTGAGAGTTGATTAGGTCATGAGGACTCCACTATATAAATGGGACTAGTATCTTACAAAAGGGCTTAAGGGGCAAGTTTGGCTCTTCCACCATTCCACCATGTGAGAACATGGCCTTTGTCTGCTCAGGACATAGCATTCAAGGACCATCTTTGAAGCAGAGAACAGGTCCTCACCAGATACTGAACCTTAGACTTTCTAGCTTCCAAAACTAAGAGAAATTTTTATTATGTATAAATCACCCACTCTGTGGACTAAGATACTTGCTAAAATAATTATCTTATATACATGCATTATTTATTTCAAATGTCCATTTGTAGGCAACTGTTAGGTTGAAATAAGTTTATGGATGCTCCCTTACTTAATGATGGTTTGACTTAGTATTTTTCAACTTTCTGATGTGAGAAAGCTGTACGCATTGATTAGAAACCATAACCCCATCATGAGTTGAGAAACTTACAACTTAAAATAGTTTCAACTTAGGATGCATTTTCAATTTATGATATTTTTAACATAGAATGGATTTATAATGGTATAACCCCATCTTAAGTTGAGGAACATCTGTACTGTGTTGTTCGTAGGCACTCATAGGGAATAATAGAGTTGGAAACATTTTCAAAAGCTATTTCACTTGAAAATGGTTGAAACAGAAATAATCCTCTGCTTAAATTCAGGATTGTCACAATCTTTGGCATTTAATAAAACACACACTGTCCAAATATAGAGACATCATTATGAAAATATAAACCAGGCCCACCTTTTTAATGCTGATACATCTCCCAATTTTTGTGTCATTCCTAATTACTTCCTTAAGTCAAAATCCTACTTAAATAGGAAGAACAACTTATTTGCTAATTTGTTTCTCATACCTATTAGTAATATGGCTGTTTGGTTGAAGTAAATCTGCTGTTACATTGTAGTTTTATGTTTTATTCATAGAAAGAAGCTTATTGCTATTATTTTGGGTTTGTAGTAACTTCTGTAAGTAGATTTAATCTCACAGTTTATCTATGCTAGGTTTTCTTTCCAAGTAACATTTAATCTGTTGGCCCATAAATGGGTGAAATATTCGTGAATCATTTTAAGAAATTTCTTAAATTTATTTAGTGTCTTTTAAGTCATGTTAAGTGGAGGCATATTTATGAATATGTGTGTTTAAGATAATCTTACCAGATCCCTTTGTCTTATTCAATGTTTAAGTTTATGGAAGGTAAAATAAGATGCTCATGAGTTTCTGTTACAGAAGATATACTAACCCCCCCACATACAAACAATACACAAAATAATGTGAAATTTGTGAATGTATGATCAGTGGAATTTTATACCTGAACATGAGCCACCATGATTGCTTAGTCTAAAATTTAATGTACAAAAAACTGCCATGTGTGATTGTGATTAAATCTGTTTACAATATCTTTTGTGACTCACATTGCAGGAAATAAGTGGTTTTTTATTTTTGTTTTTTTTTATTTTTTATTTTTTACAAGAAACAAGTAAAAACCATAGAACCTCTATATTTATATTTGAGTCTGAATCAAACATTTTCACTTGGAAGAATTTTTTCCAAAGCGGGGGAAAACAACTATTTTTGAATGCCTTTATTTTAGGTTAACTTTTTCAACCTTTAACACCCTTGCATTAAGTATCTAATGTATTAGTGGAACTCCATGGTTTGCATTTATTTCTTCAATTTGCTGAAAAAAAAAAAAGTCTACTAAACTTTCAATTTTTAAAAAGCGATTAATGGAATATCTTAGATAAGCAAAGTGTAATAAACTCTTCACTATTTTTAGATGAGGTCTACCGATATGGATTTCAGTTAATTTTCCTAATGCTTTTTTAAATTCTGGAAGGCCATCTTGTTAACCAGTGCAACCAGGGTAAATGACCACATGTAACCTATGTTACTGTGAAAACAAAGCAATATTAACTTTTCCTTAACTAGTGACTTTGATTATAAGTAGGAATAGTAGTGAACCTGTTTGGCCTGTTTTCTTTCTCCTATATTGCCTTACTAGGTATGATGATAAGTAGTTATTGCCTAATTACAGAGCCCTGCTGTGAAATGAACATAGCCTGCATGTGTCCTATGCGTTTAACCCAGTTTGTATACAAACCAATTAGTATACCAGTCTAAAGCTAGAGTTAATGATTGCACAACTCTTAATTTTAGATTGATCATTGTCCTATATGTAAAAGCTCTTAGAAGAAGATACAGCAGAAGATCTTCTTGACCTGGATGTAGGCAATAATTTTGTAGAAAACACAAAGCAATAGCCAAAAAAGACAAATAGATAAATTAGGGTTTATCTGATTGAAAACTTTAAAACTTCTGCTACTTGAAAGACATTGTTGAGAGAGTGAAAAGGCAAGCCACAAACTTGGAAAAACATTCGTGAAACATGTATCTGACAAAGAGTTTATATCCAGAGTATATAAATCAGTAATAAAAGAACTAAAAATATATGAACAACAGGCTTAAAAGAAAAAACTTAAGAGGCCGGGCACAGTGGCTCACGCCTGTAATCCTAGCACTTTGGGAGGCCTAGGTGGGCGGATTGCCTGAGCTCAGGAGTTCAAGACCAGCCTGGGCAACACAGTGAAACCCCATCTCTACTAAAATACAAAAATTAGCCTAGCATGGTGGTGTGCGCCTGTAATCCCAGCTACTCAGGAGGCTGAGACAGGAGAATGATTTGAACCTGGGAGGTTGAGGTTGCAGTGAGCCAAGATTGTGCCACTGCACTCCAGCCTGGGCAACAGAGTGAGACTCCGTCTCAAAAAAATAGAAAAGAAAAAGAAAAAACTTAGAAAATATAAGAATAGCCAATAAGCACATGATAAAATATTTAACATTTTTAATCATTATGGAAATTCAGTTTAAAACCATAATGAGAGAGAGACTTTTGTACATCCAGTAAAATGGCTAAAATTTGACAGACTGAAATCACCAAATGGTGAGTATGTAAACCAATAGGAACTCTCATACATTACTGGTAGTACAACCATTTTGGAAAAAGATTTGACAGTTTTTAATAAATTTAATCATACACAGTCCTACTAAGTATTTATGCAAAAGAAATAAAAATGTTATATCAAAGAATGTCTGTGATTCCTTTATTCACAGTAGCCAATAACTGGAAGCAGTTCTAAATGTCTGTCATCAGGAGAATGGGTAAACAAATTATGGTATATTTATACAGAGGAATGCTGCTTAGTAATAAGAAAGAATCAACTACAGATACATACAACTAACTTGTATGGATGAGTATTACAGATTTTTTGACAGAGCAGTGAAACCTGTGTGTATGCATATATGTATATATCTCATATATATACATACATATATGTGTGTATGCATATGATATATGGTCAGAGGAGAATATCAGAACTGTTGTTGCTTTGGGGTAAAGGGAATTTTGGGGGGCAATGAAAATGTTCTATATCATGATAAAAATGTGTATCACACAGCTAAGTGCATACCTAAGATTGTTCAAAATTGTATAGCTAAGATTTGTGTATTTTCATGTATGTAAAATTTACCTAAAGAAAAAGAATTTTAAAATCATCATTATCAAGTAGGTAGTGGGTGGCATTACAGATGATAAAAGATTGGCAGAATATTGATAATTGTTGAAAGTGAATGATAGGTGTAGAGAGTTCCATTATTCTATTTTGTTTACTATCTATATGTTTAAAGCATTCTGCAGTAAATGTTTAAGTGTGAAAAGACCAACCACAAACAAAAGAGGAATTACTACTGCCTGTTTATTCAGAGAACACACTGAATCCAAGAGGATGTGTTGTCATTCTCTAGGTGATTGACTGAGGAGTATTAAGAATGAAGTGTTGAGAAAAGGCTATTTCAGGCATTCATGAAAATTCATGGCATATTTTACTTAGAACCACATTGTTATATGTATGAAATGATTAGGAGTTTAGACTCTATATGATAGACCAGAGTTTTTGAGTCCTTGTTTGCCGAGGATTCTTTGAAGATTTGAACTCACAGTGTCATTATACATAGCTCTGAAAACATAATACAAGGGCAATTTTCTGAAAAGGCCAATTTGCTGCTGTGAATGGCACATACTGTGTAATAAGGCTGTTTTAGATTTTTAGAGTGATCCGAAAAAGATTTGTGAAGTTTGAAAGTTTCACATACCAGGAACAAAAATATACTTTCAACTTCCTGGCTTATCTTTCTTGTTCACTTAGAGGGCATGGATCTAGAATACCAAATTAAAAAGGGTGTGAGGGCCGGGCACGGTGGCTCACGCCTGTAATCCCAGCACTTTGGGAGGCCGAGGCAGGCGGATCACAAGGTCAGGAGATCGAGTCCACGGTGAAACCCCGTCTCTACTAAAAATACAAAAAAAAGCCAGGCGCCGTGGCGGGCGCCTGTAGTCCCAGCTACTCGGGAGGCTGAGGCAGGAAAATGGCGGGAACCCGGGAGGCGGAGCTTGCAGTGAGCCGAGATAGCGCCATTGCACTCCAGCCTGGTGGACAGAGCGAGACTACGTATCAAAAAAAAAAGGGGGGGGAGTGAGTATGAGCTGGGACGATAAACTCTTGAGTGAGTATTCTGTATTTGCAGTAGATAGTGTATATGTTCATTTTAGATCAGAAACAAAAACCGATTTTGAAATAATTGACAATATTTTACAAGGGAACAGGGTTTTAAAGTATTTTATGATCAAATGTCAAAGTGTGTTTGTTTGTTTGTTTATCTGTTTGTTTTCATGAATGAAGGGAATAAGTGCCTAACTTGTCTCGGATTTTGGTATCAATTCTATAACTCTTTCCTATAAGAAGAAAGGCCTGTATAAAATAGTACTGAATATATGCAGGAGGCTTTTATAAGGTAACCTTGTTTATGTGTCCATATATAGATTGTATGTTACGACGGCTCACAGCTTAAAAGGTTTCTAGTATCCTGTATCTGTTGAAGTTGGAAGGAGAAGAAAATACGATGTTCTGTAATTTTTTTAAGTAGAAATCTGATGGTTTTCGTTTTTTTCTTCCAAGTTCTAGTTTAATGAATTATCTGTTATAATCTAGATCTCTAATTCTTCTCCCTTAATGGTTAATTAGGATAATCCAGAAAAGGAGTCCTAGATTAAAAAATGAATAAATAAAAGAGTTAAGCAACATTTCTTAGTCTAAGTTATATTCCATTTTCTTGTCAGAGCTATAATTTGCTGCCCTTGACCTCTCTTCTAAACTTTAATACTTC
This sequence comes from Colobus angolensis palliatus, assembly GCF_000951035.1. Classification (NCBI taxonomy): domain Eukaryota; kingdom Metazoa; phylum Chordata; class Mammalia; order Primates; family Cercopithecidae; genus Colobus; species Colobus angolensis. The sequence continues at coordinate 3,137,258 of NW_012114364.1, read as the reverse complement.
AACAGACTTCTGAGCAGCATACTGAAAGTTAATATTCCATTGGCATCTTTAATTCAACATTTCCAAAACCAAGCAATTTGCTCTGTTGTTCTCAAGCCTATTTCTCTTCCTTTTGTCTAGTTATGACATCACCATTTGTCCAGGTACCCAAGCTGCAGATCTTACTCATCTTTACTCATTCTTCTCTCTTCTCTGCCTGATTAATTGCTATCTCTTAGTGACTCTAGGTTGTGAAATTTCTATTCTTCCTTTCTAGTCCCACTTCCCATATTGTTTTTTTTCTGGTTGATGAGTTTTCTTTGCCCCTTGAAATTTTATTCTTTTTATTTCACATACCACTCTGCATCAGGTAGTATCATTATCATACAAGGAATTAAAAAATGTTCTATTTCTTAATTTGCAAACATTCAATTTGACCTCATCGTACCTTTGTTTAAGCTCCTCCCACAGCCTTCACATATTCATGCTTGTGTTCCTGGAGTACCCTTTATTTCTCCTAGAATAGGAACTAACATGTTCCTTCTGCATAGAAAACCCTCTTTTCCTTTTTTTCTGTTAGATCCCACTTTTACCTTGGAGCCCTTCTCACATTTAACTATACAAATTGTTTCTGATATGCCTTGTCAGAAATTAAACAATTATTTCCTATACCTTTACCTAGGTATTTTTTCCTTTTTAATGTGATCTTATGTTTCATGTTACTTTTTCTTTCATTAGATTATGACAAGATCTTTAGGACCATGCATGCAATCTGTTATACATATACACATTTGGTAAGTGGAGTTTGATTCCGCAAATGGATTCTCAGTGAATGTGTGCAGTTATTCAAATGGCGAACACTGGCTTATCTTGCTACTTTATTGAACCCTAAATATACAAAATTATGCCTTAGGTTTGCCTTAATATATGGTTATTTGTAGAGTTTGGATTTACACTTGGATGGTGCATGGACACATCCCTTTGTTATCTTCTCACTTTGTTATACAAATTATGATCTGGTTGATCTAAAAAGAGGACATTGATAGTTCATGTTGTAGAAGTGGCTAAAAGTCTACTTGCTGTATCCTCTTTTTATTCACTAGCTGAATGTGGAGGGCTTTATGTTAATAGGACAAGATGGGGCCACAGAATGAAAGGAGACTGGGCTTTCAAGTCACCGGTGATGAGATCATCTATGAACATTGGACTGTTAGAAACATTAAAATTAAACTGATTGTATTAAACTCTGAGACTAAGGGGTTGTAATAATAGCTAATATTGCCGTAATCATCACTGCATATATTATTTTTATTAATGGCTGCTCTCATGAAAACAGTACATGGTTAAACATCTTGAGGAAAGCATGCATGGTTTTAAGGGAATTGAAACTAGATCACATGAAGAATCACTAATGCAAGTGTCAGTGTCTGATATGGAGGAGAACTTTTGGGAGATGTGAGGAAAAGCAGGATTGTTTTTTTTAATTTTTAAAAAAGTTAGACTGTTTTTTTTGACTCAAGCAGACCGAGTTAAGTTTGTATGAAAACAAGTTTTTAGCTCATTATAACATAACTTTCTAGCACAGTGGAACAAACTCGTAGGAAATGGTATTTTCTGCATATATATGGGAATGTTTACTCTGGGAGACCACTTATTTAGATTGTTTTTGTTAACAAACTCTTACATTTGTAAAGAGTTATAACACTTTTTAAAAAATACTTTCACACAGATTATTTCAGATGGTCATCACGTTAGTCCTGTGAGGTGTCATTTTTCTCATTTTGTAGAAAAACTGAAGCGATGTTACATGACATGACCACTTCATCTGAAGGAGCTAATCCTTCCTCTTCTCTTAACTTCTTTAGTTTCATCAACCTTTTATTCCCTTCACAGCTCATAATAACTTCTGAAATTACATTATTCCTGTATTTATTACTTGTTTGTGGTGATTTTCACCTTTTAGAATGTGGATGTCTGAGAATAGATACTTTCCACCTGTCTTATTTACTTGTAACCCGAGTCTTATGACTACCTGGTACAATGCAGGCAATCGGTACATACTTATTAATAAGTATATGAATGATTTGTCCTTCATTCTGCTAACAAATGTCAGACCTAAAACCAGAACCATGGTCTTCAAATTCTATGTCCCTTATACTTTCTGTTGGTAGTAGAACTAGATAATGTAAATTTCCTTTCCATCATAATATTCTATCATTCTGACATTTGCTCAGATTATCTAGTTTGTCCTTCTGCACTTGTTTATTTTTGTACAAGTCTGTTGGTGCATTCCCTCCTATTATTCATTGATTGGATTATTCATTCAATGAGCATTTGCTAATTACCTGGCCTCATGCTAGGAGTTAGGAACATACAAACAAGAAGAAAACAGGAGTCCGAGTCTCAAGGATACACTCCTGTTAACCTCAAACATCTGAAAAAAGCAGTGAGCAACATTGAAAACAGCTGATTACTATGGAACTTTATCAGGCAGAAAGGAAAAGAACATACTTACTGTAAAAATAATAGTTAAAACAAAAATAAAAACTGACCACATAGCAGTAATGCCAAGGGATATAGAGAACAAGAGACAAAAACAGGATGAGAAAAAGCAAATAAAAGAGGCTGTGTAGAGCAAAGTGTTTGTAAATTTTTATTTATTCTTTCATTCATTCATGCATGCATGAATGCCTGTGTTTGCTTTATTCCATAAATACACTGAGAGCCTCTAGAGGGTAAACTTCTGTAAGGTCTAATGGAAGCAACAAATAGATGGCAGGCAACAGAATGTTTGATAGTACTTAATGCCAGTAGAAAGAAAAACTACTATGATGATGAAAAAAAAGAAAAATGAGACTAGCAGTAGAGCCATTGGCATTGAGACTTAGACGTGTGTGTGTGACACTATTAGCATGTACTCTTGACAGTGTTTCTCAAGATAACTGAGATAAAGGAGCATTTTTTAAAACTCTGTCAGGGGTTTATACTTGTACAAAACAGAATAAAAATTACTAGAAAAACAAAATGGAAAATAAAGTATAACCCTGATGTTTTATTATTAGGTCCAATAGATATAAAAATTAATAAATGTTTATAAAACTTGCTAAACACAAACTATAAATTCCTATACTGTGGTAACAATAGTTTACAGAACCTGTTTACTGGTTTTTGACCATATGATTTCTATATCCCTAAGCCCTTCAGTCTAGGGGAATGGTGATAGCATCATTGGTCATAGGCCTCTAGGAATAGCATAGCCCTATTTCTCTAGGGTTATTTAACAAACTGAATGATAGCACAGTAAATTCATTTAATGTGCCCCGATGGAATTGTTGTGCTAAAGAATTTATTCGTTGTAGAAGTCTGCCCATCAGCAACAAATTAAATTATATCTTATGAAACCTATTGAGGTGGAGAAGAATGGCATTCATTTACAAAAATTTTCTATCACAATTTTTAAATGCTGAAATTTGTCTTGGGGCATAGATAACGATAATTTAGAAATTTATTTTCCTCTGAACAATTCATATTTCAATTGTGATGGGTAAGATTGTATGAATGTAATATTTGTGAAAAATAATCACAAAATAAAACTTGGGCAGCCAACTAGCCAAGAGAGATGACATTTGGAGAATAGTACCAATATAAGTCCTGTGGAGATACTTCCTCTACCATTTTAAGATGGAATACTATGCAGCCATTAAAAAGATAAGGTTAGTAGGCCGGGCGCGGTGGCTCAAGCCTGTAATCCCAGCACTTTGGGAGGCCGAGATGGGCAGATCACGAGGTCAGGAGATCGAGACCATCCTGGCTAACAGGGTGCAACCCCGTCTCTACTAAAAATACAAAAAAAAAAACTAGCCGGG
>NW_012114364.1:3076159-3133318 GCF_000951035.1 Colobus angolensis palliatus | reverse complement strand
AAACCCGGGAGGCGGAGCTTGCAGTGAGCTGAGATCCGGCCACTGCACTCCAGCCTGGGCTACAGAGCGAGACTCCATCTCAAAAAAAAAAAAAGAAAAGACAAGGTCACGTGTTTGTGGGAACATGGATGGAGCTGGAGGCTATTACCTTTAGCAAACTAATGCAGGAATAGAATACCAAATACCTCATGTTCTCACTTACAAGTGAGAACTAAATATAAGAACTCATGAATACAAAGAAGGGAACAACAAAGTAGACTAGGGTCTGCTTTGAGGGTGGAGGGTAGGAGGAGGGAGAGGAGCAATAAAGATAACTCTCGGGTACTGGGCTTCATACTTTGGTGATGAAATAATCTGTACAACAAACCCACGTGACACAAGTTCAACTATGTAACAAACTTTCATGTGTACTCCTGAACCTAAAATAAAAGTTTTTCTTAAAGATTTTTTTTCCCCAAAAAAGCAGTTCCTTCTGCTCAATCATGGGAGGATAGAAAGATTAGGAATTTATTAAAAACAATAGAAACATTTCAGCAGACAGTATCCTGCCCCACCACCTTTTCTTTTTTTTTTTTTCTCACTTCTATATTAGCTAACCTATACCTTTTCTCCTTCTGATGTTTTGACCTAGTGTCATCGTAAAGAAATTTATAATGTTAGTCTTGGTTATATATCAGTTTGTTTAAATCTATTTTCAAAGGAATGCTATCTAACACATTTATTATTGGCATGTACAGTTTTAGGAACTAATATCAAGTGAGTGATAATTTAGTTGACATTTGACTATTTAATGGTGGGTATTAGAATTATTTGGGATGGTTGGATAACTTGCCAAGGGTTCAGAGCTGGATTTGGTGAATTAAAACACTAATCTGTCCTACCTCTTAGTCCCCCTCCCCCATAAAATACCCCAGATCACTAAAATGACACATAAAGGGACTGAAACAAAACCAACAAGCAAAAACTAACTAGGACAAATAAATATGAAAGGAGATAACAGGTGTACAATTGTCAACTGATTTAGCAGAGAAAAGCAAGTTGTAATCTTAGTTTATTGAGGTGAAACCCATGAAGAAGCTGGTTTGTCCTGCAAAACCCTCGAAAGCCATGGGTACAAACTCTAGGTGCCGTGTAGCTCTGAAAACAAGAGGAATGGTTGAAAGTCCATATGACAGCAGTTGTGTTCCCAAGTCCTCTTGTGCACTGTCTCAGTCAGCTCAGGCTGCCGTTAAAAAGCACCCACCATAGATTGGCTTAAACAACAGGAATTTATATTTACAGTTCTGGAGGCTAGAAAGTCCAAGATCAAGGTTTGTGCTGAGTAGGCCTCTTCTTTTGGCTTCTAGGTAGCCACAGTCTTGCTATGTGCGCACACAGAGAGAATGTGCGAGTGCTCTTTTCCCTATCCTCAGGACTTTGTCTAACCCCAGTTATCTCCTAAAGACCCTATCTCCAACTGCTATCACATTGCGGGTTAGGGCTTCGGCATATAAATTTGTGGGGGAGGGAGAGAGGTAAAAAATATTTAATCCTTAACACACACCATACTTAAGTAGGGGACTTATCGTACACCCTAGCAGAACAAAAGAGAAATCAAAGCAGATAATCTCTGAACTCATAAAGAGCAAGAGAAGGCATGGGACTAAAAACAAGGAGATTAAACCAAAGACCATTACTGAGCAGTGAGGTCTCCACTATGCCTCTTAACACATTGATCCTAGAATGCTGAAAGTTTGGCTCATAGTACCACTTAGGAGACGAGAATTTTTTTCTAAGCAAAAAGACTGGCTCAAGAGAAAATGTTCATAGAACTAACATTTGGGAATCTCCACAACCATGAAAAATTAGTTCAATACCTTTTGTGGCTATTGTGAAGCTTACTCACATACACAGAATTTCCTTTCAACATTTTTGTGTTTGAGGTTTTAATATGAATGAACATAAAATTGTTACCAAACAAAAACATCTCAAATGAAAAAGTTACTGACTCAAAGGAACAAATGAAAAGAAACTTCAAGGAAACAGAGACAGTCCAGAAGTAGGGAGAGCCCTCCCCTTCAAAAAACTATAAAAAATATTTATATAGTTTTTTGTAGTTTTAATATAAATACAGTTTTATGAAGGTGAGAGGTCCTCCTACTTCAAGTGATCCTCCCACCTCAGCCTCCTAAGTAGCTGGTACTATAGGCTCATGCCACTGTGCCCAACTAATTGTTGTATTTTTTGTAGAGACCAGGGTTTTGTCCTGTTGCCCAGGCTGATCTCTAACTCCTGGACTCAAGTGATCTGTCCATCTTAGCCTCTCAAGGTGTTGGATTTACATGTGTGAGCCACCTTGTACAGCCTCAAAAAAACTATAATTATGATTTGTAAGAGAGAGAAAAGAACCAAATAACTGCAACAAAAATGCCCACTTTAGAAAGGGAGAATGATGAAATAAATAGCAGTGATTGGTCAGTAGTAAATACAAAGTATTTCTGGACAAAAAGAGCAAGGATTCCTTTCTCCAAGGGTGGAACAATTTCATTGATTCGTTGCTCTAGCAGTCCATGATTCTTTTCTGTAGAGGTGTCTCCTTTATTAGAAAAGGTGTAATTTGGTATTTTTTCTAGAGTACAGTTTGAGAGTATGCAGTAAAATATAAAACTTGCTCAATCTTCAGCCTGTTAATATGGTTTCTAGGAGTTTCTCATAAGGCTATAATTGTAAAGTTTCACAAAGATGCATGCACAAAAATAAACATTTTTTAAAGTGAAAAATTGGAAACAACATAAAATTCTATGAAAAGGAGAATGGCAAAATATATATTAAATTTAACAAAACAAAATGAATAATGCTATACCATAGAGTTCCAAAAGGTTACAGAATAATATTTATATATAAATTCATTATATAAAATATTTAATAAACAGCCCTCCAGAAGGATGTTTGCCTAAATGCTATCAGTGATTTTCTTTGGGTAATGAGACACTGGGAAATTTTCACTTCTTTATATTTTTTATAATTAACATATATCAGTTTTACAAAAATCAAAATATATTTTATTGAAGCATATGGATTTGGAGTAGCCTCTTGTGAATTATTTGTTTGCTTTACAAATTATCTGTGTTTAATTTTAAGATCTAAATTTTGGCTGGGCACGGTGGCTTATGCCTGTAATCCCAGCACTTTGGTGGGAAGCTGAGGTGGGAAGATCATGTGAATTCAGGAGTTCAATTCCAGGCTGGTCAACATAGAGGAGGGAGGGAGGGAGGGAGGGAGGGAAAGAAGAATGGAGGGAAAGAAAAAGAAAAAAGAAAAGAAAGAAAGGAGAAATTTTCCCCTTGCCATTAAGTATCTTTCTGAATCATCTGTCTCAATACCAATTGCAATTTGTTCAGGAAATCATCTTATTTTAATAATTAATAGTAGTCTGAAATGACCAAATTGGAAGCATAGATTAGTCTTATTCTATTACAGCAAGATCAAAATGAGGTCTTACTTGACATACTGATTACATTATGTAGCTTTTATTTACTATAGGTAATAATGAGGTATAATGTACTGGGCTGCTTTTAGTATTAGATAATTACTACTACTGATAATGATTATATAGCGTATGATTATTGTTGAAATAATTAAAGACCTAGTAACTTACCTAGGCTCTCTAAGTCTCAGCTGACTCATCTGAAAATGAGAAGAATGTGGACGAATACAGCAGTTTGTTGTGAGAGTTTAATGTGGTACTACTACATGTAAAGCACTTTCAACAGTGCCTGGAACCTCAAAAGTGCTGTTATTATCTGTAAGTTTGAGAAAAGCCAGTAACCCAGTTGTATTTTCTCAAGTGAATCTGTGATTTTACTTAGGTTATATTTTATGTAGGATGCTTCTTTCAAACAGTAATTTCAAGTTTATTCTTAAACAAGTTCAAAAATTGTCTTCTATTGTAGGATACTGTCAGAATTAAGAAATGACATTCAGGAATGAATTTTATAAACATTACACTGTCATTTTAGCTAATATACCCTCTTCAAATTTAGTTTTTATTGGACCAGTTAGGGAATTTAGCCCACTTATAACAAATCAATTAGTGATTTATATTAGTTTCACTCTGCTAACATTACCAGTTCTTTTTAAGCAATATTTGTGTTCTAATTATTAATAACTCCAAAAATTTTATTATATATTTTAATTCTAAACATTTTTGTTTTATTTGTGTTATGTTTACCTCTTCCCAAGTCTAAATTGAATATTTTCAGTCTCTTATAATTTTTTATCATTTTTAAGTCTAATTATTTACCTGGTATATATCTTTGCATATTTTCTCATATGTGTATTTCAAATAGGATTAGGTATTGTTTCTGATCCTATGAAATTCTGTGTGCATCTAGATTTATGTAGAATACAAAATTAAAGTCTGTTATTAATACTTATACATTAATTATGTGGTAAGTCTACTCATTTGTTAATTTGCTGCCTTTCATAATTTCATATAGTACTCATAATTTCTGAGTCATGTAATGATTTATATCACAGTTTGGATTTGTTTTTAAGGAAAAAAACACATCTTTCATGTGATTTTACTTATTCTCTTGAAAAACAGATGAAAAGTAGCATAATTAAAAACAAGAATAACAGACTGTCTTAAGTAGACATGGACTGCTTGGCCACTTACTCTCAATATAGACTCTCTCCCTAAAAATGTTTTAAATAAGAACAACTTTAAAAGACATAAATCTATTTTAAAACATTGGATGTCAGATGAGTTCATATTTAAAGGAGGCTTGGATATAAATAGCATTCCAAATCTGAGAAAATGTCTTACTTGCCTTCAATAACTTAATGAAAAATATATGAGTAGCAATACATATTTTTTAGTTTTGTTTCCACATCAGTGCACTGCTCTGGAACAGTATTTGGCTCATGGCTATTGGAGATACTGAGGCTGCAAAAGTTAAATATTCTCAGAAAACTCTATTCAAACATCAAGTGCTTGGTCCGTGATAACTGGTTGATAGTTATGTGAGCTTTTTCTGTAGCACATCAAAATGAAAATAGATACATTAACTTTATACACATTTATATTACCTGTTACGTAATATTTCTTGGACTCATTTCATAGATTTAGTTTTTGAATCTGTGGTAAAATCTTGAGGTGACAACAACTAATAAATCTTTCAATTTTTTTTAACAATGCCTTACTAGGAACGCAAATAATCTATGATGATAGTTGTTCATCAAGCAGATATTTTATGTTTCTCAGTTATCATCTAATTGCTTCATTGCTTCTGTTGCTGCAAGCTAATAATAATCACTTTAGTGAGTAATTTTTCTAAACTTAATTTTGGAAAAGACATCATTTTCTGAATAATTTTTCAATTTTGACTAGTTGTTCTTAATTTAGATTTCTTGTCATATACTCTGTTGAACTTGGGGCTAGGAAATGTATCTTGGCTGATTATAGAAAGGTGATTTTAGTGATTCTTTTCTCCTAAGCCTTCATTTTAGGGAACTTCCTTTTGTAACTACTTCGATATTTCTGGGCAAATGAATTCTACCAGCTACTCTCCTTGTTGATAGATCATCTGTCTCAGAGCCATAATATAATTTGCTTATCATTCCTTGTAGCATCAGAGGCTCCTTGAAATGCTAGATACAGAAAAGGAACTGTTAAAAGAAAAAATAAAGGAAGCTTTGATTCAGCAATCTCAAGAACAGAAGGTAATACTTTCACTGTGCTCAGAGTATAGAAAGAATGTGTTCTGTTACCTCAAATAATACATTTAATGTTTTTCCAACTGTCTTATCATTTGACAGGAAATATTGGAGAAATGTTTGGAGGAAGAAAGGCAAAGAAATAAAGAGGCATTACTATCGGCTGCAAAGGTATTTCCATTTGTAATAGTGGGTTGCTTGTAAGTGGAAATAAAAAAACAATATATTAATAATATGCTGAATCTTTTATATAATATTTCATTCCATAAAAATCAACATTTTTTTATTTACTTTTAAACTTAAGATATGACTACTTATATTCTTATTAAATTCACATCATACAATATAATGGTAGCATTGAAATGCTTTACAATATAGGTTATTAGTTACTTGTTATAAAGATCATATATGCTGGGACACTAATATCCACCTGCGATTTGTTGGATCTAATTAAAGATTGTTTGTGCATCTGTGTATCAAGGTAAGTAATTTTTTTTTTTTTTTTTTTAGACGGAGTCTCACTCTGTTGCCCAGGCTGGAGTGCAGTGGCCGGATCTCAGCTCACTGCAAGCTCCGCCTCCCGGGTTTACGCCATTCTCCCGCCTCAGCCTCCCGAGTGGCTGGGATTACAGGCGCCCGCCACCTCGCCCGGCTAGTTTTTTGTATTTTTTAGTAGAGACGGGGTTTCACCAGGTTAGCCAGGATGGTCTCGATCTCCTGACCTCATGATCCGCCCGTCTCGGCCTCCCAAAGTGCTGGGATTACAGGCTTGAACCACCACCCCCGGCAAGGTAAGTAATTTTTAAAGCCAAGTTTAAAATAACTCATCTAAATCATGTATTCATAGATATAAAATATACACACACCAACAAATACACTTTTAACACTTACTTTTGAGTTTTAGATTTAAAATTAAATTTAGCAAACAAATATTGAATGTCTCATATCTATGTATCACTATACCAGGGTTACATTTAAGGGTGACTATGATTTTGTCTTTTTCTTAAATAATTTATAATCAGATAAGAAAAATATTATTTATATACCAAGAGGGCAAGGAGGAATGCATTAAATTATTATGAGTATGTACATCATATGTCTTGTCTTAGAAGTTTTTAAACAATAAATTACTTTTGAATTCAGCCTGAAAGGATGGCTGGCATTCTGAATAGAGTTTGAATTTTATTCCACAGGGTAAGGGAGACATACTGATATTTTAAAAGCATGTTTGTGGTGTAATGGTAATTGACATTAACTTTTGGGAAATTAGAGGCAACAAAAGCTAGAGGCAGGGAAAGAATTCATAGAATGCATCAAAAGTCTGGCTATGAGATAGTGAGTGGTAGAAACAGACTTAGTAGTTTGGAAAGAAAAGAAATAGGCAAATTCTGGAAATATGGAGAAGATGGAGTCAACATATATGTTTGATGTGAATAATGTAGAAGGTGGCCAAGTTGTATACTGCTAGAGTATGGATTTAAGAACAAAATGGAAAGTAGCACTCTTTCTTTGGAATAGAGTTTGAGGTGATTTAAAGCAAAAAGTCGAATTTTAGAAAATTTGTATCTGTTTTCCAATACATATGTTCCTGAATGAGATTTATGGTAACATTAACAAATGTGATTTTAAAATTTTGGTACAAAGAAATGTGTCAGCATCTGGAAAAGACATGTAACTCAATAAATCATTATTTTTCCCATAAAAATGTTAAAAATTATGTATCGATAAATGATTCATTCAGAGTACAAGAAAGGACTGTAATATAATAACATTAAATTTTCATTTGACATAATTTTATTTTCATTATGCCACCTAACCTTTAAGAACTAGTCCTTGTCAAGTTCTGATGTGAAATCATCAAGAATATCTACAATTATCTAAACTGTCTACTAAATACTCAGTTTTTCCCACTACCTATCTGTGTGAGACTGGGTTTTCTTTATATACTTCAACTAAAAAACACCATTACAGATTTCACACAGAAGGGAGAAAAAGGAATTAATTTAGCTGCCTTGTATTAAGTCGGATATTAAAGAGGTTTAAAGACACATACAATAGAATTTTCCTTTTTTAATTTTGGAAAGAGTTATTTTTCATAAAATATATTAATATCAATGCAGTTAATGATATTAATTTTAAATGAATTAATTTTATTTTTTCTTGAATTTCTAATATGGTATGTATTAATACATGTGATCAGCATAAACAAAATCTCTTTGATATCCTCAATAATTTTAAGATTGTAAAGGGATCCTTAGACTATATAGTTTGAAATCTGCTACTTCACCCTAAGACCTGATTTCTTTGAAGAGTAGAAATGCCATGGAAATTAAGTAGGAATATTTGTATAAAAAAGAATAATAGATTTTATTTTATAGCAGTTATTTGCTATGCATAAAAATAGCAATGTGAGAACTAAACACTATAGGATCAAAGTTTTTTTATCTTTTAGGTTAACCAAGTCTGTCTTACTCAAGAAATCATTATGCAGTCAATCTTTCAAATTTGTTCTGGTCTTTATTTATTTTGAAGCTTGAAAAAGAAGCAATGAAGGATGCAGTTTTAAAAGCCATAGAAGAAGAAAGAAAAAATTTGGAAAAAGCCCATGCTGAAGAAAGGGAATTATGGAAGACAGAACATGCAAAAGATCAAGAAAAAGTATCTCAGGAAATTCAAAAAGCTATACAAGAACAAAGAAAAATAAGTCAGGTTAGTAATATTAACTGTTTGTAAATATTTACTTTTTTTCTCATTTTTCTCAAAATGAAGTACTCTTACTCTTTTATTTTACTTAAAACAACCTTAGTAGATATTTATGACTTTTTTAATTTTTAATTTTCATTTTGATGTTAATATTTTAAATTAATCATTTTTAATATTTTAATGTGCTTTCGTCTTTCTGATATTGAAAACTTAGTAACTGACCATTTTACCCTTTTACTTTATTTTCTGAAAGCTCAAAACAAAATTTATGTTTAGTCATTGCAAATACATTAAACTTTGTGTTATTTTTCCTTTTCTCATACATAGAGACAAACACGCACACATGCACACAAACTCAATCAATACAAAATAATATATTTGTGTAGAAAACAATTTGATTCAATTAATTTATAATTCTAATTTGTAAATCTCTATACCTATAGTTGGTAACATTAATAAAACCTCACAAATATTCCCTATAGTCTCATAAAGATACATAACGATCAACAGGTGTGGCCTACATGCAAAATAACTTTTGATTGTTTATGTGAACAATTAAAAACACTACCTTAGTTTGTTTTTCTGTGATTGAATTTGCACAGTCCTATTTTATAATTAGTCTTTATATATATATATAGGCAGAAGTACTTAAATAAATCTTCCCTTAAGTATCAAAAGCAAAAGAACTCGGTTTCTCATGTTCAAACTGTTAAATATACTACAATTGTTCATTCACATTATAAATGCTGCTAAAATGACTAACCTTTCAGATCAACCCAGATTTTTTTTTATGACTCATTAATCTTAATGAAGCCTTAAAAAGCTCAGAGTTCTTAATACCCCAGATAAAAGTTACATTTTTTAAAGATGTCACTTGTTTATTCTCAGGAACACACAGTTACCCATTTATTACAAAAATTAAACAGATCTGTAGGTAGCATCTATGGTAAGATAACAGTACTACAGTAGCAGATCTTTTTTTTTCTTGCATTTTTTTCACTAAAGCAGTATTACCTTTTAATTCTTACTGTAACCTATCAATAAATGTATATTGAGTGCCTATCGCATATAAAGTGTTTGTCACTTCAGTTGGTTGGAATTTCATGCCAGTAAGGTCAAGTTCATTGGCTAAGTTCTTATTTGGGAGAATTTATTTAAATTTGTTTTATGACCCCAAACATTCCTGTAACCTCACATTGATGTGGGCCATTCATCCCTTAAATTGGGTAAGAAGGCATGAAAAAATCAGCACATATTCATCATCCCAATGGAAAAAATATATCTTAAAGAGCACACTTCTCTGCTAATTTGTCAAGAGTCTACAAGAAACATGCAGTATATGATACACTACTTTGAAATTTGTCCTCTGTAGGTTCAGAATATGGTGAAGACAATCTAAACATGTCTTGAATAAATTACATTAATTTCCTTACACGTTTGCACGTTTTGCTAGAAAGTCTCTGCCAAGTTAAATTATATATCTCTGTATCATTTAGGTGGATTTCAGGACATTTATTTCTTTGTTTGGAACATTGTTCCTTATTTATTTTTCTTGACTCTGTATGTTGGTTTCTATCCATTAGAAATAAGAGCTACCTCTCACAGTCTTCATTGACTGGCCTTGTACTGGTGAAGAACCACACCAATCAACCTAATCAGAGATTTTGTGGGCCTCTCAAATGTTTATGCTAATCCATACTGCTGTGTTTGTTGTTGGCACCCCATAGCTGTCTAAAGTACATGGTGTTCCAGTGCTCGCAGATAGGTGAGACAGAAGCCAGTTTCCCAGGAGCCCCTGGAAAAATTAGAACTTTGGACATGTAGTCCAACTCTTTCCCTCCCCAGAGAGAAGCTGCCATCTGAGGTTTTTTTGCCCTCTTTCTTGGACTGAGCAGGTGGGTGGGCTATAGCAACTGTTTACTTGTTAATTTAATCCACCATCTTTGTTCTCACTGGCCCCTAGGCATCAGTAGTATGCCAGGTCCTATTACTGCTCTGAGATAGGTAAGACAGAAGCGGGTAACCTGGGCAGTTTCTAGGAAGGTTGATTGGACACGTAATCCAACTTTCTCCCCACCAGAGAAGTTGAGAGCTGTGGATTTCCTTTGGATCATATGGCACTGTATTGGGTATAGGGATTGTGGTGAGAGTTAGGTCTTGAGTTTTCCTACCAGTTTCAACGTAGTTGGTTTCATGCTTGCCCAGGGTGAAGGACTCTCTCAATTTGTGTCTGAATTTTCCACAAAGGGTATTTGTGCATGCATCATTGTTAATTGAGTGTGCCCATGGAAGGACAAAGGATCCAGGGTTTTCCTGTTTCACCTCTTGTTGACATCATCTGGTATTTTAACATTTTTCTAAATTCCCAAGGTAAAGGAAAAAGTAAATTAATAATGTATCTGATTATAATCATTAAACAAAATGAAAATTATGCTAGCTGTAAAATACCAGCTACAAGAAAAATAAGCATGTAGGAAACATGCAGTAAATATCCTTGAAGGGTACACTTCCCAGAAGATGCTTTTAATGACTTAATTGTATTTGTCCAAAATTTTCAAATAAGTTTATAGATGGCATTTATTAATTAATCATATTAGTTTCCTAGGAAAAGCCAATTGAAAAAACTAATATATTACTACAGATTGGTTTGTATAAAGTCCCATGAGTTTAATTAATTGCCCTAAATTAGTTTTGTTACAAGACTAGAAATATAGTTTATAAATAGACTTTACCCCTGGGCTGCTAGTGATAGGAATCTGAAATACTGCCTCTTCATTCTGTGCATATCCTGGAGGATTTTAACTATGAGTTTAACATTTATAATTAATGTCCTTGTTACTTCTTTTAGGAAAATCCCTCAAATAAAGGGCATTACAAAAGTTGACAGATCATTATCTGATAATAAGGGAAACAATAATAGTTCCCCATATTCAAGTTTCATTAAGTTGCCTTTATTCTAAGCAAATATATTAAGCTAGTTTAGCTAAAAAGGTATTTTTATTTATTTTTGTTTTTTTTTTGTAGCTTTGCCTGCAGAAAATAGTAGCAGTAAGATAATAGCAGAACTGGTGGAGATGGCAATAATTAACAGTATTGACTTATTAATTCAATTCTAAGTGCTGAGCACTTTTCTAATTTTTTTAGATGTTTCATCTCAATTCCTCACAACCACATTATGAAGTAGGTACTATTATTATCCCCATTGATACAGATGGGGAGACTAAAGCTTACAGAGATTATGTAACTTGTTTTAGGCCATGTGACTTTTTAGAAAAGTCAGCAGACAGTATTCAAGTTCAGGCAGCGTAACTCCTGAGGCCTTGTAATTTGCCACTACTCGATTCTATCTCCCTGTGTTCTCATCTTAGTATAAAGTACAGATTTATGTCATTTATCATTTAATATATGAAATGATCCTAGGAAATTAACAGATAAGTTCTATAGGCAAAACTTTAAGAAGGTGTTACTTTTATGTATTCATCCATTCTGTAACATTTATGGTGCCTCTGCCATGTATTGGCACTGTTAGACGTTTCTGACACACAACATTAAGCAAGATAGACAAGGCCCCTGTGCTTTCATAGAGCTAACATTCAAGTTGGAAAAGAGCTATGATACGCAAGATAATGCCGTGTGGTGCTGTGGGCTAGGAAGAAAAAATTCGGGGTTATATATTTAGCTGATAATGGTTGTAGGGGATTTCTTTAGACAATATAGTTAGGAAAGAAGCCAAACCCAGTTAATTTTCATTTCATATAATTCAATTTATATGAGATTCTAGAGAAGACAAAAGTGATATGAGAGAAGACACATAACTAGTTAAAATATCTGGGGGCAGGGGAATTTTTCGAGGGCAATGATGTTTTTTATCTTGACTGTGATAGCGCTTCTATTTGGCAAAACTTACCAAATTACACACTTAATATTCGTGAAAATTATATGTAAGTAATACCTTAATAGAGCTGATTTTGAAAAACAAATGACTTTCAGAATAACTGGATGGATGATGATTTTGGATGTAATTTCATTTACTGAGGTGAGAAAAGGTTAAGTTTCATGGGATTAAAAAATCTAATTTGTGGCTGGGTGTGGTGGCTCAAGCCTGTAATACCAGCACTTTGGGAGGCCGAGACGGGCGGATCATGAGGTCAGGAGATCGAGACCATCCTGGCTAACACGGTGAAACCCCATCTCTACTAAAAAATACAAAAAAACTAGCCGGGCAGGGTGTCCGGCGCCTGTAGTCCCAGCTACTCCGGAGGTTGAGGCAGGAGAATAGCGTAAACCCGGGAGGCAGAGCTTGCAGTGAGCTGAGATCCAGCCACTGCACTCCAGCCTGGGTGACAGAGCGAGACTCCATCTCAAAAAAAAAAAAAAAAAAAAATCTAATTTGTGTGTATTAAATGTGTGATGCTTATTCATGAGCCTAGAGGAAATGTTGAGTAGACAGTTAGAAATATAGAAATGGAATTCAGGGGAGTTGTCAGGGCTGGAAATAGAAATTTTCGATTAATAAGCATATAGTTGTCATTTAAAACCAAATAAATAAAAAGGAAATATTTTCTGGATAAGGTTTTATGACATTCTTTTATGGATTGTGTCCATCTTCTACTTAGAAAGAATACGGCCACTTTAGATTAACTGTGTAATACTGTAAATAGTTTCACATGTAACAGTTGTACCTCAGATGAAATAATGAAAGTGTTAAACTTACTGGTGCTGTCTGTGTCGCCCTGTAACCCATGAATGAGTAGCTAGGCATTCATCCAGACTTTCTAGGAAGCCCAGGTCACCACTATGAACAGCAGCTTCTGCCACTTTCTACTGAGCCCCTGCCTAGATACAGAGGCCAGTGCTCATTCTGTCCGGCAGCTATTTGGGATACATGGAGCCTGAAGAGGCCCTCTCCAGGGACCTACAAACTGTTCTGAGTATTAACTGAAGGGACTTTTTAAAAGCTTGGAAGCCATTTTTAAATTCTAAGGTGAAGGTCACTTCACAGCACTTGAATGTTCTTTTAAAGAAAACTAAAACCATAATTAACAGCAATTAATATGTTTCTTTGTCTACTAAGTCACAGTAGAAATTAGGAAATGATCTAGTGTGGCAACGCAAAAACATTGTGTAACTTAAGCCACCTAAATTATTCCTGAGAAATGAAAAGGGAAAAATCAGCTTCTGCTTTAGAATTTACCTCTAGATTTCCACTCTGCTAGTACTGGATTTACTGAGGAGATAAATGTTAAACTGTGACAGAAAACCGAGTACCTAAGGATTGTGGTAGATAATTCTCAGAATTTATTTGAGAGATGTTTTCCTTTGGCCTTGATCGCAAGTTAAGACTAATTCTTAGCATTGATTGTGATTGTACATTTTTTCTGAGATACTAAAAGGAAATTTATGACCTTGGCTTATTGATTTTCATATTAAATTAATTCTGAGTCACTTAAAAGTCTTTGTTAAGTAACGGAAAGGACGTTTGTTATTGACACCAAAGTAGGCAAAAAGAGGATAGTCATTAATTTTGCTGTTCTAGCAAAGTCCTGTAAAAGAACTCCAGTGCATACAGACCCTGAAACGATGTCTGACGTTGGAAGCTCTTCATAATAGTTTATAACCACAGCCACTGTAATTTGGGGTTATGTTTTCCCCAGAAGCCACAGACATTACAATCAGTGGTTAAATTTTCCTTAAGAAATTTAGTACTGCCACCTGACCCCTCTTTTAAAAAAGGAAATAACATTTCTATTTTAGCTTAGCAGGCTAGTTTCACAACCCTGAAGTTTTTCTGTGCTGACTTCTTTAGTTTTGATTCATTCATTCATTTTTAAGTTCTTATTTATGGCCGGGCGCGGTGGCTCAAGCCTGTAATCCCAGCACTTTGGGAGGCCGAGACGGGCGGATCACTAGGTCAGGAGATCGAGACCATACTAGCTAACACAGTGAAACCCCATCTCTACTAAAAA
Source organism: Colobus angolensis palliatus (assembly GCF_000951035.1). Lineage (NCBI taxonomy): Eukaryota > Metazoa > Chordata > Mammalia > Primates > Cercopithecidae > Colobus > Colobus angolensis. The sequence continues at coordinate 3,118,952 of NW_012114364.1, read as the reverse complement.
ATACAAAAAAACTAGCCAGGCGAGGTGGCAGGCGCCTGTAGTCCCAGCTACTTGGGAGGCTGAGACAGGAGAATGGCATGAACCCGGGAGGCGGAGCTTCAGTGAGCTGAGATCCGGCCACTGCACTCCAGCCCGGGTGACAGAGCAAGACTCCGTCTCAAAAAAAAAAAGTTCTTATTTACAATACTTTGATAGTAACCTAGTTGGTAATAAAATCATAATGACATTTGAAATTATCAAATGTATCATATCTATAGAGAAATGATACCTTTTAATCCAAGTCCTTTCTTCCTTCTATTTTTCTTCAGTTATAGTCATTCAGTGAGATGTCTGTAACACAACATCTGCCAAGTTCTCCAGTCCAAAGAATGAGAATTCATCCTAGATTTTTCCTTTTGTCCTCATTTGCATATCTTTTTTATTTTATTTTATTTTGAGATGGAGTCTCACTCTGTTACCCAGACTGGAGTGCAGTGGTACCATCTTAGCTCACTGCAACCTCCGCCTCCTGGCTTCAAGTGATTCTTCTGCCTCAGCCTCCCGAATAGCTACAACTACAGGCGCATGCCGCCATGCCTGGCTATTTTTTGTATTTTTAGTAGAGATGGGGTTTCACCATATTGGCTAGACTGGTCTCAACTACTGACCTTGTAATCCACCCACCTCACATCTTTTTAATTATCAGAACCTTTCTATTTTACCTGAAAAATAATCCTTAAACATATACACTTACTTCAAACCTGTTATCTTTGTCTCAGTTAATATTTTTATTGCTTACCTTGACCTCCTATATAGACTTCTTTACCTCCAGTTTTGTGCCTTTTCAACTTGGAGCAAAAAATGGATGTCATTCTCCCACTTGAAATTCTTCAGTGCCTCCCTGTAGCCTGTAAGATAAAAGTTCAAACGACTTAGCATAAAACATACATCTTTCATTGATCTGGTCTTTACCTGTCTAGCTCATCTTCTGCTGCTCTGTTTCACATTTCCTGCTTTTAGAAGCAAATGGCTGGTACTTATAGTGTGCTATTTTATGGTCTTGGGCCTTGGTTCATACTGCACCATCAGCCTAGAATCCCATTCCTTCCTGCCTGGCAAAACCCATTCTTATTTCATAATTCACCATTTTTTACCCTCTATAAAATTTTTATTTCCTCCTTGCAGATTAAATCAAGAGCTCCTCTTGAGCATTCAGTATATAACTATACTACTGCTCAGCCATATTATTATAAAAAGACCTATGTCTTCTCCAATAGATTACCTTGAAAGGAGGAGCTGAATCTTAACAAACTGCAATAGATTTAATATATAGGACCAGCACTTTCAGGTCTCTAAATGGGATTAATAATGCCTGCTTTCCCTAGTTGTTGTGAGGCCCTTAGAAACAAATCAAAAAAGAAAGATAATAGATTAGTGAAAAAGCTTAGAAACCATAAATAGCATGCAAATATTAGATGGTATTTTGACAAAGCAGGAAACCTTGTCACATACTGTTAAAGGAGGTGAAGCGTTTAGCCTTGAAAAGAAAGAAAGATAAAGCCACATTATTCACATATTTGCATGCATATATACTTTTATATGTATGAATGTATGTACTTTATGTATGTATACTTTGTATAAAAGTATATATGCACATACTATATATACACATACAAAAGTATATATACTGTGTATTTATTATATTTTAAGGAGACATACTAATCTTTAAAAAATCAACTGGGTCTCCAACAACACAATTTGGCTCTTAAAGTTTTGGTAGCTTTTAATTGGAACATTTTACCAAGATTTGAGTTATTTAAAATAGTGCTTTGGATGTTATTATCCCCTTTTTGAAGAAGTATTCATCACACTGTCAGTTGGATGCCAAACTGAACTGATTCTTATTATTGTTACTCAATGAAAAACTTGGAAAATACTCTGAGAGGTCAAGGATAATTACTTTCAGCTTCAGAAAAATGTTTACTTTGAACAACTAGTGTATATTTGCGCTACAGTGATGAATGGCTGCATGAATACAAGTAGAATTTTTAGGTCATAGTAAAGTAGTACACTCTCTTTCACTGGTCAAATAGAAGCATTACATTTAATTATACCATTCATATACATTCAAAAGATACCATGTTTTCAAAGAGACATTTCCAAATCAGAATGAGAATGTCTTAGACATTCATTTGTACCTCCTCTGCATCTTTTCCTCTGTTCCCAATGTGATAGTTTATTTGTTAGCGATGTGGTTTAGAGGAAATTTAACCTAGTTTCTAATTTACATATAGGTACTTGTTGATCTAGGCTAATAATTGTTTTCCATCCCCATGTTCCAAGGATGCATACATAATTTGAGCCAAGCTCTTCAGACGCAATTTGAGGACTTGCCTCCTCAGGTATATTAAACTCTTGTTTTTCACAGTAAGAAAATGAGAAAATCTTTAAAGCTGTTAGTAATTGTCTTGGGACCATATATGTAGAGCTTTTGAGAAAATAGAAACAACATCATTGGCAGAACTAAGAACTGAAGAAATTGGTATCCCAATCACATTGTTTGCATGCTAGATGGAGCCCACACTAAAGTTCTTTTATGTTCTCTCATGAGACTGTAACTTTCTTTTTTTTCCCTTCAAGTCAATTTGTGCTGAATTTTCTGTTACTTGTGATTAAAAGAATTTTAACTGATTGTCAAATAAATATGCTAAGGGGTAAAGAGGGTTAGATTTGAGTCCTAGCTTGTGACTCATGTAATTTTGGCCAAGTTTTAAAAATGTATGAGGCTCCACTTTCAGATCTCTAAATGGGATTAATAATACCTGCTTTGCCTAGTTGTTGTGAGTCCCTTAGAAACAAGTCAAAAAAGAAAGATAATAGATTAGTGAAAAAGCTTAGAAACCATAAATAGCATGCAAATATTAGGTGGTATTTTGATAAAGCAGGAAACCTTGTCACATACTGTTGAAGGAGTTGAAGTGTTTAACCTTGAAAAGAAAAAAAGATAAAGCCACATTCTTCATATATTTGCATGCATATATACTTTTATATGTATGTGTGTATATATTTTATATATGTATACTATATGTTTATGTATAAAAAAGTATATATACATATACTATATATACACATATATGTGTATGTGTATATTTTTATACATGTTTCTTCCTCTTTAGTTATATATCTATAGATATATCTATATATTATATATGTATATATTTTATATATATTATATTACATATTATTTTATATATTATATATATCTATAGATATATGTGTGTGTATATATATTTTTTTAACTTAGCTGAAGAGGGACAAATTAGAGGAAGTAGGTGAAAATTTTTAGCTCACTGCTGTCTTTTGTCTCTTAACCATGGGGATACATTCTGAGAAATGCGTCACTGGAAGATTTTGTAATGCAGATCTCATGGAGTATACTTCTAGAAACCTAGGTGATATAACCTACCACACACTTAGGTTATTTAGGTGTAGTCTAAATAACCTAGTTGCTCCTAGGCTACAAACCAATACAGCATGTTACTATACTGAGTACTATAGGCAGTTGTAACACAATGGTAAGTGCGTATCTAAACAAAAAAAGACAACAGTAAAAATACCTATGAAAATCTTAAGAGACCAGTGTTGCATACACAGTCCCTCATTGACAAAAATATCATCATACGGTGTAGGACTGTACAAGCTGAAATTATGAAATCACAATTGATCTAGCAAAATGTGCATCGTTATATCCAGGATTAAAAAGATGGATTGGGTGGAAGGTTGAAGAATGTATGTATTAAAGAATATAATCTCTACTGTTCTTTCTACACTGTGGATATCATTTCTATTCCTGTATTATAGGTGCAGGGCAAATTCCTACTTCACAGATTTGTACCCAATTACTAATATTTCACAAATTTATCATTTTATAATTTAATTTTAAAAAGTTATTTGTTTCTGAAATAATTACTGTAAAGTCCTTTTACAATACATTTAAAATACTTATATTGTTGTTTTATAAGCTTATAAATTTGGTTAAGTAGCCTAAGTATTCTAAATTTCAGGATATACATGCCTCTCAAAATCATCCTGAGGATCAAATGATAATATACCTGACCATTTTGTTAAATTTTAACCCAAAAATGTAAAGCATGACTTTTATATTTTTATTTTAATACTTTTTATATTTATTTCATTTAGCTCTATGTCTTTCACACACATCTTTGTTGGGTCACAGAATCTTCAGTACCACTAAATTGCTAATAAGGCAGCATAAATTCATTTCATTTACTTAACACAGTGCCTGGAGCATAGTATGTGTTGTTCTTGCTAGGATGGCCACTGTTGTTGATACTACTGCTACTATTACCATGTTATTTACTGATGTAATTTTCACACCTAGCATAGTGCCATGCATAATAAGCAGCAGCTAAACAGATGGCTACTGATGATTACCAAATACTGTAGTTTTCCAAACTGTGTATCAAGAGGGGGGTGCTGCAAAGAATTCATAAGGATGCTGAAGGTTTTTTGTTTTTTTTGTTTTTTTTTTAACCAGAAGGTAATGCAGCAATACTTGAGCTCTTGAAACCAGATGAACTACCAGCTTGTCAATATTTGTTTATGTTACATTTCTTTCTCTTTTATTATATCTTTGTGAAGCTGGCATTTTGGATGCTGCTGAGATAAAAAGCAAGTACTATGCAAAAACCAATGTGGAACAGAGCACCAGAGTGTTATTATCCCATCTTATTCCAAGGGTTAAGAAGTTTTGCAGTGCATACTATGTACAAAATTCTCATGAGTAAGGAACTATAGTTAAGGATGAAATAAAAAGTTTCCTCTCAATTTTTATATATTATCTTTTCAAATGGCAAAGTTATCACCTACCTAATTAATCTGTGGAACAACTAGGTATTTCTTTTGGCCTAGTAGGAGCATGAAAAAAATTGCTGAAACAGAAATGATGGCAGTTGAAATAGTGAAGAAAGGACATAAACATTTTGAGGGGAAGACTGAACCTGGTGACTGGAAATAGGATATGAAACCAAACATGTCTCTAAGGCTTGAAATTTTGGTGACTGACAACATGTGCTTCTGATAAATATAATTCAGCATGTGTGTCTCTGGGGGTAATCAATTCAGAGAAGGAATTCAGAATTCTATCAGGTAAATGTAACAAAGAGATTGAAATAGTTAAAAAGAATCAAGCAGAAACTCTGGAATTGAAAAGCACAATTGGCATACTGAAGAATGCATCAGAGCCTTTTAATGGCAGAACTGACAAAGCAGAAAAAAAGAATTACTGCACTTGAAGACAGGCTATTTAATAGCAGAATTGATCAAGCAGAAGAAAGAATTACTGAGCTTGAAAACGGGCTATACATAAAGGAGACAAGAGTAAAAAAACAATGAAGTATGCCTACAGGATTTAGAAAATAGCCTCAAAGGGGCAAACCTAAGAGTTATTGGCCTTAAAGAGGAGATAGAGAGATAGGGATAGAAAGTTTATTCAAAGGAATAATAACAGAAATTCTCAAACCTAAAGAAAGATATCAACATCCAAGTCCAAAAAGTTTATAGAACACTAAGCAAATTTAATCCAAAAAAGACTACACCTCAAGGCATTTAATAATCCAACCCCCAAAGGTCAAGGATAAAGAAAGGATCCTAAAAGCAGCAAGAGAGAATAAACAAATAATGTATAATGGAGCTCTAGTATGTCTGGCAGCAGATTTTTCACTGGAAACTTTTACAGACCAGGAGAGTGTGGCATGGCATATTTAAAGTGCTGAAGGAAATCAACTTTTACCCTAGAATAGTACATTCAACAAAATTATCCTTCAGACATGAAGGAGTAATAAATGCTTTCTCAGACAAAGAAAAACTATGGGATTTTATCAACACAGGACCTGTCCTATAAGAAATGCTAAAGGGATTACTTCAGTTGGAAAGAAAATGACCTTTATGAGCAATAAGAAATCAATTGAATGTACAAAACTCTCTGGTAATAGTAAGTACACAGAAAAATACAGAGTATTGTAACACTGTAACTTTGGTATGTAAACTCTGATCCTAAGGAGAAAGAATAAACAATGAACCAATCAAAAATAATGACTACAAGAAGTTTTCAAGACATAATACAATAAAATATAAATAATAACAAAAAGCTAAAAACTATGGGGATGAAATTAAGGTTTTCCTTGATTGTTTATTTGAGCAAACAATTTTAAGTTGCTTAAAATAATGGGTTCTAAGATAGTGCAAACCTCATGGTAACTCTAATCAAAAAATATACAATGAACACACAAAAAATGAAAAATAAGAAAACAAATCATATCACCAGAGAAAATCATCTTCACTAAAAGGAAGGAAAGAAAGGAGGAAGAGGAGACCACAAAACAACCACACACACACACACACACACACACACACACACACACACACAAGGCCAGAGTAAGCCCTTACTATCAGTAATGACATTTAATGTAAATGGACTAAACTCTCCAATCAAAAGCTATAAACTGGCTGAATATATTTTTAAAAAGGCCCCTTGATCTGTTGCCTATAAGGAACAACACTTCACGTATAAAGTTACACATAGACGGAAGAAAAAGGGATGGAAAAAGATACTCCATGCCAATGGAAACCACAAATGAGCAGGAGTAGCTATGCTTAAACAAAATGGATTTCAAGACGAAAATTCTAAGAAGAGACAAAGAAGGTCATCATATGATGAAAAAGGAGTCAATTAAGCAAAAGGATATAACAGTTTTAAATATATATGTACCCAGCACTGGAGCACCCAGGTATGTAAAGCAAATATTATAGCTAAAGAGAGAGAGAGAGAGAGAGAGAGACTTCAGTAAAATAGTAACTGAAGACGTCAACAGCCCACCTTCAGTACTGGACGGATCTTCCACATAGAAATCAACAAATCAACGCTGGAGTTAGTCTACACTATAAAGCAAATTAATCTAATAGATATTTACGTAACATTTTATTCAAAGGTTACAGAATTCACATTCTTCTCCTCAGCACATGGATCATTCTCAAGGATAGACCACATGTAAAATTACAAAACAAGTTTTAAAACATTTTTGACAATTTAAATAATATGAAGCATCTTCTCTGACCAAAATGGAATAAAATTAGAAATTAATAACGAGGAATTTTGGAAACTACACAAATACATGAAAAGGAAACACTATGCTCCTCAATGATCAGTGTGTCAATGAAGAAATTTCAGAAAGAAATTGAAACATAATGGAAACACAGCATACCAAAACCTATGTGATACAGCAAAGGCAGTACTAAGAGTGTAGTTGATAGCTGTAAGTGCCTACATCAAAAAAGAAAAATTTCAGATAAACAACCATGCATCTTAAATAACTAGAAAAGGAGGAGCAAACCAAACTCAAAATTAGTAAAAGAAAAGAAATAATAAAGATCAGAGCAGAAATCACTGAAACTGAAATGAAGAAAACAATACCAAAGATTGGTGAAACAAAAAAGTTGAATTTTTGAAAAGGTAAACAAAATAGACAAATATTTTGCCAGGCTTAGAAAAAAAGAGATGATCCAAATAAAATCAGAAATGAAAAAGGAGACACTACATTTGGTATCTCATCTAGTACCTGTACTACATCTGGTATCTCCTAGTGGCTACTAGGAGCAACTCTTTGCCTATAAATCGGAAAATGTAGAAGAAATTGACAAATTTCTAGATACATGCAACCTACCAAGATGGAATCATGAAAAAATTTAAAGCCTGAACAGATGAATAAGAAGTAAGGAGATTAAAGCTGTAGGAAAAAGTCTCTCAGTGAAGAAAAGCCTGAGAACCTGATGGCTTCACTGCTGAATTTCACAAAACATTTAAATCAGAACAATCCTTCTCAAACTATTCCAATTAATAAAAGAGAATGGAATACTTCCTAACTCATTCTATGAAGCCAGTATTACCCAAAGACACCAAAAATAAATAAATAAATAACTGCAAGCCAATATCTCTGTTAAATATTGATGCAGAAATCCTAAACAAAATATTAGCAAACCAAATTCAGCAATATATTAAATAATTGTTCATCATGACCAAGTGAGATTAATCCTTGGGATGCAAGGATGGTTAACACTTGCAAGTGAATTAATGTGATACAAAATATTGACCAAAGGAGGACAAAAACCATTTGATCATTTCAATAGATGTTGAAAAAGCGTTTAATAAAATTCACCACTTCTTCATCATAAAAACCCTTTAAAAACTGGGTATAGTAGGAACATACTTCAACATAATAAAAGTTAAATATGACAGACCCTCAGCTAATATCATACTGAATGGGAAAAAACTGAAAGTCTATATTCTTACATCTGGAACACAACAGGGATGCCACTGTCATTACTGTTATTCATCATAGTACTGGAAGCCCTGGCTAGAGTAGTCAAACAAGAAAAAGAGTAAAAGGCATCCCAACTGGAAAGGGAGAAGTCTTTTTTTTTTTTTTTTTTTTGCAGATGATTTTATCTTATATTTGGAAAAATCCTAAAGATTCTACTGAAAAAACTTAGAACTGATTTCAAAATTCAGTAAAGTTGCAGGATACAAAATCAACATACAAAAGTCAGTAGCATTTCTATATGCTAAATGAACAATCTGAAAAAGAAAACAAGAAAGTAATACCATTTACAATAGGTACCAATAAAACTAAATATTTAGGAATTAACCCAACCAAACAAGTGAAAGAGCTGTACAATAAAAACTATAAAACACTAATGAAATAAATTGAAGTGGACACCAAAAAACAGAAAGATAATTCTGTGTCCATGGATTGGAAGAATAAATTAAAATGTCCATATTTCCCAAAGCAATCTGTGAATTTAATGTAATCTCTATCAAAGTACAAATGGCATTCTTCATAGAAATAAAAAAAAAAATCCTGTAATCCACAAAAGTCTCAGAATAGCCAAAGCTATCCAAAGCAAAAAGAACAAAACTGGATAACTCAAATTACCTGATTTCAAATTATATTGCATAGCTGTAGTAACCAAAGCAGCATGGCACTGGCACAAAATGAGACACACAGACCAGTGGAACAGAATAGAGAACCCAGAAACAAATCCACACACCCACAGTGAACTCATTTTTGACAAAGGTGCCAGGAACATATACTGAGGAAAAGATAGTCTTTTCAGTAAATTGTACGGGGAAAACTGGATAGCCGTACGCAAAAGAAGGAAACTAGACCCCCATCTCTTGCCATATATGAAGTCAAAATGGATTAAAGACTTAAGTCTAAGACCTCAAACTATGAAACCACTACAAGAAAACATTAGGAAAACTCTCCAAAACATTGAACTGGGCAAAGATTTCTTGAGTATTACCCTACAAGCACAAGCAACCAAAACAAAAATGGACAAATGGGATCACATCAAGTTAAAAAGCTCCTGTATGGCAAAAGAAACAACGAAATGAAAAGACAACCCACAGAATGAGAGTAAATATTTGCAAACTACCCATCTGACAAGACATTAATAACCGAAATATATAAGGATTTCAAACAATGCCATAGGAAACAATCTAATAATCCAGTTAAAAAATAGAGAAAATATTTGAATAGACATTTCTCAAAAGAAGACATACAAATGGCAACAAAAAAAAAATACGAAAAGATGTTCAGCATCATTGATAATCAGAAAAATGCAGATCAAAACTGCAATGAGATATAATCTCACCCCAGTTAAAATACCTTATATCCAGAAGACATGCAAGAACAAATGCTGGCAAGGATGGAGAAAGGGAACCCTCATACACTGTTGATGGGAATGTAAATTAGTACAACCACTATGGAGAAGGGTTTGGAGCTTCCTCAAAAAACAAAAACAGAGCTACCATATGATCTAGCCATCCCACTGCTAGATATATACCTGAAAGAAAGAAAATTAGTGTATCAATGAAATATTTGCAGTCCTCTGTTTGTTGCAGCACTGTTTACAATAGCCAAGATTCGGAAGCAACTTAAGTATTCATCAGTAGATGAATAGGTTAAAAAAAATGTGGTACTTACATACAACGAGTACTATTCAGCCATAGAAATGAATTACGTCATTGTTAATGAGATTAAGTCATTTGCAATAACATGAGTGGAACTGGAGTTCCTAATGTGAAGTGAAACAAGCCAGGCACAGAAAGACATACAATTACATATTCTCACTCATTTGTGAGATCTAAAAATCAAAACAGTTGAACCCATGGAAGTAGATAGTAAAAGGATGGTTACCAGAGGATGGGAAAAGAGTGTAAAAACCCGAAGAAATGAAAAATAGAAATGAAAACATCAGAAAATTAGACAATCAGTTGAAGAAGTTCTTCACATAGTTTTGAAGAAACAAAAAGCAACACAATGCAGGAAATCATAATACTATGTTATTATCTCGTGAAAGTAAATCTGAAATTAAAGAACATGAATTTCTAGATTGTAAGACATGAGTTTCTAGATAGGCCTGTAACAAGGTTCATCATGAAATTTTTGAGGAACGAAACAGAGCCTAGATACGTAAAAGTTCTCTCAGAGGGAAAAAACAATTTGCAAATTATGAAGATTCAGAATAGGCTTCTCAGTAACCTATGAAATTCTGCAAAAAATTTTAACCTAAATATCTACACTTGACCAAACTATCAATTACGTGTGAAGGTACAATAAAGGCATTTTACAGATAAACTAGATATCAAAACATTTACATCTCATATATTTTTCTCAGGAATCTCCTGGAGGACGTACTCTACCACAGCAAAGGGTAAACCAAGAAGAAATAATCCATTGGGATCTAGAAAGCTGGGAGATTCAATTCAAGGAATATATAGGGAACCCACAAGAATAGGACTGAGGGAGATCCCAGAATGGACATTTATTTAACAGACCTAGAGAACAACCAGTCCAGTTTGGAGATAGGTCAAGGAGTTGTATCTCCAAGAAGACAAACAGAAATGTTTCATATCTTTAAGCATATTGAGAGGATATATACAACTGGGAGATAATTTGGGCATTAACTCGTAATAATTATTTACTCAAGCCAATATAGTATAGCTAAAGTGACATTGTTTTCTTTCCTTTTTTTTTTTTTTTTTTGAGGTGGAGTCTTGATCTGTCACCCAGACCGGAGTGCAGTGGTGCAATCTCAGCTCACTGCAACCTCCACCCCCTGGGTTCAAGCAATTCTTGTACCTCAGCATCCCTGAGTAGCTGGGACTACAGGTGTCTACCATCATGCCCGGCTAATTTTTGAATTTTTAGTAAAGACGGGGTTTTGCCATGTTGACCAGGCTGGTCTCGAATTCCTGCCTTTAAGTAATCAGCCTGCCTCATCCTCCCAAAGTACTGGGATTACAGGCATGAGCCACCACGCCCGGCCCATTGTTTCATTTCTGAGATCATGTCTTAAGTGGCCTCACATGCTTTCACACTGTTTTGAAACCATGTTCAGCTTCCATGTGAAAAATCTTAAACTAGTCTACTGGAGAATGGAAGATGACAGAAGGAATAGACAAGCACTCTTATCTGAAGCCATGCTAATAGTAGCCAGCTACATTAGATTGAGCGGCTGATTGCAGATAGATGAAAGAGCCCAGCTAAGAGAAAAAAGAACCACACAGCTGAACCCATCCCAGATTGCCACCTTGCAGAATCATGACCTAAATCAGAGATTGGCAGACTTGTTCTGCAGAGGTCAAGATAGAAGCCTTCATGGGCTAAGAGGCTTAACTGAGAATATTATATAGGTGCTTATATAATGAGAAAAAAATTGTATTGAAATTTAAAATATATTAATAATGGATTACAATTTTTAATATAGATCTAATGAAAAGAGTAGAATTCTCTTTGGGGTAATAACATTTGTTTATTTAAAGCTAGTTATTACCTATCATGAAAATTGGTCACAAATGTTCATTAGTTGGTTGGTAATGCTGATCTGTAATGAGATTCTACATATTTAATCTTTAAAATGTCTTTTCACACAGACAAGTATGCTAAATATGTATAGTAATAAATGAATATATAATTTTGATTGAGTATAGTCATTACTTGGGAGGCATTTATAGAATTCTAGGTTCTCTTAATATTTTCCTTTTAGCATGTCATTGCAGTGCGGATCAATTACTTCCAGTTGAAAGTTAGATGAAAGTTTCTCAAATGCATAAATGGATTTGGAAATATAGAAGCTTCCTTTGCACTTGTATCTATGTCTGGAACTTCTGGAACTGTAGTTTGAGTTCATAAATGTGTGGAAATAGAAGCCTTACTTTTTTTTTTAAGCTGTTAATGCATAGGAAGTGTATAAAGGAGCTTGACTTTACTTGTGATTCAAACAGTATTGAGTATAGTTCAAACGACTACCCTATAGTATAAGTCTTGCTGCAGATAAGTGCTATTGTGCATTGTAATTTTTTATGTAATTCATTAAGAAACATTAGCTTGAAACAAAAGCTAATGTCTTAAGCTATTAATTATTTGGTAATTGTGATTGAGTGGTTCTTCTTATTCAGAAAAACTTTCAGTCAAAGCCCTGAGCTCAGAAACAATCACAGCAAATCTTTACTACTGCTAAGCCATTGGACTGCTGTATAGGATGGCAAGTCAGGATATTGAGCTTCAGTTTCAGACAGAAATTAATAGAACTGACAATGGCCTAGTCCACACAAGCAAAAGAAGTTCACTGTTAGTAGTACTTGTTCAGTAATACATGCTAAATTCAGATACTTTCTTCAAAACAGTTCCTGATGAGTAACTATGAGTTTTAAATAATTTATTTTTTCACAAGTTTTAGACATTTGTTCAACTAAGCCTTCTTTCATTCCACACATATTTTTACTGTCATCAGTTGTTAACACATCTTAGCAGATTCCAAGCCAGGTTGTACTAAATTAGTGTTTCTCACCTTTTTTGAAAAGTTTCCTACCTATAGTTCTTCCACACAGACTATTCATAAAGCCTAAGTTTGAATAACTTCAAACTTGGCATTGATTCCTGAAATAAGTAATTCAGTGAATCATCTGACTCATGAAGAGCCAAGAAAACTACTCAAAAATCATTTACTTTGTTTTTTAATTGACTATTAATTTTGCTACCGATGACCTCAATCTCATCAAGCACCTGTTCTCACAAAAAGCTGTTCACTCCAAACAAGTTCCTTTCTTCCCCCTCAGGAGAGCATTTACCTGGCTGCTTTAATTAAGCACAATTTTTAAAACTTATCATTGGTAAATGGCTTTTCTGACTTGACTAACAAATGATCTGCTCAGAAATTTAATTTTAGTTGAAGTTCATGTGTGTGTGTACGTGTGTAAGAAATCTATTTGAGGGATTTTAACTTTTGTGAATTTTGTAATTTTTCGATGATTGCTTGCCTGTTGAGAATATTGTGATGAGTGTTTACTCTGGTAATATACACATTTATTATTTCTTTTAGCACAGTTATGGTCTCATTGCATAATAAACACTTTTTTGACATCTAATCCATTATCAAAATAATCACACTCTACTCTGCCTTAAAAGTGCAACGAAGTCGTTTTTTCTTGTTTTGGGATGATAGACATGCAGTGAAGTTAAAAGTGATAATTCTGTTACATTAGGACAACATTCATGGCACTGAAATGCAGCCAAATTATTGCTACATCACTGTAGTTTGTGATACACCAAACAGCAGCATGAGTGGATGAGAATCATGCCATGAAATACTCTCTTTTTTTCAAGATTAAAAAGTGTAAAAAGTATTCTAATCTAGTGGATTGTACCAAAACAGGCAGTGGACCGGATTTGGCTCATTGGTAGTAGATTGCTGATCCCAGGTCTACATAAATGGTTGTTATTTTAAGCCACTAAGGATTAATGTTGTTGTTAAATGGCAAAAAGTATATATTTACTATAGATTTACCCAAATCCATAATCTATCTGAAGTGGGAAGATAGGGGGACTAAAATATCTATGTGTTAGATTTTGGAGTGGTTCTAAGAAATAAGACAAATTCCTCATCCTCCACACTGAAAACTCAAAAGTAATGCCGGAAACTGTAAAATTCCAATAAGAATGTTAGAGATATTGGGAGAACATGAAACGGGGAAAAAAAGAGGTTAAGTGGCTTCTTTTGGGAAATGGGAAACTGGTAAGGATGAAATTCATAGGGATGGTTACACAGGGACCTCACCATTATCAAAAATATTCTACTTCTTAAACTGAGGGGCACATAGTGTACTGTGCATGGTATTTTATTTATCTTATTTTGTATGTTAAAATTTTTCTTTACATATATTAACATAAACAAATTTTAAGGAATTAGAGAGTTAAAATTTTATTCAAGAGAGTACAAGTATTGACTCATGTTTATCTGACTTGGAAGTCAACTCTAACTCACTGCCTTCCTTCATTTTTTTAAGCCTTATTGTCACTGAGAAAATCATGCTGCTGATCATGTGAAAACATTTGCAGGGATAGAACTTAGGATACATGAACTCACACTGAGGGAGAAGGAAGTATTTTAATCCCTTCATAAGTAGCTGTTATAGTATTCATGAAAATATTTTGGTAGCCTTACTTACTGTGATTTGTATTATACTTTTAAGCTACATGGTACTGTATATCTACTAAATTTTTAGAGGATTAAGATTGTGAGATTTACTGATACAGTTTACAGATGGGCTTGCAGCTCCTTCCTAGTAAATTAACTTTGGCCTTGGTTGAGAACAATACACAACAACTTTAATATTATGTGTGTTGCAGGAAAAAAGTTCATTGTATAATATCATGTAATACCACATTTTGGCCCCTATTTTCCCTCTGTCTTGAGTGCTCTTGCCCTCTCTTACCCTCTTTTACCATGTAATGTATTCTGCCATGTTATGATGCAGTAAGAAAGCTCTCACCAGACGTGGCCCTTGGTCTTGGACTTCTCAGGCTCCATAACCATGAGGCAAACCATGGATCAATTTTCTGTATAAATTACCCGGTCTGTGATATGTTACAGCAGCAGAAAATGGACTAAGATATCTATTTAGTAATACCTATGAATGGAGACATTATGGTTACTAGAAAATTACATTTCTGATTATACACGCTTGTTTCATTTTGGGGGTTGCTTGTTACAGACACTAAAATGTCACTTATTTTCCTAGTATTTTGGTTAAAAAAACTGCATCCAATACAAGGATTATAGTTGATTACCCCCAAATCACTCTACCCATACTACCAAATATTAGTTTTTCTTAGTAAGAATGGAATTTTGGACAATCTGGAAGACTTTCTCCTAACTTTAAATGAAACTGTTCTATTTGTACGTTGGGATTACAAACACAGATACAAATTTCTGACATATATACCCTAGATCAGAGTTGTTGGCTGTGGACATAGGATGATACTGTATGAGTAATACTTTCCCCATATAGGAAGAAAATGAAAATGTGTCTATTCTTTTCTTTGTTTAGACCAATGTTTTAGAGTTAGCAACTTTTGAAGATGTTGTGCTAATGAGCTCGCCTGTTTCCTTTTGGTATATCATTGGGGGTGAGGCAAGGATGACTATGTATGAGGTTAATAAAGACTATGTTTGTTTGCTGACTTATGTAAAGACTATACAAGTGGCAAGAAGAGCAACCAATCTATATGCTGTTATTGGTAGCTCTTTACATCTTGGGTTGCTGACATCAGCTGTAAGCCTTCAGGGTCCCCATACTTGGTCCCAGCCTTCCTTTCTTTCCACTTTTCCCAAGAGAGCCTTCATCTGTAGCCAGAAGCCTCAAACATACACACAGGTTCTATTTTTGCACTGTTGTACCGAATGTCATATAAGCTATTATTCCTAAATAACATTCAATATGAGATACTTATATGGATCCCTTGGTCTTCATCTTCTTTACACACACGAAACACCTATTAAACCTCAAGTCAGAGCTCACCTATTTTTTTAAGGTTTTCTCTGACCATTGTAGACATTGTGATATCTCCTTCCTTATAACTCAAACAATATTACCACCACTCATTAACCACAATGTTCTTTAAGATCTCTTTTAGTATACTGTTATTTCAGTTTCTGTGCATTTATATTTTATTTTCACAAGTAAATTAGAAACTTATCAAGAGATGGACAAATATAGCTTTCAGTATTTGGGACTATTTTTTATACAAAATAGGTATTTAGGACATATTTGACAAATGAATGTATGAACAGGGTTTGCTACCAACCACAAACTAGAACCCAGTATAACATGTGATATCTCGTCTTTGCATCTCTAGTTTATCACTCATTTGCTAAGGTGCATTTCTACAACCACATGTAGCTTTTAAAATAATACATAATTAGATAATATGCATATATTTTGTATAGGAACAAAAAATAAGTAAAACACACAATTTCCCCAGAAAATTACACAACCACATAGTACTATGGTTTACAACCCACAGACCAGAATTCGGTTAGTTGGTAATACTTGTTTTCTGTAATTGAGCTATGTTTACAATCCTTAACAAAATTGCCCTGATAAAGGGCAGACAACCACAGGCATTTTACTGGCTCATAATCCTGTGATTTCTGAAATGTATGGTAGATTCAATGGATACTAAAGCATAACTACACTTTTAAGCAGTAAAGAGGAATTATAACATCTTGTATAAAGTATCATATAAGCTTTTAGCCCTGAATGACTTTCAACATGACCTACTTAATCGTAACAGTATAAAAACTAATTCCAGTCATTTATTTTTAAAAAACAGTATATGGAACTTTCTCCACATTTAAACACTAGTTAGATTATCATTTGGATAGGCTGTTTCTGCATATATTTTTAGATAAAAACATTCCAATATGACAAGAAATATGACTGATATATTTTCACAAATACAGCATAACATATATGCAGTTGAGTACCTTTCATTCCAAACTATTCACCTTAGGATAGTGTTTCTCAACTGGAAGCCATCTAGTGGATAGATACTAGGTATGCTGCTTACACACAGGATGCTCCCTCACAGCAAAGGACTGTCAGTAGTTTCAAGGTTGAGAAACCCTTCCTTAAAGAATATACCATGTGCAGTGGTGGTGTTATCACCAAAATATTTTGGAAAATACTTTTCAGAATTTCCTATTTGAATGTACTTATTGGTGGCAACTGTTTATTCCTTGCAAGCTATGTTTTATTTTAGATTACTTCTCATGACTCCCAGGAATGATATATTTAATTTATGGAACAAACAAAACATGCAGGCAGATATTCACATACCACTTGCATACACGCAAACAAAATGTATTAATCAGTTCTAACTAATTCAGAATTGGGCCTGATTAGAAAGTGGAAGGCTTAAACTTTACTTTTGTATAACATTCAAAGGAATCATTTATAGATGAGCAGTTTTTCAGGATGAGCTTCACAACCTTAACTGTCACTTAACTCCCAACTGGGGAGGATAGAATCAAGGGAAATTTTGTACTGTCAATGGTCCTTTGCCAGCTCAAAAACAAGGAATTGTAGAGCCTCAAAAATTTCAACTGAGAAGGTATTAATAATATAAACACTCAGCTCCCTCAACAGTGTTAACTGAATAACTTTCACTAACTCTTCATGTTTTTCTGGTTATAGCCCATTTATTTAAATTGATGCTTTTTGCTTTTAATCATACAGGCCTGGTCAGATTTACTAATATGCTTCTTATGACAGTTTTTTATCTGCAGTTGTAAAATTTCAAAAGCCCTGAAAACTAAAGATTTTTGTAACTCACCTGTTAGCAAAACCTGACTTGAACTAATGTGAAGCTATTAATACCTTTAATTTACTCATATAATGTGAATATTCATATTCTTCACTACAGAATTATTAAGGTGTTTTATTTCAGAGAGCTTAGTATGTAATATTTTTATCTTTCTAAATTTGAATAACTTCAAATGCTAAATTTGCAAGTGTGAAGTCAATAAGAATTATAATAGCAGATGCTAAATAGTTTTATTCTCATGTTTTTCTTTTATAAATTGCTATAGTTTTTCAACTTTAATCTTTTGAAATAATTATGGAAACAACTTTGTGCTCTATCAGTGGAACCAACATTTAATGTACTCAGTGACTGAAAATAAAATAATAAAATTTATCAAAGACTTTCAGAATTTTCAGTTAATTTTATAAGGAAGGGAATAAAAAAATAAGTATACCAATATTAAAGTGGTAGACGATATGATCAAGCAAATGACAAGAGAAAACGTGTGTATTGCCAATATTTTTATAAATTAAATGCTCAACTCACATAATCTTTTAAAAGTACGGGATAAAATTCGATATCATTCTCCGCAACTAGGCAGATTGTAAAAACCGATGAAAATAAATGTTATCAAGGATGCAAGAAATAGCCATTCTTATGAGCTGCTTATAAGAATAAATTTGTACAAAATGTCAAAAGATATATTGAGTTTAAATCCTTTGGCCAAAAATGATTCCACTTTTTGAATTGGTTCAAAGTAAATAACTGCAATGTAGCACAAAGATACATATGTGGATGTTTGTCACTGCTGTATTTTATTTAAAATGACCAAAATACCCATGATTAAAAATTGGTAAAATAAATTATTATGTAGCCCTATAATATAAATCATATTATAGAAGAGTATGTAATGTCTTAAGAAAATGTCCAAGATATATTCTATGTAAAAAATGCTAGAGTTGGCCGGGCGCGGTGGCTCAAACCTGTAATCCCAGCACTTTGGGAGACCGAGACGGGTGGATCACGAGGTCAGGAGATCGAGACCATCCTGAGCTACATGGTGAAACCCCGTCTCTACTAAAAAAAAATACAAAAAACTAGCCGGGCGAGATGGCGGGCGCCTGTAGTCCCAGCTACTCGGGAGGCTGAGGCAGGAGAATGGCGTAAACCCGGGAGGCGGAGCTTGCAGTGAGCCGAGATCGCGCCACTGCATTCCAGCCTGGGCGACAGAGCTAGACTCCGTCTCAAAAAAAAAAAAAAAAAAAAAAAAGTTTAGAAAAAATTAGTCGGGCATAGCAGTGCATACCTGTAGTCCCAGCTACTCGGGAGGCTGAGGCGGGAGAATGGCCTAAACCCAGGAGGCGGAGCTTGCAGTGAGCCGAGATCGCGCCACTGCATTCCAGCCTGGGCGACAGAGCTAGACTCCGTCTCCAAAAAAAAAAAAAAAAAAAAAAAAGTTTAGAAAATAGTATGTACAGTTTATCCTATCTTCTTTATATCCAAGTGTATATATATGTATGTCTTGCTTTGTGTTTATGTATTTCCACATCTCCATTTTTTACAGTAAATAGATTTGAAATACAGAGTCCTTTATATTATTTTATATTTTCTGAGTTACATATAAATATCTAAAATTAATTGGGGAAAACTAAGGTAAGTCATACATACACTCCACAAAGAGCAGAACCTCGAAGAATCAAAGCTGAAGCAAATATTATGAGAAACTCAAGCCATTTTCCAATTGATTGCCTTGATGTCCAATAAAAAAGGTTGGTACCTATAGATGGGAATGAAAAGATTTTGCTTCGTGGCATTCATTCCATTTCATGATATACTATTGTAGCAGAAAATATCATGACTTCCTGAGAAGTGTTGTAGTTTTACAGAATTTTAGCTTTCTTTCTGTATTTGCAATTCTGAAATCTCTTCAGTACCTGATTACTATTTCAATAAATGGAGAGTACTATTTCCCTCCCTGGATCTCTCATTTCAAATATTAGCACACCGGGTGGAATTTTTACCTCTTACTTATGGTGTCCAGCTCACAACATCTTAACCTGGCAAGAGGACCAAACTAGCTGTAAATCTTACCACTCAGACCACACTTGATTATTGTATGATGGCAATATTAAACGTGAATAAAACAGCTAGAGCATTAGAGTGTTCTTGGAAGAATAAACACAAGTTGGAAGTTATGTGGATAGTGCAAAATACAGGAAGGCAATGAATCATGTAAACATCAAATGAAAGGTTGGTAAGGAAGCCATTGGAGTCTGTCAGGCACTCCCTGCAATAAATGGCATATTCCATTCCTTTCCCTTTCACTCAGTTTGGGAAAGGGAGTTCTGTGAAATCTCTAAAAGATCCCAAAAGATTTTGTAAGTTCTTATTCCTGTGTAAAGATACACTTTGAATAGAATGAACTGAAACCCGCTGAAGAGGATTTTTAGTTTATATGAAATGGACACAAATGTATCATAGTGCTTACCTCCCTGACTGTTTTGCCTTCTCCCACAAACAGGAAACTGTTAAGGCAGCAATAATAGAAGAGCAGAAACGAAGTGAAAAGGCTGTGGAAGAGGCAGTGAAAAGAACAAGAGATGAATTGATAGAGTATATAAAAGAACAGAAAAGGGTAAGTATCTCCTGAAGAGTTTTAATTTGTACTTCAGTAAACTCAGTCAGTGACTTCCATACAATACCATGAAATTGTAAAATATTTAAAATGCCCTCTGTCATCTAACTTACGAATCTTCATCTAAGGATATTTTCTGATATAATTATATATTCTGATAGTTATGTCTATAAACATAAATCCTATCTGTCAGCAAAAAGCAACAGTGAATAATTTCTTGGTAGACTCCTAGAAATAACCTATAGCATTTCCAGTTTAGCTTTACTCACAAAGATAATAGACAGTTGTACATTTTTAGAGTCTTTTGCCATACATTTGTTAATTTCTTATAATATTTATAGACATGTATATGCATCCTTTAAGCTTTCTGAC
This sequence comes from Colobus angolensis palliatus, assembly GCF_000951035.1. Lineage (NCBI taxonomy): Eukaryota > Metazoa > Chordata > Mammalia > Primates > Cercopithecidae > Colobus > Colobus angolensis. Next base: position 3,098,237 of record NW_012114364.1, on the reverse strand, counting down.
TGTATTAACACCACCGTAGTTCTAATGGACATAATTACAGTTAACAAATTCAGGCTCTTCTGCCATAGTGCCACTTCAAAACCAAAACTCAGAATATGCTTGTAAGAGTTTAGAATGCATATGAGAGCTTTGAAACAAATATCATTTTCATACAATGTGGTTTTATTAATGTTATTCTGAGCAGTAGCTGAAAATAATGGAACTAACTTGATTTGTTGTCTTTTCAACAAATATTCAGTCCTCTAAGCAATACACAAAATAAGAAACTCTTTAAAATTAGATGTTTACTGTAATCTTCTCTGTAATAAATATATATATAAAATATATAATAAAATTTTTCGCATGCAGTGTTTTAGGATGTTTTCTTTATATATTTAGTATACGTTATATATTATATAAATATATTTAAATATTTGTGTGTAAATATATAATATATTGCAAACATATATTGCATTACATAATGTAACAAAACAAACATAAACTGTGTGTATGAGGTAATTTGACACATAGCTAAACTTAATTGGTGGTCAGAATGGCAAAATAAATAGAAAACGTACGATAAGATATTATCCTGCATTTGGCAGTTCAAGAAGTGCACTAAAAGCTCATGACACTACTTTAGTCCTATACTTTTTTTTTTTTTTTTTTGAGTCACAGCCTTGCTCTGTCGCCCAAGCTGGAGTGTAGTGGCGCAGTCTCTGCTCACTGCAACCTCTGCCTCCCAGATTCAAGCAATTCTTCTGCCCCAGCCTCCTGAGTAGCTGAAATCGCAGGCAGCTGCCACCATGCCCGGCTAATTTTTTTATTTTTTATTTTTAGTAGAGATGGAGTTTCACCATGTTGTCCAGGCTGGTCTTGAACTCCTGACCTCAAGTGATCCACCCACCTCAGCCTCCCAAAGTGCAGGGAATACAGGCATGAGCCACCATGCCCAGCCATCCAATGCTCTTTACTTGAAGTCAAATTTGGTATGATACAAAGAAAATCCCCACCTCCTGATGGCTACAATTAGGTTTCAACAAAGGAGAATTTGTCACCAGAGTAAAAACTTGCTAAGTAGTCTTTCCAGATAAATTAACCATTCACAGAAACATTTTATGTGGGATTAAATCTTTGTACAGTTTACCTCAGAGTGTTTTTAAAAGCATTTTCACTCAAATTCCTGATAGATGTCTAACCTTCTAAAGAGTAAATTCTGAGCCAAAGAGTCAATTGACTTTTCAAGGAGTATTATGTGCTCAGAAAACTCCTATTTCCATATGTACCCACAAAGAGTTTATTTTAAATAATCTTATTCAAAAGTAATCATTCAGCAAAGGAATTACAGGTACATTTATATGCATACAGGGATTGCAATTGTGAAAGAACTTAAGTATCAAATAAATTCAAGACTTCTCGTGGGTATATCCTTTTTTATCATGTCTTTTTTAAATTATTTATTTTATCTTAGTAGGAACACTCAACATGAGATCTTTCCTTTTAAAATTTTAAGTCTATAATACTTTATCATTGACTATAGATGTACAGTGTTGTACAGCAGAGCTTTAGAACTTATTCATCTTGCTTGACCAAAACTTTATGCTGTTGTTTGGGTATTTCCTGTTTCTGTCTAACCCAATCCCCTGGTATCCACCCCTCCTCTCTGATTCTATGAATGTGACTAGTTTAGATACTGTATATAAGTGGAACCATGCGGTATGCGTCTTTCTGTGACTGGCTTATTTCACTTAGCATAATACCCTCAAGGATCATCCATACTGTTCCATATTGCATCAAAGGGTTGCAGTCAAAGGATTGCAGAATTTTTTTCATTTTTAAAGCTGAATGATATTTTGTTGTACATATATACCACATTTTTTATCCATTCATCTGTCAATGGATATTTAGTTGTTTCCACATTTTTAGTGTCTTGTCTTAATAGTATATCAATCCTTATTAGTACCAATCCTTATTTGAGCTCTAAATCTGAATAAGAAATTATATAACAAAGCAAACTCATTCATAAGATTATTTTAGACTAACATTTCTTTGGTTGAGATGGAAGATTTTTCTTGAAAGAAAAGAATTTTAAAGATAATGTTACTTTTTTGTCAAAGGGAGTTACGTGGTTACCATAATAAGTGCCTATAATAAGAATAAGAAATGCCTTTTTAAGAGATATCTGGTCCCCCCATGAAGCAAATAAACTTTGAAAAGAACTGACAATGAATTCAGGCATTTAGTCTGTGTGGTCTTGCAAATCATACTAAAGGCCTAATATTCACCTGTATTAGTCAGTAAATCAGTTACCACATGCAGAGACATTATTAAAATAACAGTAAAGAAACCATGACATTAGGTTTCATTTGCACTGAACTTCTACTTCTCTTTGCTTGTTTCCTTATATATTAAGAAGAATAAATCTAATACCTACCTTACAGAGTTGCTATGAGTTAATACATCTAATAACATAGCAGCTATAGTAAGGACTCAATAATGTATGTGTTATGCTAATTATCATCTTTACCATGTTGTTTACAGAAAATAGAAACGACGAGCAGCATTATTGTTGCTAATTTTAAAATGTGCTCTTTAGAGTAGTGTTTGGTGTTCTATTTCTTCTGAAATTTACAGTATGAATTCTAAAATTTTATTTCACTTCTGTTACAGAATATTAAAACTGATTTAATCAGTATACTTGTAGGAAATTTATTACTTACACTTTGGGATTTTAAAGTTTTATTAATAACACATACTGTGGCATATTTTTAATATTTGAATGTTTGTATCTTTCCAAACAGAAAAGCTATAAAAAAAAAGAAAGTCAATAAATGATCTGAAATAAAAGCACCAACTAATTACTAGACCTCTTATGTAAATTTTTAAAAATTGAGATTCTCTATATTCTTCTTTTCCAAAAATGTATTTCAGTGTTTTGAGTGAAGTTTTATGAATATCTTGGGGTTTGGAAAATTTTCATACACAAAAAAGATATCTCAGAGTTTATAAACTAATACTTAGGAAAAACAAAAGTATTTTAGTAAATTCATAATCTTCTTGTCTGTTTTCCAAAAGACTAAGTTAGGGCAACTCACATCTACTTCTTCCTTTGGAAGATGGATTTCTATTTACATCAGAGAAGAACACATTTCCAGAACAAAAATTTTCCTTTCCCTTCTCCAGGATTTTTTTTTTTTTTTTTTTTTTTAACAGGAGAGTCAACTTGAGATTTTCAACATTAGACAACTTAAAAGCCCAATAGACCTTGTTTCCAACTGAGCTTGAATTTCAGTCTGTGAAATTCTGTTCTTGAAGTTTTTGAAAATCTTTGAAGGAAGAAGTCTACTGTTGTATTAGGTCCTACTTTTTATGTCTTTTGTCCTAAGAGTCTTTCATTAGGCATCATTGTACTTTTACAAAATTCACTAAAAGTTTGAAATGAAGACTTTTTCAGTACATTTTTTTTTTTAGTCTTTTACTTTTAAAAGACAGAAAAACACAGAATGAAAACTTCAAACTACTTAATTTTTCAAATAACTTATGGATTATCTAACAATATAAACACAATGGATTTATAAATTGCTATATAAGGTTACATAGCTCTTTCTGTGTCTCTGAAATTAATAAGTATTTAATAAGTTATCCATTCCTGTTTAGTAAAATTATACTCAGAATTATACTAGAATTAAAGTTAGAATTCTACTGAGAAAAATTTTAATTTTAAATGCTATTTGCCAATTTTTGTATGTCAAATCAATAGAGATTTCACTAAACTTTATAAATAACCTGGTATTCGTGTGGTCTAAACATCTTAGGACAAAGGGGCTATCTGTACATGTACTAATTAAGTAAAGTATAATTTACATTCAAATTACATCCCAAATTATTTACTAAGTCAGATACATAGTACTTGTAATATTAGTCCGAGTCATAATCATAACCAAAAATTACTATGGAAGGAAAATATCCAAATAAGGAGAGCTTTCAAAATGATCAACCAGAAAAATAATTTAAATCAATGATGAATTAGTTTTAGTGATAAAAATGCCTTTCTTATAAGAATTCTACCTTGGCCGGGCGCGGTGGCTCAAGCCTGTAATCCCAGCACTTTGGGAGGCCGAGACGGGCGGATCACGAGGTCAGGAGATCGAGACCATCCTGGCTAACACGGTGAAACCCCGTCTCTACTAAAAATACAAAAAACTAGCCGGACAACGTGGCGGGCGCCCGTAGTCCCAGCTACTCGGGAGGCTGAGGCAGGAGAATGGCGTGAACCCGGGAGGCGGAGCTTGCAGTGAGCTGAGATCCGGCCACTGCACTCCAGCCTGGACGGCAGAGCGAGACTCCATCTCAAAAAAAAAAAAAAAAAAAGAATTCTACCTCATAATCTTTTTAGAAATTTCTCTGAAAAATCTCTCATGCTAATCCCGAGGAAAAAAAAAGATCATTACATTGAATTTACGACTTTAATGTGGAATCAAAAAGATAATCTCTGGCCTCAACACTCATAAATTTTCCATCAAACTTGGCAGAAATTATCTAATTTTTAATGGATTTAGACATTTCCAATATAACATATAATAGAGAAGAAAAGGCAAACAGGAAAACCTAAAAAAGTTTAAAAATGCATTTAATCTTTCTGTGGATCAGCAAGGTACCTGCTAGTACAGTGATTTGCATTGAAGGACCATATCATATTTTATTAAAATTAAAATTTTGGTTTCAGACTCTTTTCAATCACTATAAATTCTGTAGTAGAAGTTGCAAACTACAACTAAGGGGTCAAATCCAGCCTGCTGCCTGCTTTTGTAAATAAAGTTTAATTGAAACACACATTCATATCCATTCATTTTTGTATTGTCCACTAACTGATGTCATGCTTCAATAGCAGAGTTGAGTAGTTAAGAGAGGCCATCAGTACATATAACCCCAAATATTTACTATCTGGTTCTTTAAAGAAGAATGTTTATCAACTCCCATTCTAAATCATCAAAATTATCTTGCGGGGAAAGTTTCTTCCTTTCAGCCCTTTAAAATTTTTATTTGCTTATTATGCCTCAGAGTAACTAGACAATTGAAGTCTCTTAGGTGCTATTCTGGAGAAGATTTCTCTCTATGTATTAATTGCCAGGTAAGGTATTATAATACATCGTATCTGATCATTAGTGCCATAAACTTTATTTTATAAATGGAGATGGCAGAAAAATGAGATGGGAAAGAATACATCCCTGACATTTCCCTAGGGAGGAACAGTTTGTGGTTCATAATGACCGACAGCCCTTACATTAGAATGAAGAGTTCCAACCCATCCCAAAAGTTAAGACTGTTACACATGAGTTTGCTATGAGGAAGGAAGTGTGAATAACATTCAGCAAGCAACAACTACTCACAGCCAAGCAATGATTCCTAAAAAATAAAATTTCATCCAAATGTAATAAAATATTATTTTTCCTCTTAAGAAACAAAATTATTGCCTGTGTTTTCTAAATCACCTCCAGGAAAATAACCTTCACTTTAGAGTATCCTTTTACTTTAGGTTTTTAGAGAAGAGTAAGAAGCAGTTTTCTTTACTTCAAAGGTTTTGTGGTCAAGGCATTGTCAGAATTTTTGAAATATAAAAGGACTCTTTTAATCTAGTTTTGCTGCAATATTCTTGGGCGTTTGCATCTCCAACTATTAAAAGATAATATTTAGACAAAATGAACTTACCTTATTTTCTGACCAGTTACACAGTTAATTGAATAAACCATTATTTCAATATAAGTTATTTAATATCTCATGGTCCCTTTTCTCTTCTTAGAAATATGGAAATTTGACTAGCTGACCTCTAATGACTCTTAAAGTCCTAAAATTCTGTTAAGACTATGAGTAACATTTTCCTTGACAGTTGATAAACCTCTTGAGAGGTTTTTAATTCTTGATATAAATCACTTGCATCATAGTAGTTACATTATGTGGCATTTATACATTAGTATAGAAAAATGTCACTTTCCTGACATTCCCTAGCCTCCTGCCCCGTTCTCATCCTAATTAATCTTCTATCCAATCTGGAGGAGGCTGTGTAGTTGTATGTGCAAGAAGTAGCTCATTAACTATTCAACATCTGTAGTCTAAAGTATCTGCCCTTGTAACTTTTGATTTGGGTCTCATATTTGAAAATGCTTTTACGTAACCAACTCATATTAGAAATCATACTATACGCTCACATTCATTGTTGCCTGTATTCAGGTGTACCTCATTTTTTGATGCCAACGGGAATTTAGCCTTCTCTGCATAAGCTATATTGTAATTTAAATCATTAGAAGTTTACTTTCCAAATTTGTATAATTGTATCCATTTCAGGTGGCACAATAAACAAATGGAAAAATATTTGGATTTAGAAAAATAGCCAGTACTAACCATCTTGCCAAATGATGTTTCACTTAGGTCAAAAATTTATCCTGCTCCTTAAATTAAAAGCATAGGAAATTTGGTTTGAAAGAGAGGTTAGTGAAGCCAATGAAGTAAACAGATTTTAAAGGTTTTATAGTTGTTTAAGGTTAATATAATTATGATTTTAAAACTTATTCACTATTTTTCTATCTTAAACTCTTTAACAGCTTATTTCACAAATTATACTTTAAAACCAAATTTATTGCTATCTTCCACTTTATATTTTATCAATCTTCTTGATGATCTGTCTTGTTTTGCTGTTCTCACTTGCATAAGAACAATCTTGAAAACGCTTACTGATATGTGGACAATCACACACTTTGGTGAGACAACCCTATTTGTTATTTCCATTTCAACAGTGTGGTAATTGAGATGATGGTAAAGATAAAGCCCAATGCTTAGATTATATCCCATTATTCCTGTAGCAAGGAATATAAAATATGTTTTAACTTAAAATCAAAATGTAAATTTATGCATGTACACGTAAAAACTAGTTTGGTGTAGTAGTTAATGCGATATTTTTCGTTGGTTTTTGGATGGATTCTAATCAAGGTACAGTGAGCATAAAGACGTTGGAGGCATCTAGTATATGAAAATGTTTATCTCTGTTTTTACGTAATGACTCAAAATTGTTCATCTAAATAATCACTTCTTTTTGAGATGGAGTCTCGCTCTGTCGCCCAGGCAGGAGTGCAGTGGCGGGATCTGAGCTCACTGCAAGCTCTTGGGTTTACGCCATTCTCCTGCCTCAGCCTCCCGAGTAGCTGGGACTACAGACGCCCGCCACCTCGCCCAACTAGTTTTTCGTATTTTTTAAGAGAGACGGGGTTTCACCGTGTCAGCCAGGATGGTCTCGATCTCCTGACCTCGTGATCTGCCCGCCTAGGCCTCCCAAAGTGCTGGGATTACAGGCTTGAGCCACCGTGCCCAGCTAAATAATCACTTCTTGAATTACTATAATGGCAGCTAACTTTATTCATTGGTAAAATGATTTAACTTTAAAAAACATATATTCACTGATGCAGGAGAATCACTTGAACCCCGGAGGTAGATCAAAAAAGCTGTGCGAGACCAGAAGCACCATGTCTTTTAAAGCTTAAAGCCTTATTTTGGAAGGAAAGTATAAGAACGTACTCCTTAGGGAATTACATGAGGTCAAAATAATAACTTGAAGCAATAATAGACACCACTGGCACATGACAGTGCTTGAATAAAGACCAAATGCATTATGCTGACAATAATTGACAACAAAATTCTGGAAGATCACTTAAGACTATGATGATCAGCTTGGACTTTTGGTTTCTGTCAAATGAAAACATTTTAGTTTAATAAAAAGAGGAAAAATAGTCTGTGAGAAGCCAAAGGATTTGGTTTCTTAAAAGAATAAGCAAATTTATGTATACAAATTTTTGTAAATAAGTCTATTTTCTAGATTCTTGATATACGTTTTAGATGCAATTCTAGAATATCTGGGCTCATAAAGCTCAGATTTTTGGGGGCAACAGACATGGAGGGAATATTTTTTGGTTTATTATATTGATACGCCCTTCAGCCACCCTTAGAAGTTAAAAATGTCTGTGTGTGTGTGTGTGTGTGAACGTGTAGGTGTATGTATGTGTGTGTGTATATATGAAAGTATATATGTGTGTGTGTCTGTTTGAAGGACCTTTATTGTGAGCTGTTTATTAAGGGCCCACAATTGCCTTTACTGTTCTCACTCCAGCCCATACTATTAAACTGTTTAGAAGGAAATGGAGAATGAAGTGTTATTACAAATTTTAATCTGTCTATATATATCTATATGTTTACACAGTGTGCATCTGTGTATACTTTTCACTATCCCATCTTAAACTACGTATGGAGAAGCTTCAGTATAAATTTTTTTTTCATTCTATAAAGAAATACTATGAATACCTTTAATGGTTGGAGCACTGTGCTTAGGCTACAAGGACAAATAAAATAACCAATAAAGAGAGTCTATATCCTAGTATTCTTAATAATGATATATATTTGTTTAGCAACTAAAATTTATAAAGTTTTTTATATATTATTTGACTCTTACAATTTATAATCACTTGTATGTTTATTATCCTTTTGTAAACCAGAAAATCCAGATGATAGAAATAACGTTTCTGAGATTACATCTAATAATGGCATATAGCTAAGACTTGATCCAGGTCTTTTTCTACTATATCACACCAGTGGCCCTTGTCAACTTCCTGTATACTAGCCATTTCATTTTACTACCTAGGATGAAGCCAATATCTGAAGAAAATTATTAAAGCCCACAGTAGTTAGAATCAGTGAAGAGTTACAGCTGTAACATGAACAGCTAAGAGAACTAGAAGGGCTGGAGGTACTCAGTAATATAGAAAAGGACTGGCCAAGAAAACAGTGAGCCCACATGTCACCACTATATTTTATTATATGCTTTAACTATAAAACTATGTTGGTTTTGTTTCTTATGTAGGAAAAGATGATGACAGTTTCATGGAAATCACTGTTCAAAGTGAACTGTTAAAGATATAACCTTGAAGAAGAGTTTCAAAGATGTGAACTTGTTCAGCTAAGAAAGAGTTGCTTGCTGTAAAAACTCAGCAATATAGACTCCCAGAAAACAGTACTACTGTATCACCTCAAAACTAAATAAATACCAATTAAGTTGAGTATGCATGCATACTCACCTTAATGGAAATTTAAGTTAAGTAAAATGTTCTATATTAGAAAAAAATATAAAATAAACACCATTTATTGGGTCCCAAGTTTGTCCAAGATACAGTAGTGGGTGCTTTATATTTACTGTCTCAATCCTCACAACAACCCTAAAATAAGACCTCATTTTACAGGTAAGGAAAATTGAGAGTCAATGATACTAGATAACTCCCCAAGATCAGTAAGAGGGTCAGGATTTTAACTTGGTTCTGTTTGACTACAAACTATACGGTGACATTGTAGGATCTTCCTTGGTAAATTTTTAAGACTGATTGAATAATTTACGCATTATTTTTCATATAATATTTATGAATTTTTAGTTTTTCCACTAACAGGAATTTAGTATACCTTTCTGTTTTTACAGGCTCCATCTAACTTGTGCCTTTTCAATAAGACCTAGATAAATTGGGAAGAAAAGTAGAACTTTGGTCACATGCCTATTTGTGTGCAGTGAACACAAAAGCAGCTAAGAAAATATTGTTTGTGGATTGTACCTTAGAGGGGCAGGACTTATATGCATGGAATATGCCCCAACATGTAAAGATTTTCAATAAGTGCTGAAACAAGAAAATGTAATAAACATACACTACCTGGCTGTCTAACATCAATATATAGCCATTGCCAATATTTAAACCTAACCTTCAAAATACATTCTTCTTCCATACTTACTTATAGTAACAGTAATATCAACTAAAATAATAATAGAAGCTATCACTTGTAAATCAAGCTATCACTTATAAAAACAAAAATATGCTCAGTCATTGTCTACAGAGAGGATGACCTGAAATATTTTGTGGCACCCAACCACAAGACAAGTATTGCTGAGAGCCTGAGTGGTCTGATCATTCAACTTCTGCTGTCACAATCATCTTGAATCTTTGTCCATGTATATGAGAGTTATTTGATATGGCTTTCTACTTGAGCATGCCCGATTTAATAGATTGGTGGATCAGCTAAAACAAGTTCATTTTGGGCAGATCAGATCACATTTGTTTTTTCACAGTCAAATATACAATGTTGAATAACACTTAGGAATGAGCTAAGAGCTGCTTTTCAAAGGGCTAAGATTTTCCTGTCTGATGACTTTGTTCCAAAACCTTAGAGATTTCTACCTGGATTCCTCTATTAGAACTTGCCACAAGCTCCGGATAGCATCTCAATAAACTGCTAACAGTTCTAACACCCATTGAATCTATTGCTCATTAATTAGGGCTAGGTAGATGCGCTATAGTCTGGACTAGCAAAGAAGCCTCCTTTTTCTCTGAGTCCCACTCACAACTCGAGGCTTTCAGGTCACTTCATAAATAGGTCAAAGCAGGACTCTCAAACCAATGTATAATACCACAAAATTCCACCTAGCAATGTACCTCTTTTTCTTAGTAGTAGGAGGTGCAACATGCAGTAAGTTGCCTTTAACTTTGTCAAGTCTATCCTGGTATACGCAAGATCACTGGACCTCCAGAAATTTTACAGAGGTATAGTTCTTATATTTTCATGTGCTATATCTTACACCTTAATGGATTCATAGGTATACTTCGCCAAAGATTCTTGAGTAGTTATTACTTCCTGGTTTCTAGGTTCTGGACACGTATGTCGTCAATGTAGTTGTCATATATGATGGTGAGACACTAATGATCTTTGTGAAATATATTGTGGTACAGAGCCAAATAATTTATATAACCCTAAGATGAAATGGTTTACTATTGTACCTGTCATATAAATACAGCTGTTATAGTTGTTCTCTGTGTATTGAGATACAGAGAAAAAGCATTTGCCAGATTAATAGTTGTATACCTGGTCCTAAGAACTCAAGATGTACATTTTTAAATTCACATCTATAACAGCAGCTGTATTTGAAATCACTATCTGATTAAGTCTCTTATAAATCACTCTCCTCCAATGTCTACTGCATACTCTGGAGATAACTATGTTACGTGTGTAAGGCCCAATTGGGCTAGATATTAGACAGATTCAGATGGAAACTTCATTCACCATTTGATGCTGATAACATCCATTCTGACCAGTAGTACAAGGTGGTATTCTAGGTCTTCAGTTTTAGTCTTGGTTCAGAGTTGTTATACAGTGGTACACAAAAGACCTGATATTTCCTTTTCTCCAGTGGAGCTACCTAGATGAGGAAGACCAAACTGAAGATTTACAGTCTCTTATCTGTGATATTATTGCAGTAGACATTTTCAAGGATGTACAATCTCCTCTTCGCTCAAAAAACCCTGGGCATGTGAATTGACTCAGGACTGGACATTGGAGAAGACATTACAAATTTTTGTTGTAGCAGCTCATGTCAGGCCTTTGTTTATTAAGTCTGGATATTTGTATAATTTTAAGTTGGACTTTTTGGGATGCCTATCAGTTTTGTTCATATGGTTCATCTGATAAGTACCCAAAGCTAATGTCCCTGTAGGTCAGAGCATTCCGATTACCATTTCCTCCTGCTTCTTATAATTAGGTGTGTCTACTTGGGTTTTGCTACCTCAGCGTCCCATAACATTGAAAGCCATGTAGCCCACCAGCATTCGTAGCCTACAGAAGACAGACACTGTTGTTCACAGACACTGACTTTGACCTTTCAAGGAGCAATGTTATGGAGTAAATGGTAGCCTTGATTATTGCTTGAATTGAGAATTTAGCATCACAAGACTTTAATTATCTTTTTAAAGCTGTTGTGTGAAATTAGTGTGTGTGAAACTAACTTTGTTTTTGAATTCTTCATGTTCTTCATATTTTTCCATGTCCATAGCCCCTGGATCTGGTAATAGAAGAATCCAAATGTTGGGCCACTGAAAGTCTTGCCTTTGGTGATCACTTTATTTCAAGTAGCTGTAGTTAATTATTTGTTACTTTGCTACAGCACGCTATGAACTACCAGATTTTACATTTTTACATTTTTTACATTTTACATTTTTTACATTTTACATTTTTTAAAGAATACCAGTTGGATTTTTACAGCCATCAACCCTTACAGAACCAGGTAACCAAAATCTTTCTGATTTTCCTGAGGTTATATTGTCTTCAACCACTTCTAGAACCAATTTATATTATCAACCAGGGTTCTTCTTTTAAATAACAGAAGCTGCTTTCATCTGGCTAAGCAGCAGAGGAGTTTATTACAAGGATATTAGGTAAGCAACCAAGTTGTTAGAGGACTGGAAAACCAAGGTTAAGCTTCCATGAACAATAGCAAAAACTACACTGCAAAACTGGCTGAAGATAAACCACTCTTTGCTGCACATTCCCATCAAGCACTGGGAAAAACTATTGTATAGTTCAATCATTTCCATCCCCCAAATTTGGATACTTCTATTATCATCCTCACGAGCAAAATAGATGCTATACAGAGACCTCTAATTCCTCATTTATGAATCAAAGTCTTGCACATTTGATTCTGGTTAGTGGAGCCTTAGGAGCAGAGCAGGCTAGATAATTGAGTTTTCTGGGTTTTATGCAGGGGAATCATACCTCATAAGGCTGGAAATTTTTTAAACATAGGGAGTATATCAAAAATCAGAAAACATTACAAATGGCCACTACATTCTTTCGTAATTTCTCCCAAGTTGCTATGGTTACTAAAGAAATATTTTTCCAGCTTTTTAGTCTTTTGGCTACTTCTAAAACTGATCCTTTGAAGTTAAACTAGGTGGGTTTCATTCTTACTAGAACAGAACATTAGCAATTGCTAGGTTCATCATCTTGTAGAAAGTTTGCAACTTGGCCACCATAATATCATTATTTTTCAAGTAATCTGAGATTTTCTACAGTTAATGCCTAAGTTATACAACACTGTTCAGAGGATATGCGATACTTTGGATAGATTAGGTTTTCGGTTCTATGTAGTTGTACTAAAAATAGTTCTTAAGGTGTATATATATGTATGTATATATAGGGTAGATATACACATATATAGGTGTATATAGGGTATATATACAAATATATGTATATATGTGTGTATATATATGTATGTAGGATTTTTTGTAAATTTTAGTGATTAAACTTATGATTGTGTTAATCAACAGTGTTTCCCCCTGATTACTCAGAGATATTTCATATATGTTAGTAATAGTACTTTTTTCATAGAATGATGGCCACAAAGTTTACTAAAAAAAGAGCTTAAATTTCTTTCTACTAAATTCATCTAGATTAGATTTCCATTGTTTCTTGAGTCCTTGGCATCACCTGTTCTCTGTTTTTATTGTCCCTGTAATCAATTAATCTGTTTCTTCTCTCCTCCTCCCCATTTTCTTGCTATTGAACCTGTTATCCATGGCCTCTGCTATTTTTCAACTCTGATTGTAAGTATAAAACTGAAGAAAACAATGAGAAACTAGACAGCAGAGTACTGTTTATCAAATTAAGTCACACATGTTAAGCTTGAACAAGGAGAAATTTCCATCTTAACTTTGTAATAAGTATACAGGTTTTCTGGTATCACAGGTTTTTTTTTTTTTTTTTTTTTTGAGACGGAGTCTCGCGCTGTCGCCCAGGCTGGAGTGCAGTGGACGGATCTCGGCTCACTGCAAGCTCCGCCTCCCGGGTTTACGCCATTCTCCTGCCTCAGTCTCCCGAGTAGCTGGGACTACAGGCGCCCGCCACCTCGCCCAGCTAGTTTTTTTGTATTTTTGAGTAGAGACGGGGTTTCACCGTGTTAGCCAGGATGGCTTTGATCTTCTGACCTCGTAATCCGCCCGTCTCGGCCTCCCAAAGTGCTGGGATTACAGGCTTGAGCCACCGCGCCCGGCCTAACACAGGTTCTTATCATATCTTTGATTTTCTGGTTGTTAGAGAAGGTTGTGGCTCAGGACATTATACTACTAAATTGCAAAGTTAGATTCCACCAACCCATTTGAGTCTTTTCCAGATGACATTTTTTCCAGTGTGGATGATTTTATGAACATTTGGTTGGAAGTAAAATATTCCAAGATAAGCCCTATATCCAGCAGTGTACATTGAGATTGAGTCATAAAATAGTCCCACTCTTCTTTTCACTATGGTTTTTTATTAATTTTTGCTGTATACTGTGATTAATACCTTGTACTAGGAGCGTATTAATCATATTTTCTTTGCCATTTTACAAAAATTTAAATGTATACTTTTTATTTATCTGTGGGGATATTTGATGTTTAAAATAAATTTATGGCTTAGTTTTTCCTTTGTCGTTTAGAGTACTTACTCATTTAAGCTTTGGTGTGACTATAATATATTCAACACTTTGCTTTTGTCCTCAATATTTACTCCATTCCTGTGGTTCACATTTTCCTTTTCTTATGTATCATGTGTTGAAAATGAAAATATCTTGTCTGGGGTGGAACTTAGCCATGGAGCTAAACAAACATGCCCTCTCCTTCTGCTCTTAGTTGGTTTTACTGGTTAAGTTACTTAACAATCCTGTTAAGAACAACAAGAACAGCTTTACATACACCTTTCTGCATCATTATATAATCATAGTTAGTAAGAATCTCTTTCACTTCTTCCACCAGTGTGCAGTGTGGTTCATTCACTCCTTTTATATTTATGACTCACACATCAGTAGAGATTATTGAAAATAGCATACACATTCAAAAATGAAAGCCCTTGAATTTAGCAAAAGAAATTAAGCCACTTGAACAGAGTTTCCAAAACTCAAAAGGGAACTGTGATGATGTGAACAAGGCATGTTCTTCTCATGTCAGTAGCAGAGTGCAAGAGAGAAAGCCCAAACAGGTAAACATTGCAAGCTTCTGATTGTGCCTTATCTGCTGATATCTCCAAAGCAAGTTATATGGTCAAGTCCAAGGTCAAGCAGCAGGGACGTACATTCCATATACCATGAAGCCAAAGCATGTCACACAGTCAAGCTCAACATCAATGGGTGAGAAAGCCTATTTATCCAACAGAGGTGAGGAAAAAGAATGGCTAAATATTTGCTCAGTATTATTTAATCTACCATACCACCCAATATAAATTAGCTATCTTCTCTCCTACCAACCTTATTGTATAATGTCACTACTCAATTTTTTCTTCTTAGTGCATAAAACGCTCTGAAATTATGTTAATGATTTTATCACTCACTATTCATTCAGTGAACAAATATCATCAAATACCTAACATATGCCAGGTAGCACTCTGAGTGGTAGGGATATATCAGTAAATAAAACAGACAAAAATTCTTCTTAATTATCTTTTTCCCCTACTAATAAAATATAAGCTCTAAAAGAGAAAAGACCTCATTTGTTTTGTTCACTGCTGTATTCTCAGTATGTAGAATAAGCCTGAAACATAACAGATGTTTAATGAAATGTTGTTTAATGAAGGAGTTCCATTAAACATTTATCTAATCTAACTCTGTTTGTTCAAATTCCTTGCTCACTAGGCAGCTTTCTGATTGTGATTTGTTTCTAGCATAGGAGAAGTTTTTATGGTCAGTTTTATGAACTTGAGTTATTTCAAATCTTCTGTTAAGGAAAAGATCTATGCTTGGTATTTTGATAAATCTGTACCTGCATAGCTGAAAAGTCAATCTTGAATGTAGTAAACTCACAGACGTAAAACCACCCTGAGCCTGAGCAACTTCTATTGGTTAAGTAGTATACCTTTAATTCCCTTCTAAGCAGATGCAGTTATTAACAGTAATGCAAAGAGTTTTCACTTGAAATATGTGGCACCTCATTTTTCTATTATTATTATTATTATTATTATTATACTTTAAGTCCTGGGGTACATGTGCAGAATGTACAGGCTTCTTTCATAGGTATACATGTGCCATGGTGGTTTACTGCACCCATCAACCTGTCATCTACATTAGGTATTTCTCCTAATGCTATCCCTCTCCTAGCACCCCCACCCCCTTACAGGCCCCGGTGTGTGATGTTCCCATCCCTGTGTTCATGTGTTCTCATTGTTCAACTCCCGCTTATGAGTGAGAACATGTGGTGTTTGGTTTTCTGTTCTTGTGAGAATAATGGTTTCCAGCTTCATCCATGTCCCTGCAAAGGACATGAACTTATCCTTTTTTGTGGCTGCATAGTATTCCATGGTGTATATGTGCCACATTTTCTTTTTCCAGTCTATCATCCATGGGCATTTGGGTTGGTTCCAAGTCTTTGCTATTGTGAATAGTGACACAATAAACATATGCGTGCATGTGTCTTTATAGTAGAGTGATTTGTAATCCTTTGGGTGTATATCCAGTAATGGGATTGCTGGGTCAAATGCTATTTCTAGTTCTAGATTCTTGAGGAATCGCGACACTGTCTTCCACAATGGTTGAGCTAATTTATACTCCCACCAATAGTGTAAAAGCGTTCCTATTTCTCCACAGCCTTGGTTTTATACGGTAAATACATACTCTAAGACATAGTTCTTGAAATAGCTAAACTGACCAAAGCAAGTAAGTAGAAAAATTTCATTAGACTCAAAACTTGGTATCTGTTTATTTAGCCATTTGCCAATACCTTCTGTGGTGCTACATATGAGCCTAGTGAGAAATGACTTGTATCTTATTAAGCTATTTATTTTTGGCAGAAGCCTTGAAGCAAAAAAGATGATGTATCTAAAGTAAGCAGGATCCTCAATGAAAAATGAGGTGCCCCTAGAAGAAAACCTAGGCCATTCAGGACATTAAAAAGTCAGGAAACAACAGATGCTGGCAAGGCTGTGGAGAAATAGGAACTATTGGTGATGTAGCACCAATTTTATAAGAAGCACTCTAGTAGAAAGAAGTTTTTGTACAATCCTATACCAAGAAAACGTTTCCCAGTACTTTTATTGACAAGAGTTTTGAGTTCTGTTGAGTTCTGTTGCATAGATTTTATTTATTCTGTTCATTTATTAACAAATATTTATTGAATATTTATATACTGGCTATATACCAGGTCCAGGATGGTAATTAACCAAGCTCTGATGGATCAGAGAACACTTCCTAGCATAATAATTTCTAAGCTAAAATTTAAAAAATAACTTCTGTCTCCACTTCCCTCATATCCAGTACATAGTGAAATCTATCTTCAATATATATTCAGAATCTGATATATATTGCTGTCAACTCTTATCAACTCTTGCTATCACTACCGTCCAAGTTATTATGTTTTGCCTGACTTCTACAAGAGTCTCCTAACTGGTATCCTTACTTCTACTCTTACACTCCAAAGTTTACCTGGCTCCTTATGTTTGCTTCTTTCTTTCACAAGCTATGTACGTAGGCATGCTTATGTCACTTAACAGATTCTTACGCATCTGTTTCACTTATAGACCAAGAAAAAATGCCCTGTCTGGCAGCTAACTGACTTAAGTGAAGTTTAGTAGAAGTTTAGTAGAACAGTTTCTCTGTTGTTATAAATTAACCTATAGGAATTCTTTTGGAGTTGTCATTTCAGTTTTAGAGACTTGCAACAAAAATGACAGATCAGTAATGGTACTTACAGAAAAACGTAAACTATACACTTCAGACTATAAAAGATGTTTCCAGTAGTACTGAAAATAACGATGGTTACCCATTTGTAGTATCTGCCAAATGAACTAATTTTTACCTTATGTTTTTTAATAAATATTTTGCCAAAATATTTGGCAGAATTATTCAGCAAAAGCCAGAAAATCTTTGCCCTTCTTACTTAGATTTTCCAAATTTCCCTGCTCAAAGAATCATTACTATTTTCCTTTTTTCTAATTTGGGATGTGGAAAAACTAATGGAACACTGAATTTTGTATTATCAAGTGATGGGAAAGAAAAGATTTTTGTACCCTGCACTGAAATGCCATCTTACTGGCTTCTTATTGCTATCAACCTGAGAGAGGCATAATATTCCATTTCCTTGAAAGAGTTATACTGCGAATCAAAAGCTACGTAACTCAAGAGAATTGAGTTTCGTCTACGGCCATACCACCCTGAACGCACCCAGTCTCATCTGATCTCGGAAGCTAAGCGGGGTCTGGCCTGGTTAGTACTTGGATGAGAGAGAATTGAGTTTCATCTTCCCACATTAAAAAATGAAGTTAAAGCATCTGTAAAGCAAAACCCAAAGTGATTATTCATTTCTTTCCTTGTTTAAGAAACATGCAGTTACTACTGCTACACTCCTCTCCTAATGATCCTCATGCCAGGAATTGCAGATTGAGATTTACCACACAGAGTCTTGACCCACAGCTATACCCCAAAGAGCAACCACATCCAAGGCACAGAAGTAAAGCCAAAAATAATGAAAGCTTCTGTATCTGAAAAGATTCTTATTTAAGATCTCAGGTGAGTCTATAGAATTGTGGACTCAGGCAATCAAACATCAATCAGACATTCAGTTTCTTTTCATTTGCCTTGTATTTCTTGAAGTCCTACCAAGAAGTGCTCCAACGGAGAGCAAACAGAGATGACTGCTTAAACAGCACCTTTGCACCACAGGAAAATTTCCTTTAGGTAAACAGTGTTTCAATTCCTATGTAGATTTCACTGTATGTGGATGTGTATGAGGGCTAAAATCAAAAAGCAAATTAATGATTACACATTTCTGGAAGCAGAGACAAATTACTAAGTCTTATTTGTATTTACTTTAGTTAAACAGCTTAAATGTTTCATGTGAATGTGATGCATAGCTACTCTGTATCTATAGGGTCCTTTAATTGCAAGCAATAGAAACTGAATCAGACTAACTTCAGGAAAAGGGAATTTGTTGAAAGGTTATCAGAGGCATGATAGGAAGCTGTATACCAGACTTGGTAATGGGCAAAGAAGCAAGACGTCTTTGGAAACTCAGAGGCAGCAGCCTTAACAGTGCTCTCGTAATGAAAAATAAACTGTCCAGGGCACCATTACTAGGGATGAACAAAACTAACCATTCCTGTGTCTTTGTTTCTCCACTAACTATGTAAATTCCAAGGAGGAATCATCTAATTAAACTAGTTTGGGTCACATGCTTGCCTCTTTGCTAGGGAAAGGCAGGATTCCTAGTCACAGTCCAGTGAGTAAGAATTAATTCCCCAGTGAAATTCAGGTTGTCATTAGGAAGGAGAAATAAATGCTGGAAGCCAAAAAGCAGCAAATGTTTAACACAGCCGCTATTTATTCATTGTGTATGGTTTACCAGTCACTGTGATTCATGTGTATTATCTCGTTTAATGCTTATAACAGGGCCAGTAGTTCAGATCCTGTTATAATCCTCATTTTACAGGTAAGAAAACTAAAGCTTTGGGAAAGATCAGGTAGCTTGTGCAAGGTCACACCACTGGAAAGTGGCAGAATCAGAACTTCAGAGAGAACACTAGCAAAAACCATACTTCTCTTGACAGAGCTGTATATTAACATTGATGATAATATTTACTGAATCTGTCCTTCAGGGGTAAAAAAAAGAGACAAAACCAAAATGATAAAAAACATAGTATGTAAATAGATCAAATCCACCAGTAGTCACATAAAATATAGACATTCTTTATGAGAATCAAGCTTTGGGAATAAATGTTGTATAAATGCAGAATTCATATATGTGCACATTATTTTTCTCTGATGCAAATTCATGATTTAATTTCTTAATACAGTGAATGATTTGAATATCTTAGTGAATGATAGTCTTGAGCCACCTGCAAATCAAGCTTTATAAATAGGCTTGTATCGTTCTTGGTTTATAGAGAAGAGATTAAGGGGGTAAAAAAACTTCCAGTGTTACATAGTGACTGCCATCTGGAGATGCTAAACAATCTTGGTAATCCCAAGAATGAAATGAGATAATAAGCATAATGTGGCTGGTAAACTCTAAACCACACTTTTGTAAACTTGGCATAATTGACATTTTGGACCAGATAATTCCTTGTTGTGGGGCTCTACAGTCACTGTCCCATCTGTAGCAGCATTTGGTGACCTCCACCCAATAGATGCCAGTAGTAGCCACCCCCTAGTTGTTACAATCAAAACAGCTGACTTCAAAAGCACTGCCAGTTTTCTCAGTGATATTCTTCTGGTCACTAAAGTAAGTATTCTAAGTTATAAAGATATTTGTCCAAGGGATTATACAAACTATTCTGAGTATTTGTCAGTTGTCTTTTCTTCCTTCCCTCCCTACCCTTGCCATTTTTCTAAATTCATCTTTGGAGAAAACACTGTTTGCCATTGAACAGGATATTCTTCCTAATTCCTTCCAGCTCTAGGAGTTAATGTCTTTTACTGTGCTATACCCAGATTTAATAATCAGCTGATACTAGATACTACTACAGTCTTTACCAGTTTGCCTTCGGTCAGATGCCTTCAAAAAGGGCTCTGTGATAGAGATTCATGTGCAGAAAATTAATTAGGGAATGCCCTGAGGTTCAACACCTATTGGGAAGGAGGAAATGTAGGATCGCGCAACTTCAGCTGATCCCTTAAGGAGCCCTGGAGCTGGGATGGCCCTTCAGGGTTGAATCACCTTGAGGAAAGGGGACTGATCTTTTGATCTCATACACTGACCGTCAATTGGATGGGGGAGGCTCTAAGGAAGAGTGCGCGACCTTGGCCAAGGTAGCAGTTCTTAGAGAGCGACCCAACTGAGTACCACAAACCACTACTTCCGGCAGCTGAAGAAATTAGTACATTAGTCCTGAAGGCAGGCTCTGCACCACAGTCCATGTTTTGTATGGTCAGATCCACTTCCTCTATATAATAAGTTCTTGTAACAGCTCCTCTAGGATCCTGTTAGTTTCTCTGGTCTTCTTTTCTGGGGAAACTTAAAAGAGAAAAGTTAGTGGGAGAAGCTGTAACTCCTGCTACAGCTGTTCTCAGGAGCCAACTGATTTTCATCTCCCTTCTCTATTCTTTTTTCTAGACTCCTCTTATGCTTGGTTGAACTCTTGTTCTAGGGGTTTACCTAATGGAATAGCACAGGCCTGTATCCATGGGACCTATAAGGCCCTGGCTGCCATGTTATGGCTATGACTGCTGTGCTTGTCTGTTTACAGTCAGAATTAGGCAAGGGAGTTCTAAGAGATACCCTACTGGATCACTTGGATGCCAATCGTAATTTTACTTTATCCCATTGTGTAACAGCCCTATCTCCTTTTATTGATCAGGATCAATTACCTTTGCTTTCTTTCCTTGTATAGAGTTCTTGACATGTGGAGCCTGAAGTGACCAGGTGACAGTCATAGCTAAAAGTGTAATGAGATGCGTTCTACTGTTTCCTCTGATGGAAGCATCCCCCCTTCAGGAGTCAGTACCTCTAAAGCCCAGAGTTTGCAAGAGTAAGAAGCACATACTGTCTGAGCCAGTTATTAAGAATGGCGATAAGTAAGTAGGGCCACTCTTATTTCTACCCCTTGGTTCCTGAACCCATAAATTCTACTTTGGGGAAACATAGGAAACATAGCTCTATTTAATGGTTATTGATTTACAGTGTATTCTGTGACCTAGAGAGTGGATTACAGGATATGATCTCCAAGGTGAGGTCTTTGCTGTGCCTTCAATAGGCCATTCCATCATTCTGTTAAGCCAGTAACTTCCAGTTGTGTAGTCTGTGATAAGACTTCTGTCTGCCACAGCAGCATGGCATTTCTGTTTCACATGATGTGGACTGCTTTCTGTACGCTTCCAAGAGCCACCATAGTTATGTCTTAGCATTATCTCGGGTAGTCTTGCTGGGGTGCTAAATCCTGGGAGAGAATGTTCCCATATCAATAATTTCTCCATTATGCAAACACAGGTTCTATCTCCTCTTGATCTAGCACTCTCTCATATGTAGTCTCCTGCCTCCTGTGGATACATGTTGGCTGGGTCCTACAGTTCATTTGATATATAGTGCCTTTCTAAGCTGGATTGTGATGTAACTTGATTCATGGCATTGGTCTGGGATCCAAATGTGGAGGTGCAAGGCAGATCTTGGTGACAGTATAGGGGTGGTAGTAGTGGAATTTCATGTGTCCTCATCAAAGACTGAGGACTATTATCTTTTTTTTTTTATTTCAATGATATTTCTCATTTTATTTTTTTTTATTTTTTTATTTTTTTTATTAT
>NW_012114364.1:3046685-3074971 GCF_000951035.1 Colobus angolensis palliatus | reverse complement strand
ATGTTAGACCTAATACCATAAAAACCCTAGAAGAAAATCTAGGTAGTACCATTCAGGACATAGGCATGGGCAAGGACTTCATGTCTAAAACACCAAGAGGACTATTATCTTTAAACAAAAGGGAAATGCTAGTCTCTAGGTAGGAGTATAATACACATCAGCAGTTTAATAGAGCTTATTTCTGGATGAAGACATGAGTGACTTAAAGGGTTTTTTATTTATATCATTTTTTAAAGTTCTCTTTAAAAATAATTCTCTATAGATAATCATTGTATAATTAAATATACATTGTATTTAAAGAGCCATATATAGGCTGCACACTGTATTAAAAGATAGGTGTGATAGCCAGCTAGGTACTATTCAAAAGAAAATATCTGTGTTGCTCTTCAACGCTGATGATTATGGGAACAAGAGAGTGGGGAGAAGAAGGAAACATAAAATTTCTGTTTCTTACAAGTGGATATTAATATAGTAGACTCATGTGTCAAGACCATTTCTAGTCCAAAATGTTTGGTAAAGGAATATTTTCTCATAGGTATGAAATCCATATCTCTCGATCCAAGAACTCACCTCCTATTTCTGGACTGGTAATAGTTTTGCATGCTTTAGTAATGCATCAGTTCTCATCCTTGAACTCTTCTTTCTTGAGTATGGTTATAAGGCAAGTAGGGGTACCCATGTAGAAGGGAGTAGAGACACCAAAGGCTGAATCTTGAAATTACAAAGGATGGAGAAGCTGGTTTTTAGATAATAAATTTAAATAAAACAGTTTCCCTAAAAACCTTTCATGCTTCTTACCTAACATGAAATTATTTTCAAATAATTAGACTTTGAAAAATAGTTGGTATATTAGGATTCACCAGAGAGACAGAGTCAATAGGGCGTGTGTGTGTGTGTGTCTCTGTGTGTGTGTGTGTGTGTGTGTAGAAAGAGATTTATCATAAAGGATTGGCTCTCATGATTATTGAAGCTGAGAAGTCCTAAGATCTGTAGTCAATAAGCTGGAAACCCAGGAGAGCTGATACATGGTTCCAAAGGCCTGAGAAGCAGGAGGATGGTGTAAGTTCCAGACTAAAAGCTGGAAGACTTGAAATCAAATAAGGACTTATGTTTTAGTTTCAGTCCTAAGACCAGAAAAGATCAATGTCAGATAGGAGTTCCTTCATACTCAGTCTTCTTGTTTTAGTCAGGTCTTCAATCAGTTAGATGAGGCCACCACATTAGGGCAGGCAGTCTGCTTTACTCAGTCTACTGATGTAAATGTTAATCTCATTTATAAACACCTTTACAGACACACCCAGAATAATCTTTAGCCAAATATCTGTATCTCAGTTTAGTAGATTCATAAAATTAACCACCTCAGATAATGATTTGTTGCATAAATTCATTTATCATGTATTTATTGAACCTCTGTCATGTGTTTAATCTTTTGAATAATATAAAGAACTATGAGATAATTTTTTTAGCTTGAGGAACATAACATCCAAACTCCTCTTTTAAGTATAGTTTTGGACATGAGCTGGGAAGAAAGTCTTAGTATGTTCAAAACAGAATTCTTGATTTCCACCACCCATCGACCTGCCAGATTTGCTCCTTCAGAAGTCTTTCTTTTCTCAATAAATGGCACCAGCTGCTCAAACCAAAATCCTAGAAGTTACCCTTTCTTCAAAGCTCACATAAAGTCTTCTGAAAAGGTAGACATGTGTACTTCATAATAATTCTAAGTTCATCAGCTTACCACCTTTCTTCACTGCACCCCCTGTAGCCCAAGCCACTATGAACTTTCACTAGGTCTAATCTGTCTTCAGAATATCTCTTAACTGTGTCACTTATCACCATCTCCACTACTGTGTCAGAAGACCAAGCCACCACTATCTTTACGAGGACTACTCGCTTTCACTCTTTCACCCACTCCCACCCTGCTACAGTACATTTTCTCTACAGCAGCTAGCTTCCCAGAGCAGAAATCAGATCACTGCATTCCCATACTTGAAATCTTCCAAAGGTTTTCCAAATGTCACCTCTTCAGAAAAGCCATTTATAGCCAATTTAGGTAAAAATAACTGCATATTCTCCTCCTTGCACCTGGCGTGCTCTACCACCAATGCATTGGTTTTTTTCCTAACACTTATCAGTAACTGTAATTATCTCATTTACTGTTTCAAATGGTGGTCATCTGTTTTGCCCTCAAGAAGAATGAAGGGCCTTAAAAGAGCCATGTGGTCCCAATATATGCAAAGGTGCCTGATAGTTTGTAGGCACTCATTAAATATTTGCCAATTAAATGACAATGAGGTCACAGCAAGAATTCCTCTTGCCAAAATAGTTGTTCTTTTCAGCGGAGTCTGAGAAAAAGCTGTACTTGTTTTGTACTTTGTTTTATGAAGGAGCTTCTGCACTGTGTCTGTGAACTCATATGTCAATTTTGTGTTGGAAAAGTAAATGTGTTGGTGTGGTCCCTTGCTGTCATTTTATGCAGCTAGCAGGCTTCTGTTTCCACCATAACCAGGAGCTTTGCTTGTCGCTGGCAAATGAACATGATTATCAGCCACGAGAAAATAATAAAAGGCTCTCAGTTCTAGGATACTCTAAGACTTTTCATGTTTTCAATGAAGTAAATTAACTCTTTTCTTTCATTTTATGGAAATGGCTCTGAATCTCATTAAAAACACATGTATGACTAGATGGATTTTGGGACTTACCATCTTGTGTTCATCTTATTTTTTAAAAATCTTATTTTTAAAATTCCAGCCACTGTTGCCTACTCGGAACACCCATATTTGGGTTTCTGTGGTGCATTCCTCTGCGAATAGGTTCTTTTTTCCAGTGTATTTTCCTACCTTGTGTACAAATGTCTTTTTTTTTTATTTGCAAGGGAAAAAGTAGCATGCCAAGCACCAAAGTTTATGCTTTTCCATCAATATTACTTTTTCATCCGTTTTTTCCCCCCTTCTCCCAAGGGAAAAACACGTTAAATCAGCATAAAGAATATTCTCTGTAGCTCATGTGGAGTCTGATTTAGGAGAGAAATAAGTGCATTCCACTTTTCCTGTTTTCTATATTTTCTTTTTCAATGCCATTGACTCTTTCAAGCAAGTCATATTTACTAAGGCCAGCTATCTATCTAGCACAGTAAGACAAATTGTGGGATAAAGCAGGGGACAGCAAAACATGGCAAATGTGCCAAATCCGGTTTGCCCTGTGTTTTCTTCAAGTTCTGTTGAAACACAGCTTCACCCGTTTATTTACATGTTATTTATGGCTGCTTTTACATGCAACAACAGCAGAGTTGAGTAGTTGTGATGGTGACCACAGGGCCTACTAAGCCTGAAATATTTTCTATCTGTTTCTCTACAAAAGTTTGCCAGCCCCTGGTGTATAAAGCATGACCTCCATTCCCATAGGGTTTATGAACTAATTGGGTTGCTTGTTAAAACATGAAGCAATTACTGAATCAATAAATGCCAAGTTGTATGGTACGGAAGGGATTAGATGCCACAGAATGGTTATTGGTTAGGAAATAAATCTCATTTATAGAGAACTGATTAGTTAAGTATGTCAAAATGCAGAAAAGGTCCTTATATTATATGGCCTTTCCTCCCTCATGCTGTACTTTTTTAAGTCTCAGCTATGCTGTAAAATTAAAAGATACTCAAAACTGTTGGCAAAGCTTTTCCTAGATGTAAATCTTCCAGGACTCCCTCAAAGGTATGCTTGGCAGAAACAGGACAGGATTAAGATTGCTACATTGTTCAGAACCCTGCCTGGCAAGTCATAGATCTTCAGCTATTGTTTGAATAAACAAAAGAACAGGCAAACTGTAAAAGAAGGGAAATCCTATGCAGCTACATCATAGTAATTCATAATGTTGCTGGTATTTCTCAGCAGGAAATATCCTGATTCTTTAAAGATTAAGTGGTAGTGGGCATGTAAACCACTTAGTTCAGTGCCTAACACATGGCACATTATAAGTGTTTAATAAAAGTTTTTACTGTCATTTTTTTAAAGGAAATTTTATACAAATTGAGAATCCCCAATCTGAAAATTTGAAGTCCAGAATGCTTTAAGTAAAAACTTTATGAGCACCGACATATGTTGCTCAAAGAGAATCCTCATGGGGATATTTTGGCTTTAGGCTTTTTGGATTTGGGATCCTCAGCTGGTAGTTATAATGCAAATATTCCAAAACCAAAAAAATCCCAGATTCGAAACACTTCTGGTCCCAGGCATTTTGGATAAGGGATACTCAACCTGTGTTCTCTTTCAGAGAGAGTGCTAATTATACTGATATGCATGAAAGAAAGAAAAGCAGATAAACTGACCCTTTATTGCATCTATTGCATCACTCTCTTGATTAAGCATTAAGAAAACATTTGTGGCCGGGCACGGTGGCTCAAGCCTGTAATCCCAGCACTTTGGGAGGCCGAGACGGGCGGATCACGAGGTCAGGAGATCGAGACCATCCTGGCTAACATGGTGAAACCCTGTCTCTACTAAATAATACAAAACACTAGCCGGGCGACGTGGCGGGCGCCTGTAGTCCCAGCTGCTTGGGAGGCTGAGGCAGGAGAATGGCGTAAACCCAGGAGGCGTAGCTTGCAGTGAGCTGAGACCCGGCCACTGCACACTGCACTCCAGCCTGGGCGGCAGAGCGAGACTGTCTCAAAAAAAAAAAAAAGAAAAGAAAACATTTGTATTTGATTTTCTAATCCTGTGTTAGTTTGTTAAAGATAATGGCTTCCAGCTCCCTTCATGTTCCTCCAAAGAGCATGATCTTATTCTTCTTATGGCTACATAGTATTCCAGGGTATATATGTACCACGTTTTCTTTATCCAGTCTGTCATTGATGGGCATTTCGGTTGACTCCATGTCTTTGCTATTGTGAATAGCATAGCAGTAGACATATGCATGCATGTGTCTTTATGATAGAATGGTTTGTTTTCCTTTGAGTGTATACCTAGCAATGGGATTTCTGGGTTAAATGGTAGTTCTGTTTTTAGCTCTTTGAGGAATTGCCCATTTCTTTCCACGGTGGTTGAACTAACTTACCACTCCTACCTACAGTGTATAGGCATTCCCTTTTCTCCTCAACCTTGCTAGCATCTGTAATTTTTTGACTTTTTAATAATAGCTATTATGACTGGTGTGAGACAGTATCTCATTGTGGTTTTGATTTGCATTTCTCAAATGATCAGTAATACTGGGCTTTTCTTCATATGTCTGCTGGCCAAATGTATGTCTTCTTTTGAAAAGTGTCTGTTCATGTTCTTTGCCCATTTTTTTAATGGAGTTGTTTTTCTCTTGTAAATTTGTTTAAGTTTCTTATAGATGCTAGATATTAGACCTTTGTCAGATGCATAGTTTGTGAAAATTTTCTCCCATTCTGTAGGTTATCTATTTACTGGTAGTTTCTTTTGTTGTGCAGAACCTCTTTAGTTTAATTTAATCCCATTTGTCAATTTTTTCTTTGGTTGTAATTGCTTTTGGTGTCTTTGTCATGAAATCTTTGCCCATTCCTATGTCCAGAATGGTATTGCCTAGGTTATCTTCCAGGGTTTTTATAGTTTTGAGTTTTACATTTAAGTCTTTAATGCATCTTGAGTTGGTTTTTGTGTATGGCATAAGGAAGGGGTCCAGTTTCAGTCTTCTCCATATGGCCAGCCAGTTATCCTATCAAATAGGGAGTTCTTTCCCCATTGCTTGTTTTTGTCACCTTTGCCAAAGATCATATGGTTGTAGGTGTGAGGCCTTATTTCTGGGCTCTCTATTCTGTCTCAGTGGAACAACAGATGCTGTGACCTACTAGAGAGAGTACAGGGTGGGAAGAGGGAGAGGATCAGGAAAAATGATTAACGGATACTAGGTTTAATACCTGGGTGACGAAATACTCTGTACAACAAACCCCCATGACAAAAGTTTACCTATGTAACAAATATGCACGTGGACCCCTCAAATTTAAAAAAAAAAAAAAAAAAAAAAAAAGAGTGACAATGGAGGGTCTAATTTACAGTCTGTATGCAGGTCAAATACTCTACCCAAACTCCTTTCTTTTCCACCCCCAAGAAAAAAAGAAATCATTTGTGGTTTTTTTCTCCCCAACTGTACCACCACTACTCCAGATCTCAAAACCAATGGCTTCTAAGATTGCTATATTCTTATTTCTTATGGGGTACTTTGGCAGGGAAAAATTTTTGAAAGGCAAAAAATGACTGGAGAAGAGGACTTTTTTCCCCATTAGCTAAAGATTTCATTTTGATGAGGTACCTCCTACTCTTGGTTTTGTGAAATGTGACCTTCTCCCTGTTTCACATAGCCATGTATTCTCCCCTGGATCTTGTAAAGAGGCCTCAAGAAAATAGATTGGGATTTCTAGAATATTTTAATAATGTAGCCCTGTTGGTATTTCCCTAATTGATCTTATAACCTTTTTGCTAACTCCTTAGTTAACTCTTTAATTAGATGTAGACTATTTATAAAATAAAGTCAGTGGATTTAACCTTAAAAAAAAGAAAACATTCTTGTTTAGAAAATACATAGGAGAGTGATAAGCGATAATCTAAAACTAGCTATTGTTTCATCAATGTGGAATCATTCTTTTTATTTAGTAATGCTGATTATCAATAACCCATTAATATGTTTTAACTATCAACAAAAATTATAATATCTGAGGCTGCATCTACTCCGAAGCTTACTTTTATAAAAACTCAGTTTAGTTTAACATAGATTCTATGTTATTTTTTTTCCTCAATTAATTTTCATGCAGGAAGCACACCTGTGTAACAAGGACTCAGGCCAAAAAGCAGAATATTACCAACATCCCAGACCCTTCCCTCCCCATCCACCTCCTTCCAGTCACTACCAAAGGGAACTACTCTCTTGCCATAAAGAACATGTATTACAAAGACTAATTGAAAGGGGTTAGTTAGCATGTTCTTTTAATAAGTTCACAGAAGTATTATGAGAGCAATCTGCCATTTGAAGAAGAGAATAGTCTTCTGACATTGAGGCATTTCATGCTAAACATATCAAAATGTTTTCTACATCATCAGTAATGTGCTCAGACAAGTTTAATATAAAAGCCTTCAAGAGCAGACAGCTATTTTCCTCTTCTTAAAGAGTGAGACAGACTTTACCTGAGAAAATTAATGAACAGAAATTTATTTTCTAGGCCGAACACAATGACTCATGCCTAATCCCAGCACTTTGGGAGGCTGAGGTGGGCAGATTGCTTGAGCCCAGGAGTTCAAGACCAGCCTGGTCAACATGGCAAAACCACATCTCTACAAAAAATGCAAGCATTAGCTGGGGATAGTGGCATGCACTTGTAGTCCCAGCTACTCGATAGGCTGAGGTAGAAAGATTGCTTGAGCCCTGGGAGTAAGAGCTTTCAGAGAGCCAAGATTGTGCCACTGTACTCCAGCCTGGGTGACAGAATGAGACCCTGTCTTAAAAAAGAAAGAAAGAAAAATTTATTTTCTCACAGTCTCACAGTTCTATTGGGGAGAAAGTTCAAGGTCAAGGTGCTGGCATTTGGTGAAGGCCTTCTTGCTGCATCATCCCATGGCAGAAGATCAGAGGGCAAGAAATAGAGAAGGGGGCTGAACTCATTCTTTTATAAGAAACCCCCTTGAGATGTCAACCCTACTACCTCAATAATGACATTAGTTATCCCTTCA
This sequence comes from Colobus angolensis palliatus, assembly GCF_000951035.1. NCBI lineage: Eukaryota > Metazoa > Chordata > Mammalia > Primates > Cercopithecidae > Colobus > Colobus angolensis. The sequence continues at coordinate 3,067,294 of NW_012114364.1, read as the reverse complement.
CAAGGACAGAGCCCTCATGATAATCACCTCTTAAAGGTTTCACCTCTAAATACTGTTATAATGGCAATTAAATTTCAACTTGACTTCTGGAGGGGACATTCAAACCACAGCAGATGCCCACTAGTCAGTCATGCAAACTAGCCAGAAAGAGAGATGTGAAAAGTAAATTTGAGTGAATCTTTGTTATCCCAATACCATATACATTCAGTAATTTTATTTTTTTATATTTCATTAATGTCTGTAATCAAATTCATATCTCTCCTTCTCCTGTGCTCCAAAGGCTGTGCTAATCTATCCTGACAATTACGTGTGTACCCTAAATAAGTATGAACATCCAAGAAAATGCTTCGAAAAATATCATGTTTTCTACTTCTTAGAATTATTTCTTCATCCTAGTTTTTCTTTGTTTTACTTCATGTTATATGCTTTGAAATTACTTAAACAAAAAAGGATGTCATTATAATTGTTTTTCCCAAATGTTTAGTTTGTCATCTTTTGCAAGGCCTTAGTTACAGGCTGAAGTGCCAAAATCTTGAGCTGAAAACAAGAATGTGGTGGGCAAGCCTGAGATCTGAATTCAGAAGTGGTGTTTATATTTTCCCAAGGGCCTTATTAGTGAGAGTCTAAGCCCTAAATGTTAACTTGCAACACATTTGAACAGACTGACTTTTCTGTTCTGTTAAGTATAGTAGCACATCATCTCTATGGTTACTTCTGTAAACAATCTTCTCTTCTAACTGCCCTTTAAGCTACTAAACAATGTTATCAAATTGGAGGCTGTATTTTTGTTCAGTATTCCATGGCACATTGTCACGCAATAGAGTTTTGTTTTTATTTATTTATTTCCATAGATTATTGGGGAGCAGGTGGTATTTTGTTACTTGAGTAAGTTCTTTAGTGGTGATTTGTGAGATTTTGGTGGTATTTGGTTATATGAGTAACTTTAGTGGTGATTTGTGAGATTTTGGTGCACCTGTCACCCAAGAAGTATACACTGCACCCAATTTGTAGTCTTTTATTCCTCACCCCCTTCCCACCCTTTCCCCTGAGTCCCGAAAGTCCATTGTGTCATTTGTATGCCTTCGCATCCTCATAGCTTAGCTCCCACTTATGAGTGACAACATATGATATTTGATTTTCCATTCCTGAGTTACTTCACTTAGAATAGCAGTCTCTGGTCCCACTCAGATTGCTGTGAATGCCATTAATGTATTCATTTTTATGGCCTAATAGTATTCCATCGTGTATGTAGACCACAGTTTCTTTATCTACTCATTGATTGATGGGTTCCTGATGGATTTCACCTTTTTGCAATTGTGAATTGTGCTGCTGTAAACATGTGTGTGCAAGTATCTTTTCATCTAATGACTTATTTTTCTCTGGGTAGATACCCAGTAGTGGGATTGCTGGATCAAATGGTAGTTCTACTTTTAGTTCTTCCATAGTGGTTGTACTAGTTTACATTCTCACTAGCAGTGTAGAAGTGTTCTTTGTTCACCGCATCCATGCAGACATCTATTTCTTTTTTTATTATTATTTTCTTGTTATGGCCATTCTTGCAGTAGTAAAGTGGTATTGCATTGTGGTTTTGATTTGCATTTCCCTGATCATTAGTGATGTTGAGCATTTTTTTCATATGTTTGTTGGCCATTTGTATATGTTCTTTTGAGAATTGTGTATTCATGTCCTTAGCCCACTTTTTGATGGGATTCCTTGTCTTTTTTATTGCTAATTTGTTTGAGTTGGTGGTAGATTCTGGATATTAGTCCTTTGTCAGATGTACAGATTGTGAAGATTTTCTCCTATTCCGTGGGTTGTCTGTTTATTCTGCTGACTGTTCCTTTTGCTGTGCAAAAGCTCTTTAGTTTAATTAAGTCCCAGTTATTTATCTTTGTTTTTACTGCATTTGTTTTTGAGTTCTTGGTCATGAAATCCTTGCTTAAGCCAATGTCTAGAAGGGTTTTTCCAATGTTATCTTCTAGAATTTTTACAGTTTCAGGTCTTAGGTTTAAGTCTTTGATCCATCTTGAGTTGATTTTTGTATAAGGTGAGAGATGAGGATCCAGTTTCATTCTCCTACGTGTGGCTTGCCAATTATCCCAGCACCATTTGTTGAATAGAGTGTCTTTTCCCCACTTTATATTTTTGTTTGCTTTGTCGAAGATCAGTTGGTTTTAAGTGTTTGGATTTATTTCTCGGCTGTATTTTGTTTTTGCTTAGTCTTGCTTTGGCTATGCAGGCTCTTTTTTGGTTCCATATGAATTTTGGGATAGTTTTTTCTAATTCTGTGAAGAATGATGGTGGTATTTTTATAGGAATTGCATTGAATTTGTAGATTGCTTTTGGCAGTATGATCATTTTCACAATATTGATTTTGCCCATCCATGAGCATGGAATGTATTTCCATTTGTTTGTGTGGTCTATGATTTCTTTCAGCAGTGTTTTCTAGTTTTCCTTGTAGAGGTCTTTCACCTCCTTAGTTAGGTATATTGCTAAGTTGTTCATTTGTTTTGTTTTGTCTGCAGCTATTATAAAAGGGATTGAGTACTTGATTTTATTCTCAGCTTAGTCGCTTGGTGTATAGAAGAGCTACTGATTTGTGTATGTTAATTTTGTATCTGGAAACTTTGTTGAATTCTTTTATCAGTTCTAGGAGCTGTCTGGAGGAATCTTTAGGGTTTTCTAGGTAAACAATTATACCATCAGCAAACAGTGACAGTGTGACTTCCTCTTTGCCAATTTGGATGCCCTTTGTTTCTTTGTCTTTTCTGATTGCTCTGACTAGGATTTCCAGTACCATGTTGAAGAGGAGTAGTGAGTGGGCAACCTTGTCTTGTTCCAGTTCTCAGAGGGAATGCTTTCAACTTTTCCCCAGTCAGTATTATGTTGGCTGTGGGTTTGTCATAGATGGTTTTTATTACCTTGAGGTATGTCCCTTGTATGCCAATTTTGCTGAGAGTTTTAATCATAAAGGAATGTTGGATTTTGTCAAATGCTTTTTCTGCATCTATTGAGGTGATCATGTGATTTTTGGTTTTGATTCTGTTTATGTGGTGTGTCATATTTATTGACTTGCGTATGTTAAACTATCCCTGCATCCCTGGTATGAAACCCACTTGATCATGCTGGATTATCTTTTTGATATATTGTTGGATTCGGTTAGCTAGTGTTTTGTTGAGGTTTTTTGCATCTGTGTTCATCAGGGATATTGGTCGGTAGTTTTCTTTTTTGGTTATATCCTTTCCTGATTTTGATATTAGGGTGATTGGCTTCATAGAATGATTTAGGGAGGGTTCTATCTTTTTCTATCTTGTAGAATAATGTCAGTAGGATTGGTACCAGTTCTTTTTTAATGTCTGGTATAATTCTGTTGTGATTCCATCTGGTCCTGGACTTGTTTTGTTGGCAATTTTTTTTATTACCCTTTCAGTCTCACTGCTTGTTATTGGTCTGTTCTAAGTATCTAATTCTTCCTGATTTAAGCTAAGAGGGTTGTATCTTTCCAGGAATTTATCCATCTCCTCTAGGTTTTCTGGTTTATGCACATAAAAGTGTCCATAGTAGCTTTGAATTATCTTTGTATTTCTGTGATGTCAGTTGTAATATCTCCCATTTCATTTCTAATTGAGCTTATTTGGATGTTCTCTCTTCTTGGTTAATCTTGCTAATGGTAATTCAATTTTATTTATCTTTTTCAAAGAACCAGCTTTTTGTTTCATTTATCTTTTGTATTTGTTTGTTTGTTTGTTTCAATTTCACTTGGTTCTGCTCACATTTTGGTTATTTCCTTTCTTCTGCTGGGTTTGGGTTTGGTTTGTTCTTGTTTCTCTAGTTCCTTCATGTGTGACTTTAGATTGTCTGTTTGTGCTCTTTCAGACTTTTTGATGTAGGCGTTTAGTGCTGTAAACTTTCCTCCTAGCACCACCTTTGCCGTATCCCAGAGGTATTGATAGGTTGTGTCACTATTGTCATTCAGTTCAAAGAATTTTTAATTTCCATCATGATTTCATTGTTAGTCCAATGATCATTCAGGAACAAGTCATTTAATTTCCATGGATTTGCATGGTTTTGAAGGTTCCTTTTGGAGTTGATTTCCAGTTTTATTCCACTGTGCTCTGAGAGAGTACTTGTTATAATTTCCATTTTCTTAAATTTATTGAGGCTTGTTTTGTGGCCTATTGTGTGGTCTATCTTGGAGAAAGTTCCATGCACTGTTGATTAGAGTGTATATTCTGTGATTGTTGGGTAGAACATTCTGTAAATATGTTAAGTCCATTTGTTCCAGGGTATAGTTTAAATCCATTGTTATTTTGTTAACTTTCTGTCTTGATGATCTGTCTAGTGCTATCAGTGTAGTATTGAAGTCCCCCACTATTATTGTGTTGCTGTCTATCTCATTTCTTAGGTCTATTAGTAATTGTTTTATAAATTAGTAATTGTTTTATAAATACGCATATATGTATATGCACATATATATGCACCTAACATTCGAGCTCCCCAATTTAGGTATTTATGATTTTGATATTTTCCTGTTGGACAAAGCCTTTTTATCATTATATAATGTCCCTCTATCTTTTTTAACTGCTATTAAAGTTTGTTTTATGTGATATAGGAATAACTAGTCCTGCTCACTTTCAGTGTCTATTTGCATGGAATGTTGTTTTCCATCCCTTTACCTTAAGTTTATGTGAGTCCATATGTGTTAGGTGTGTCTCTTGAAGGTAGCAGATATTCAGTTGATGAATTCTTATTTATTCTGCAATTCTGTGTCTTTTAAGTGGAGCATTTAGGCCATTTATGTTCAATGTTAGTATTGAGATGTGAAGTACTATTCCATTCATCATGCTCTTTGTTGCCTGTATACCTTGGTTGTTTTGTGTTTTTTTTTAATTATATTTTTGTTTTATAGGTCCTGTGAGATTCATGCTTTAAAGAGGTTCTGTTTTGATGTATTTCCAGAATTTGTTTCAAGGTTTAGAGCTCCTTTTTGCAGTTCTTGTAGTGCTAGCTTGGTAGTGGGAAATTTTCTCAGCATATGTTTGTTTGTCTGAAAAAGACTGTATCTTTCCTTCATTTATGAAGCTTAGTTTTGCTGGGTTCAAAATTCTTGGCTGATAATTGCTTTGTTTGAGGAGGCTGAAGATAGGGCCCCAATCCTTCTAGCTTGTAGGGTTTCTGCTGAGAAATCTGCTGTTAATCTGATTGGTTTTCCTTTATAGGTTACCTGGTGTTTTTGCCTCACAGCTCTTAAAATTCTTTCCTCCATCTTACCTTTAGATAACCTGATGACAGTGTGCCTAGACAATTATCTTTTTATGATGAATTTTCCAGGTGTTCTTTGAGCTTGCTGTATTTGGATGTCTAGGTTTCTAGCAAAGCTGGGGAAGTTTTCCTTGATTATTCCCCCAAATATATTTTCTAAACTTTTAGACTTCTCTTCCTCCTCAGGAACTCCGATTATTCTTAGGTTTGGTCATTTAACATAATCCCTGACTTCTTGGAGTCTTTGTTCATATTTTCTTACTCTTTTTTCTTTGTTTTTGTTGGATTGGGTTAATTTGAAAACTTTATCTTCAAGCTCTGAAGTTCGTTCTTCTGCTTATTCAGTTCTATTGCTGAGACTTTCCAGAGCATTTTGTATTTCTGTAAGTGTATCTATCATTTCCTGAAGGTTTGTTTATTATTTATGCTATTTCCTTGAATAGTTCTCCCTTCACTTGGGGCTTTGCCTTTCTCTGGTGCCTCTCTGATTAGCTTAATAACTAACCATCTGAATTCTTTTTCAGGTAAATTAGGGATTTCTTCTTGGTCTGGATTCATATTTGATGAGCTAGTGTGATTTTTAGGGGGTATTAAAGAACCTTCTTTTGTCCCATTACCAGGGTTGGTTTTCTGGTTTCTTCTCATTTGGGTAGACTCTGTCAGAGAGGTGGTCTAGGGCTCAAGGCTATTGTTCAGATTTTTTTGTCCCACGGGATGCTCCCTTAATGTAATACTCTTCCCCTTTCCTAGGGATAGAGCTCCTTGAGAGCCGAGGTGTAATGATTGTTATCTCCCTTCTGGATCTAGCCAACCAGCAAATTTATCAGGCTCCTGGCTAGTACTGGAGGTTGTCTGCACAGAGTCCTGTGATGTGAACCATCTTTGGGCCTCTCAGCCATGGATACCAGCACCTACTCTGGTGGCGGTGGCAGGGGGGTGAAATGGACTCTGTGAGGGTTCTCAGCTTTGATTGATTAGGGTGCTATTTTTGTGCTGGTTGACCTGCTGGGGGGTGGCACTTGCAAGAGAGCATCAGCTGTGGTAGTATGGGGAGGAACATTTGGTAGGTGGGGCCCTATAACTCCCAAGAGTATATGCCCATTGTCTTCAGTTACCAGGGTTGGTAGGAAAGGACCATTAGATGGTGGCAGGGCTAGGCATGCCTGGGCTCAGACTCTACTTCGGCAGGTCTTGCTGCAACTGCTGTGGGAGATGGGAGTGAGGTTCCCACATCAATGGAATTATGTTCCTAGGAGGATTATGGCTGCCTCTGTTGTGTCATGCAGGTTGCCAGGAAACTGGGGAAAAGACAGCGGTCACAGGCCTCACTCAGCTCCCATGTAAGCCAAAGGGCTGGTCTCACTCCCACTGTGTCACCCCGCCAAGAGCACCCAGTCTGTTTCCAGGCAGTGAGTGAGCAGGGCTGAGAACTTGCCCCAGGTTACCCACCTCTCAACTGTGAAAGTAAGCAGGGCTTTCCTTCTTCCCCCACATGTGGCGTCTGCACACTGGATTCATGCCCTCTTCAGAGTTCTGGCCAGGAGACTTCTCAATCAGTTCAAATTGTTGCAGAGTTCCACTGGATGGAGGTTTCCTTTTCCCTGTGGTTTTTTCCCAGTGCCTCTGGCAGCCCTCCTGAAGGACCTCTGTGAGGCAAGGCAGCAATGCCTCGCTAGGGGACCCTGGCAAGCCCACTGGGCTTTGTGTGCTGCTTCCTCTACCTCTGGATTTCACTCGGCTCTCTAAATTGACTCAGTTCCAGTTAAGGTCAGAATCTTCTCCCATAATCTAGAGCTTCAGGTTCCCCAGTGTGGGGGTGTATTAAGGGGCAGATAATCTCCCTTCCCTGCTTCCACAGTTTGGGCACCCACAGTATTTGGAGTATCTCCCAGGTCCTGCAGGAGCAATCCACTTCCTTCAGAGGGTCTGTGGGTTCTCTTGGCTTTCCTAATGTATTCTTGCACTTGTTCTGAAGCAAAAGTTCATGATGTGAGCCTCCACATGCTGTTCTGTATGTCCAAGTGGGAGCTGCAATCTAGTCCTGCCTCCCATCTGCCATGATCTGTGTTTCACCCCACTGAAGGTTTTTGAGCAGGAGTAGCTAAGTCTCACATTTGTGACTTACGCAGAGGATGGTTTAGGGTTTTTTTATGTTTGTTTTTTTGGAGACAGTGTCTTGCCCTGTCACTCAGGCTGGGCGATCATAGCTCACTCGAGTTTTATTTTTTGATATTCTCAAAATTATAAACAACTTAAATGTCTATCAATCAGAAACTAGTTAAATGAACTATGTTACAATGGAATACTGTACATCCATTAAAAGAATGATATTTATCTATATTTGTTGATATAGTTGCAAAATCACCTGAATCATATGATCCTGACTATTGAAATATATTTTGCTATATCTCTTTCTGTGTGTGTGTGTATATATATAAAAGTATATTTAAATAAGCAAAGGAAAGATGATTGATGCTCTTCTCAGAGAGGTGGGATTGTGAGAGATTATGCTTCCTACTTGATACTACTTTGTTTAAACATATGACATACTGATTATGTCTTACCTCTAAAAAGAGAAAAACAATTTTAACAGATGGTTGTTTTGTGTTTGTTTCTTATATGTCTAGTATTTTTCTGTTTTTCTTTTAAATTTTAAGTTTATTCAGAATCCTCCGCAGAGCTTTGCCTAGAACAGCACACAGGTTTGACTTGAGTATACCAGACAGATGTAGCTTAAGAGTTTGAGCCATGTCATGCATAAGGGGACATGATGACTAGTGAAGTCAGTACCAAAACTGGCAATGATATCAGGGTCAGAGAGAGTTCTTTAGCTGAGTTTTCTACTCATTCATCTAGGGTAGTTTTGTAGCTTTAATAGGACTAGAGAAACATTTACATTGAAGCATTAGGAGCAAGTTCACACTGCTCAACCCACAGGATTAAGAATGAGATTTATGTAAAGTGAATAGGGTTAGATGAGTGCTTGCACTTGGTCCTCCCTTTTTTCTACTTGCCGAAGAAGTGCTTTGAGATGGGGGATGGGAATGTATGTGTAGACAAGGGCATATTTTTCAGTGAGACACGATAGGAAATATTCTTCAGTAGAATGAAGTTAAGAAGAAAGGCGAATCTAGTTACTAGTGGTTTGTTGAAATAAAACTAATTTGGAAAATACTTTGTTTCTCATAGATATCTCCATCAATTATTAATTTTCCATATATGTCTTTTTCTCAATCTGGCTTTTTCATACATACCAAATCCCGTAAAAATTGAAGTTATTCTTTCTGACTAGAAATCAGAGAAAATGTATTACCTCTTGTAATTTAGGTGAATATTGATTTACTGCAACAGTCAGATGAACTGGAGATAACATTAATACCCTTAGGAAATGAAGAATGCTAAGAAATACTACTTAATTAGAAACTGTGACAGATTGTATTTTCCAAAGATGGCCATGGCAGCGTCTTCAGTCCCACATTCTCTCTGTCAGTAAATAGTATGTTTCCCTTCCCCTTGAATATGGGGCTGAACTTTATGCCTGTCTCAGCAAACTGAGTGTGATGGATGTGACACTGCATGACTTAGAGGCTAGGTCATAAAAGGCAATAAGGCTTCTACCTACCTCTTTTTCTCTCTGAGAACACTCACTTTTGGAACCCGCCACTATGCTGTGAGAAAATTCAAACTAGCCTATGAAAGAGGATCCGCATGGAGTGGCCCACATGGAGATGAGCTGAGGTCTCCAACCTTCATCCAGCATCAACTACCAGATGAGAGAGTGAACGAGCCTTCATATGATTCTAGCTCCTAGCCTTTTAGTCTTCCTACTGAAGTCCCAAACATGGAGCAGAGACAAGCTGTCCCAGCAACGCAGTGTTCAAATTTCTAACCACAGAATTTGTGAGCATAATTAGTAGTAATTTTACACCACTGAGTTTTGCAGTAATTTGTTTTACAGCCATAGTAACTGGTACAGGGCCATTTCTCCTATATTCAGAGTGGATGAGGATATATTAGCAGAAAAGAACATGGTTCTTTTTAAGAGATAATTTTATATCTTCATGGTGTGGCTTGGATTCAACAAGTAATTTTTAAAGATATTTGTAGCTAATATTTTATTTGAAGTGCACAAAGAAGAGTAACCAGAGGACTGGTTATTTTAAAAACTGCTGAATAAAGCAGTTTTTCAGTGACTACTGAAAGGAGTCTCCTTTAGGTCCAATTAAATACCCCTTGAGTGCTGTGGTTTGAATGTGTTCCCAAAAAACATATGTTGGGAACTTAATCCCCAATGCAACAGTGTTATGCCAGTTACAAGAGGGCTCAAGGCTCTCTCTCACCTTCTCTTTACCCTTCCACCATGGGATATCACAGCAAAAAGTCCCTTACCTCCAGAACTATAAGCCAAGAAATTTCTGTTCATTATAAATTACCCAGTCTTAGGTAGTCTGTTATAGCAACACCAGACGGACCAGGACGTTGAGATTCTAGGTTGTTTTATGATTTGGAATGTTATCCAGACTGATAGGCCAGTCCAGAATATTGTCCTATGTGCTTTTCAGAGATATTTCAACATGGCATTAAATAATTCTTCAGTTTCACAAACACAGAATTGGTAAGGCCATGAAGAAATTAGGTGAAAGCGCTCAGTACTTTAAATAGATCTAACAAAGTTTGGAAAATGAATGATCCTGAGTAAATGAAGATTTTATGATAAAAATTAAGATGCTTGACAAATTATCAAAATTTTTTATAAATTTCAAAATGTGTGTAATTTTCAAATAATCTCATATATTATTACTAATTTTGTTTTCCCCTATTCAGGTTGATTACATGTGTGTACCATAAAAATAAAGGTAACCTGCTATCTATTATTTACTGATGCAGACCTCTTTTTCATGTGATATTGTATTTTATTAATAGATAATATAAAATTTAAAGAGTACCATCATTCATGTACTGAGTACGTTGAAAAATAACTTGCAGTTTCTTTTCATTGTTTTCTGTCATTTGCACACATTATTTTTGACGGCAGAGTATCATTTGACTTCTGAAAATGTTCAAAATACCTTTAGTTTTTTGGAACAATTGCTAAAATAGTTAGTAATTGTCTCTTCTATTTTTGTTCTTTATTCAGTAAATTCAGCAAACATTTAATCAGCTGCACCATGTGCCAGGTACTGCTCTAGCCCTTGGAAATACAGAAGTAAATACATCAGAATCCCTGCGTTTCTAGGTTTTTCTTAGGGAGCTTATATTTTGGTGGAGTATGGAACTGGCAATCAAGTATGATATTTTGGGATAGTAAACAGCATAAGGAAGGAGCAGGGTAATGAATTAGTGATACAGATGAAGAGCTGGGGTGCTCTTTTAGATAAAGTGAGTGAGATCAGGCCTCAGAGATGAACTGAATTGACACTTAAAAAGACGACTAGAATGTAGACAGTGTGATCAGTCATGCAGCTATTTTGAAGAAGGAAGTTCCTTATAGAGGGCACACCAATACAAAGCCTGACTGATAAAGAAGAGAACCTTTGAGAAAAGGTAAGGAGAATAGGATGGCTGGAGTTAAATGAGCAAACGGAATACCCTTACGAGATGAAGTAAAAAAAGTGATGGCCCACAAGGAAAGTGAAAAATGTGGCAAAGGGACCATCTCAAGATGGAGGGGTGAATATCTCTATCAAATATTGCTAATGTGTCTAGTAAAATGTGGATTTACAATGGAGCAGTCATTAATTCATGTAGTATCTTGTAGCATCAATTATCTCACATTGAAAGGACTCTCAAAAAATTGTAATTTAATGCCTAAAAGGGATTAGTGTATTTACAGTCATAGCAATTATTTTTAGTTTTTAAATATCTATATACATTTCAGAGAAGTAAATAGATGACAGCTAAGTTTTATGCATAAGCTATATTACAAGGTTAAAATGGGAGAGACAAAGGGATGAATACAAAAGTTTAAGGAAAGAGAAGGAATGATATAAAATTTTCTAGGTTTCAGAGAATATGTTTATATATTTTTAAAATAGGTGATGGTTAGGTATACATAGGTTATATCAAAAAGAGTAACTGTTCTAGTTATTATGTCAACAAGCATAGAACACAGGAAACTCCATCTTTTATAACTAGGAAGCTTATGATAAAGTTTTAGATGGCAACTTAAAAATATGTGAGGGTCATACAAGACCGAATATTTGAAGACCACTGAATTAAACCAATTTGAGAACAGTATCAAGGATTTGTAATATATTGGTTTATAGTTTTTTCTATTTCATACGATGTATTGTACCTCTAACTTTTATTAGCCATGAAGAAAATGGGTATCATTGGCCATTGGTCCAGGAAAATAATATTAAGATGGATCAGTATAAGGTCTGTTTGAACCCATTTCAAAACACCAAAAAGTTGTATGTCTGAAATCAGTAGCATAGCCATAGTTAGAATATGTGTCTAGATCCAAAGTCTGGACTCATACTTCTACAGGTATTTTAGTGGCATCCCAATTGCAGTGTACATTTGGATAACTTTTTTTAAAAAGAAAATTATTCTCCCTTCACCCTTATTAATATTACTCTCTAACTTCAGTACATTCGAAATGATGCTTGGTAAAGATTGGTAACATAAAACATTTCAAGTAACTTTTACCAGATTTTTTTCTGAACTTTGTTCTCACCTATAAAACATATGTGGGAAATGGGCCGGGCATGATGTCTCACTCTTGTAATCCCAGCACTTCGGGAGGCCAAGGCAGGTGGATCACGAGGTCAGGAGACCGAGACCATCCTGGCTAACACAGTGAAACCCGTCTCTACTAAGAAATACAGAAATTTAGCCGGGCGTGGTGGCGGGCACCCGTAGTCCCAGCTGTTCGGGAGGCTGAGGCAGGAGAATGGCACGAACCTGGGAGGCGTAGCTTGCAGTGAACCAAGATCGAGCCATTGCATTCCAGCCTGAGCAACAGAGCAAGACTCCATCTCAAAAAAAAACACAAAACACAGCAACAACAACAACAAACCATATGTGGGAAATGGAAAGTTTTATCTATTGAAATAACGTTTTAGAATGCAGATAATGGCAAAGGGACCATTTCTATAGGAATTGTTCACAACAATTTGCTTGTTTGGGATAGCTAAAAATCAAGTATGGTAGGCCAATGTTAGTTGACAAGAAAAGAGAATGACTGAAATAGAAACAAAAGTTGCAATAGCTTTTATGCCAGCCTCATAGATTCCACAGAGTTATGGCATTAACTTACAAAATTTCCATCTAAAGTGCTACCAATTGTGCTTTGTAAATGCCCCTACAGGTTGTAAATGAAAAGGATAGAAAGATCATTGGCCTTTTCTTGCTTTCATTTGTTTAACATCGCTGCATTGTCTCATTTTATTGAAAAACCTAGCATTAAACTATAGCATGACCTAGAAATATGTTTCATCATAGAGAAATATAGTATACAATTAGGAGTATGGGATTTTAAATCAGATTTTCTGGATTAAAACCAAGCTTTGCTTTTTATTGGATGTGTACATTTAGACAAGTACTTTCACCTCTCTGGGCCAGTTTGTTCTTCTGTACAATGGAGATAAAATACTGCCTACTTAATTTATGATTGTTATGAGAAATAAATGAGTTAACACATGTAAGGTGCTTAGAACACTGCTTGGGATATAAGAAATTCACTTTCAGCATTAGCTTTTAATGCTTTTATTATCATTGGGATGAATTTTCCTAAATGTATGATTTTGATCAGAATGTCTTTGGTTCTACTCATTCTTAAAGTATTTATTAATTTAAATACCTTTTTGTTCCAGAAGTGATTGTGGCAACTTAAAAAATATATCCTGTTAAAACTGGTGAACAGAAAATTAGCATCAAAATATTGAGACTGAAACTGATATTCAGTATAAATATATATACCATAAGATCCTGCCTATCAAAATTGTTTTGCAGAACCAGCTTGTTCTGGGGAAAAACTACTATCATATTTTATCCATGATATTTATAATTTTAAGTTGATTAGGAACCTTATAGTTTTGTCACAACCAGAGTTAAATTTGTTGTTTTGGAAAAATTTCATTGCTGTAGTTTAAAATCCATCCCCATAATATATTTTTAACATTTTTAGGTGCTGTTTTTTTTATTTTTCACTATTCTAGCTATAACTGCAAATGTTCTATGTAGCAGAGAAAAGGAAAAAAAAAAGAGGAGGCACTTGCCCATGCAAGTTAAACACATTTTCTTTCATACATATATATGTTCAGGTGATAAGCATAGCTTGATCATTACAATTTCTTTTACTCTTTATAGACTATTAAGCTATTGTAGGAAATTCTTTTCCATTGGTTGTTTTCCAGTCTTCACATTAAAATTTCCAACTTTTTCATAAATTTTAGTGTCATTCATTACTATTTTGAGCTTGTTCTCAACTTCTCAAGCTGATCATCTAAAAAGTAAATTTTTGTTTTTGTTGTAACAGATATACACAGTATAAAGTTGGTACCTTTATCATATAGGATTTATATTTGCCTCCTTGTACCATAAACTAGAAATAACAACAGCATAAGCAACTTCAGAAGTAAGCAGTTCAGAGCTAGTACAGAAGCTAAACAAAGTCATAAAAGGATTCAGAATCATTCTGTCTTTGTACTTTTTCTATTGGTAGCACTGACTTACATCATTAAGGCTACGAAAATGACTGCCGGAACTCCAGCAAAGATATTTGTGATGATTGGGGGAAGAAAAAAAAAATTCAAGGAACAGAAGGGGAAAAGAACAAATGTCTGTCCCACTTTTAGGGAGCACTGTTGATGATCTCGCCCAATAACTGCCACTCATTTCTTGGCTATTTCCATCTGGGAGGAAGTCTTGGGAATAATGGCCTGCATGCATGTGCATTGTTCCTAAAATTAAATGGGAGCTCTATTGGTAAAGAAGAGTACATATTAGAGAGGCAACTGGCAGGTTTTACTGTAATCCCTAAGTTCTCATATCTTCTTTTTGATAGGTATTTAGTGTTGTTTTTCAACATCTATTTGAGAAGGTGCTATTACCATTTTTAGGCAATAACATCCAAGTTTAGCTGTCTTAACTGAAAGCAAATCTCCTTTACTTTGTTTACAAGAAGTAGGGATGCTGGGATTTTCTTACCTTCTTAGATCTAGGTGGGAGGCAGCAGTGATTTTAAAAGTACTGACAAGGAGGGCATTTTCCCACTTTGTTCCCTCAGTAGGATAAATCTGTTTTAAAATGTGCCAGATAGATGGTATTATTTGTTTGTTTGTTTGTTTAAGACTTCAGTGATTCATCACTGTAAAATCCTGAATGATGAGGAAGAGCAGCTCTTTTTATGTAAAAAGAGAGAAAAAAGTCTGTTCACAGTAACTTTCATTTAATTAAGTGATGCTTTGTTACCTTGGTTTAATTTTGAATACCAAGGACTTAGAATTCCTAGTGGGAATCAGGCAGCTTTCACTTGTGTACTTAGCCAGTTTTATCAGTAGTGGAAATATGAAAGTAAGTAGACAAAGATTGTACAAGCCTAGCAGGTAGCACAAGGTGAGATTTGTACTCCACATTGTCATTATGCGTGTTTCTCCTTTATTTCATCATGAACCTAGAAAATAGTAAGTAGTCTGTTGTTTTCATATATAGCCACTGAGGTTACGTATTCTTTAAGGCAATGATTTTTTTATATGATGTATTTAATGTGCCAGGTTTTTTTAAATGCTTCTGTTGCATTTTCAGGGAACCATTTGTATATTGCTATAAAGAAATCTTTCCAAATCTACCGTTTATTAAGAGAAGATAATTACATGGTTTAATGACTGCATCTACAGGGCTTTTGGCACCTTAACAAGTTTTTGCATTAGTGTAATGCAGTGCAAGAAACTCCTGCATACAGCAAAACAGATATTGTGCCAAGGCCTCTAGCCATAACTGAAGTTCTTATCTGAGAAGACAGTGTAGTATTGTGGTTTAAAGAATAGATTTGAGTGTCATATGCACCTGAATTTCACTCCTAGCCCTGCTACTTGGGCACATCATAACCTCGCTAAGCCTTAGTGGCTTCATTCATATAGTTATCAAGAGAATAAAAATTTGATAATACATTGTAGATATCTCCAATGGTACTCTGTCCTTATTAATCCCCTGCCCTTGAATCTGGGCTGGACTGAGTGAGATTGGGCTATAAAAAGATTATGGCTTCTGTCTTATGTGCTCTCTCACTGTCACGTTGTACTCTTGCTTTCATATTCTCTTGGATTGCTTACTTTGGGGAAAACCAGCTGCCATCTCATTAGGCAGGCTTTTGGAGAGGCTCACATGGGCTACATTGGAGCTGGATGTTTTGAGGCCTGTCAACAGCTACTGAGTGGGTTTGGAAGGAGATCCTTCCCCAGCTGAACTTTGAGATGACTAGAGTTCCAGCCTACAACTTGATTACAACTTCAATAAAGAACATGACCCAGAGGCACTCCCGTAACAGTGCCCAGTTTCTTGACCCATAGAAACTGTGAGATAATAAATATTTGTTGCTTTTCATTTTAAGCCCCTAGCTTTTGGGATGCTTTGTTACACAGCCACAAATAACTAATACAGCACATAAAGAGGTCACCTGTGCATAGCAGGGAGCAAGTACTACCAATCAAGAAGTATTAACAGTATTCTTAAAAGAAGAAAAGGTCAGACTTAATCTAGCATTATAGGATTATTTGTAATGTAATATAAAGTAAGTTTCCATATGTGTGTGCAAAGAACTCAAGAATAAGACTTGTGGACAGTCTCTTGCTTGTTTCTGTAGATTGAAACACATAAGGTGAAATATCAATCGTTTGAGAATTTAAAGATAGTATAGGAAGACAAGAACTTAAAGGTCATCTAACTCTTCTGCTAAGATTAGGTTTAAATTGTTAAAGGTCAAAACAAAAGGAAGGATACATAGTAATTGACAGATGTTGTTCTTTAGATTGAAACAATAGGATTCCTAAAATCTATAAAAGTTGAATCAATAAAAATACAACAGAAGTTGTGTTTGTTACTTGAGCAGTAACCTGAATGATATATTTGGGATCTCTATGTTCATTTAATTTAGAAAAGACTATTCAAAAGATTGTAATATTTTTATTATATCATGATCTTGAAAAAATGATATAGGAAAAAATGATATAGGAAAAGGTTTTTCATTGTTTTGGAGCATGTAATCAAATTAGGTTAAAAAACTTTATGTGGCCTGTCATATTAAAATAAGTTAGCCTGCCTTGACAGATCAATTCATCTTATATTTGAGATAAAGTATTTATTTACCATTGAACTCTATAATGTGGAACATATTTATTAATATTTTACATATTAATAAATATAGCCTTATGGATCAGAGCCCTAAGATAGGATTTCTGTGCAACTACTATACAATATTATCCGCCTTTGCTTTTCTCTGAAATTCTAAATCTATGGCTTTTGTTTTTTAAGTTGTTTTGGAAATTTTTAGATTTTCTTTGGAAGCTGTCAGAAACAGTTGTTACCAGAATTATTTTCTTTTCAAATTCATTAAACTTTACATACGGAAAGTTATAGTAGATTCTGCCCAGATGATTTCTTGAAGAGAAAAAATGAGTATTTCCATTTCCCAGTGGATTTGGATTATATGGTAGTTTGGGATAAAAAGGCAGAACTATGCAAATATGTAGAACTTACTTTAGATGACTCAAAACAGAGAATTTACTTACCAGGCATCTTAAAGCAAAACAAAACAATTGTTATTTAGTTGTGGCCAATAGGGTTTAAGACTCTATACCCGTTTTTCATGCTCTAAAAGAGCATCTGTAATTCATCTTTTGCATGCTGGGAAGTTACACAGCTTCTGTATATGTTGACATTTTTGAACTATCTAAATAGGTAGATGTGGAATATACTCTAAAGTCAAGAAATATTCTCAGAGAATAGGAGACATGAACTCTGAATTGGAAGTCTTCATGGAATGTGAATGATGGCTTTGAATGTTCTGGTGAAGAGGTTAGGCCTAAATTTTCTGAAGTTCAAGATTGAGACACCCAGCATTGCCTTAGTTCAAACCACTGCCAGATTATATTGAATATTTTAGAGTCTGAATTATTCTTAACATGTGTTTTATGTAAAACTATTATCCTGAAATTGGTTCAGAGTCTCTTTCAGTGATTCTGAGAAGTTCATAGAAAGTGAACATTTTTAATCCTCCATTTCCCAAACTTACTTAGCTTAAAGGTATTTTTTTTTTATTTTTAATAAGCGGAACACTTGCTGTACAGAAATGGCATTTTCTGAAACACATTGTAAGAAACACTACTCTAATATGGACCTTAACAATCTGGAAAATAACTGTTTCCTAGGGCTACTGTGGCAATTTACAACAAACTGAGGGGCTTGAAACAAGATAAATTTATTTTCTCACAATTCTGGGGCTCAGAAGCCCAAAATCAAGATGTCAGCGGGGCCATGCTCTCGAAGGCTCTAAGGAAAAGTCTGTTTCTTGCCTCTGTCTTAGCTTCTAGTGATTCGGCTTCCATCTTCACATAGACTTCTCCTTGGTATCGGTGTCTCTTCTTTTTTTTTTGAGAGAGAGAGAGAGGGAGTCTCGCTCTGTAGCCCAGGCTGGAGTGCGGTGGCGTGATCCCGGCTCACTGCAAGCTCCGCCTTATGGGTTCACGCCATTCTCCTACCTCAGCCTCCCGAGCAGCTGGGACTACAGGCGCCCGCCACCACGCCCAGCTAACTTTTTTATATTTTTCGTAGAGACGGGGTTTCACCTGTTAGCCAGGATGGTCTCGATCTCCTGACCCCGTGATCCGCCCGTCTCGTCCTCCCAAAGTGCTGGGATTACAGGCGTGAGCCACTGCGCCCGGCCTCTGTTTCTCTTCTTATAAAGACACTAGTGATTGGATTTAAGGCCTACCCTAATCCAGTAAGAGCCCATCTCAATTTACATCTTAATTACATCAGAAAAAACCCTATTTCCAAATAAGATCACATTCACAAGTGTGGGGGTAGGACTTGAACATATCTTTTTGGGGGACACAATTGAACCCATTACAATAATTATCTGTTGAATTGAATATCCATCCCACTGTTCTCTTACAAGATCGTGTGCTAGCAAGCTTGTGCAACCCACCTTATTTTCTTGTTTTCATTCTATTTTGTTTTGCTTTAGGCTTTTTTGTTTTGTTTTGTTTTGTTTTGAGACGGAGTCTCGCTCTATCGCCCAGGCTGGAGTGCAGTGGCCAGATCTCAACTCACTGCAAGCTCCGCCTCCCGGGTTCACGCCATTCTCCTGCCTCAGCTTCCCGAGCAGCTGGGACCACAGGCGCCCGCCACCTCGCCCAGCTAGTTTTTTGTATTTTTTAGTAGAGACGGAATTTCACCGTGTTAGCCAGGATGATCTCGATCTCCTGACCTCGTGATCTGCCCATCTAGGCCTCCCAAAGTGCTGGAATTACAGGCTTGAGCCACCGCGCCCGGCCTTTGCTTTAGGCTTTTAGCAGCTTGAAGCCATGGTTTTCAGTTTCTGTTTCTAGTGATAAGCAGAAAAGAGCAATGAGGAAGGGACTTTACTGGCCCAACCAGAAATAGAAACTAAGAACCCATGACTGTATTATCTTCCTTGGACATCCCTGAGTGTCCCAGGACTTAGTCCTGTAACCTTTTCTCTTTTATCCACATTCATTCCCTAAATATTTTATCTATGCTTTAAATGTCTTCTGTATGCAGATGACTTCCACATTTTTATTTCAAGGCCTGATTATCTCCCCTGAACTGCACACCTTATATCTGATATCTCTTAACATGTCTGATAGGTTTTGACAAATTTATCATGTCTAAAACAAAACAGTTTTCCTCTGGCCAACTCACTCCAGCTCTAGTCTATCATATCTCAGGTTAGGGAACTATTATTCAAAGAATCACCTTTTATTTCTCTTTTCCTTTCATCTATACTTCCAATCCATCAGCAACTCAAGTTGGTCCTGTCTTAAAATCCTAAACCTGAACTGTTCTTAAACCACTACTAACAATAGTCTGGTCAAATTTATATCTTTTCCAGACTAAATGTCTGCTAGGTGGCTTTTCCTCTTCCACTTTTGCCCCGCTACAGTCTGTTTTCCACATAATAACTTGTATGATATTTTTCAAACACAGAACATGGTCATACTCCTGCTGAAAACTCTCCAGTGTCTTCCCATCAAATTGCAAAACTTTAGGGCCCTTTATGCTCTGGCCTCCATCTACTTCTCTGATCTCCTCCCCTACTAGTCTCCTCGCAATTTTGCTCCAATCTTAATGGATTTCTTACTAGTTCTCCATCAAACCAAGTCTGAACTCCCCTTTTCGAGTTTTTCCTTGTGATTTCAGCTACCTTGACAATTTCTTTCCCCATGTTTTTAGATAGCTCCCTTCTTGTCTCTTTTCAAGTCTCTTAATTACTACCTTCTCTAAGTGGTCTTCTCTAGTCACTTTACCCATGAGTAGATTTGCTGGATATCCATCCTACCTAGCTTTTTGGAAAAATGAAATGATTTTTAAGCATTAATTTAAAATATGCAGGAGTGTAAGTTGGAAAAGTAACATTGATAAAGGTAGATGTTACATGTTCACATTTCTTGGTATATTTTGTTGGTAGAAGCTCAAAACATTGAAAGTGCATTAGTATGTGTATTTGACACACAGACACAGACACACATACACACACACACATATATATATATTATTATACTTTAAATTCTAGAGTACATGTGTACAACGCGCAGGTTTGTTGCATATGTATACATGTGCCATGTTGTGTGCTGCAGCCATTAACTCGTCATTTACATTAGGTATATCTCCTAATGCTATCCCTCCCCCCTCCCCCCCTGCCCTCACCTCACAACAGGCCCCAGTGTGTGGTGTTCCCCTTCCTGTGTCCAGGTGTTCTCTTTGTTCAATTCCCACCTATGAGTGAGAACATGTGATATTTGGTTTTTTGTCCTTGCGATAGTTTGCTGAGAATGATGGTTTCCAGCTTTATCCATGTCCCTGTAAAGGACATGAACTCATCCTTTTTTATGGTTGCATGGTATTCCATGGTGTATATGTGCCACATTTTCTTAATCCAGTCTATCATTGATGGACATTTGGGTTGGTTCCAAGTCTTTGCTATTGTGAATAGTGCTGCAGTAAACATACATGTGCATGTGTCTTTATAGCAGCATGATTTATAATCCTCTGGGTATATACCCTGTAAAGGGATTGCTGGATCAAATGGTATTTCTAGTTCTAGATCCTTGAGGAATCGCCACACTGTCTTCCACAATGGTTGAACTAGTTTACAGTCCCAC
>NW_012114364.1:3045279-3046007 GCF_000951035.1 Colobus angolensis palliatus | reverse complement strand
CCTTGTAGTATAGTTTGAAGTCAGGTAGCATGATGCCTCCAGCTTTGTTCTTTTGGCTTAGGATTGATTTGGCAATGTGGACTCTTTTTTGGTTCCATATGAACTTTAAAGTAGTTTTTTCCAATTTGGTGAAGAAAGTCATTGGTAGCTTGATGGGGATGGCATTGAATCTATAAATTACCTTGGGCAATATGGCCATTTTCATGATATTGATTCTTCATATCCATGAGCATGGAATGTTCTTCCATTTGTTTGTGTCCTCTTTTATTTCGTTGAGCAGTGGTTTGTAGTTCTCCTTGAAGCGGTCCTTCACATCCCTTGTAAATTGGATTCCTAGGTCTTTTATTCTCTTTGAAGCAATTGTGAATGGGAGTGTTCACTCATGATTTGGCTCTCTATTTGCCTGTTATTGGTGTACAAGAATGCTTGTGATTTTTGCACATTGATTTTGTTTCCTGAGACTTTGCTGAAGTTGCTTATCAGCTTAAGGAGACTTTGGGCTGGGATGATGGGGTTTTCTAGATACACAATCATGTCATCTGCAAACAGGGACAATTTGACTTCCTCTTTTCCTAATTGAATACCCTTTGTTTCTTTCTCCTGCCTGATTGCCCGGGCCAGAGCTTCCAACACTGTTGAATAGGAGTGGTGAGAGAGAGCATCCCTGTCTTGTGCCAGTTTTCAAAGGGAATGCTTCCAGTTTTTGCCCATTCAGTATGATATTGGCT
>NW_012114364.1:3044449-3044722 GCF_000951035.1 Colobus angolensis palliatus | reverse complement strand
TGATTTGTGTATGTTGAACCAGCCTTGCATCCCAGGGATGAAGCCCACTTGATCATGGTGGATAAGCTTTTTGATGTGCTGCTGGATTCAGTTTGACAGTATTTTGTTGAGGATTTTTACATTGATGTTCATCAGGGATATTGGTCTAAAATTCTCTTTTTTTGTTGTGACACTGCCAGGCTTTGGTATCAGGATGATGCTGACCTCATAAAATGAGTTAGGGAGATTTCCCTCTTTTTCTATTGATTGGAATAGTTTCAGAAGGAATGGTAC
>NW_012114364.1:3037822-3042967 GCF_000951035.1 Colobus angolensis palliatus | reverse complement strand
CCTGAATTTGAATGTTGGCCTGCCTTGCTAGGTTGGGGAAGTTCTCCTGGATGATATCCTGCAGAGTGTTTTCCAACTTGGTTCCATTCTCCCCATCACTTTCAGGTACACCAATCAGACGTAGATTTGGTCTTTTCACATAGTCCCATATTTCTTGGAGGCTTTGTTCATTTTTTTTTACTCTTTTTTCTCTAACCTTCTCTTTTCATTTCATTTCATTCATTTGATTTTCAATCACTGATACCCTTTCTTCCAGTTGATTGAATCAGCTATTGAAGCTTGTGCATTCGTCATGTAGTTCTCATGCCATGGTTTTCAGCTCCATCAGGTCATTTAAGGACTTGTCTACACTGGTTATTCTAGTTAGCCATTCGTCAACTCTTTTTTCAAGGTTTTCAGTTTCTTTGTGCTGGGTTCGTAGTTCCTCCTTTAGCTCTGAGAAGTTTGATCGACTGAAGCCTTCTTCTCTCAGCTTGTCAAAGTCATTCTCTGTCCAGCATTGTTCCGTTGCCGGTGAGGAACTGCATTCGTTTGGAGAGGGAGAGGCGCTCTGATTTTTAGAATTTTCAGCCTTTCTGCTCTGTTTGTTCCCCATCTCTGTGGTTTTATCTACCTTTGGTCTTTGATGATGGTGACATACAGATGGGGTTTTGGTGTGGATGTCCTTTCACTTTGTTAGTTTTCCTTCTAACAGTCAAGACCCTCAGCTGCAGGTCTTTTGGAGTTTGCTGGAGGTCCACTCCAGACGCAGTTTGCCTGGGTATCAGCAGCAGAGGCTGCAGAGCAGCAAATATTGCTGAACAGCAAATGTTGCTGCCTGATCGTTCCTCTGAAAGTTTCGTCTCCGAGGGGTACCTGGCCGTTTGTAGTGTCAGTCTGCCTCTACTGGAGGGTGCCTCAGCTCCATGCTGGGAGAACCACTACTCTCTTCAATGCTGTCAGACAGGGACATTTAAGTCTGCAGAGGTTTCTGCTGCCTTTTGTTTGGCTATGCCCTGCCCCCAGAGGTGGAGTCTACAGAGGCAGGGAGGCCTCCTTGAGCTGCAGTGGGCTCCACCCGGTTCGAGCTTCCTTACCTATTCAAGCCTCAGCAATGGCGGGCGCCCCTCCGCCAGCCAAACTGCCACCTTCCAGTTCAATCTCAGACTCCTGTGCTAGCAGTGAGCGAGGCTCCGTGGGCATGGGACCCTCCAAGCCAGGCGCGGGATATAATCTCCTGGTGTGTCGTTTGCTAAGACCATTGGAAAAGTGCAGTATTGGGGGGGAGTGACCCGATTTTCCAGGTGTCGTCTGTCACAGCTTTGCTCCCTGACCCCTTGTGCTTCCCAGGTGAGGTGATGCCTCGCCCTGCTTCGACTCACACTCAGTGCACTGCACCCACTATCCTGCACCCACTGTCTGACAAGCCCCAGTGAGATGAACCCAGTACCTCAGTTGGAAATGCAGAAATCACCCATCTTCTGTGTCACTCAGGCTGTGAGCTGTAAACTGGAGCTGTTCCTATTCGGCCATCTTGGAACCGCCCCCACATACATATATTTCAGAACAATGAATCAGATCTTTTTGGATATGAACAGTCTTCTTAATAAACAGTCCAATTAAAATAAGCCAGATGTGTTTGTAATTGTCTTTGAATGTTGCACTTTAGACCAATGTGAATTCACCATCGTATTGCATTTTAATGACTGGCAAATAAAAATCTAAGGTCAAGAAATGTTTTATTTTTCTTTTACTTTTGCCATGGCAAGAAACACTCATGGAAGGGTAAATCTAATACATGAAATTATTAAAAAGACATGCTATTTCCCCCCGCAAGCTTAATAAAATTAAAAATTTTAATAAGTAGTATGTTTCTAAAGGCTTTCAGCAGTTATACCAGCAAACTGAAGCCTAGGTGTCTATTTCAGAAACTGAAGAATTTCCAGATTTTTTCAGATATCTGTAAGAGCTAAATAGAAATTAAAGCAACAGAAAATGGAAGAGAAAACAAATCGGTTAGAGCTACACTATTATGAAGAGATTTTAAACCCCATATCAAAAATTTGCCACCACTACTCTGGACATAATTTTCATTACTATGTCACAGAATACAAATCTTTGATTCACTTTGAAATGAAAGCCACAAATACAGAACTAAGTCCCATGCCTTAAGGAGCAAAAAAGTTGAATGTTTTGCCAAAATTCTTCTTGCCTCAATAAAGGATAATAAGGTCATGCCTAATAAAACAGTAACTGTTGAAATTCAGGAATTTGCCAAGAACATCAGTTTGATGTGTTTGTTTCAAAGAGAGGAATTCAACATCTTTGTAAGAGAAAGGTTACATGTGTTCCATCCCACAGCCATGATCTATGTACCATACCCAAGAAGGACCCACAAAAGTGGAAGCTCAGCTTTGTGATGGCCCAATCTCTATTTCCTTCCTCATACAGTATCAGTATCGCCTTGTTGCATCTTAAAGTATTGTGCTCCTGTTTATTTAAAGGATTCTTACTTTCAGAGCGTTCTGGGGAGGGAGTATTAAAGATGTGAAGTGAGCTTTGGCAGCTGCCTAAAACCAAAACCTTTATGCCTATCATCATATAGTCAGTAATTCCATGGTGACATCTAACACAAGCAAGAGAAGTGTGTGGTATGTTTAAACAAATCTATCAAACTTTTTTTGTCCATATGTATATCCTCTTAAAACATTACAGAAATACTCATTTTGAATGCACAAATTCAGATTATTGTTACTTAGCAGCCATCAGAGGTTGAATGCTTTTTACGTGAAATTGTGCCATATTCCCTCAAAAGAAAAGTTTCTCATTTATCTAGCTTCTAAAAATTCTAAGATATTCAGTCGTATTTGTTTTCAATGTATCTCCTGATTGTTCTGGGGGATTTGTGAAAGATTTTGAATTGTTAAAGCTAGCACGTATGTTACATGTACACAAGTTATGAAGCATAATAGTAAAACAAACACCCATGAAGCCACCTCTGAATGGAATTATGTATCTCATCCTGCCAGACTTCATCCTCCGAATACAACTCTCCTCAGTTCAGTTTTTATTGCATTGTTTACTTGCCTTCAAAAGAAATAGGTTTTTGCCTACTTACATGTCTCAAGATAATATACCGCTGAGTTCTGCTTATATTTTGTGCCTATGATAAAAGAGGTATGAGACTGTCTGCAGTCTGGTCACTTCCTTCTTAAACTCAGTTTTCTTACAAATGCCCACTAATTTATATACTTCTGAAATATTTTATATTGGCAATATATGATATATTGAGGTTTATTATAAAGCTGTAATAATTAAAATGCATTACATTTGTGTAGAGATAGATGAATTGTCCAAGGGAACAGGATGGAGAGCCTAAAGACAGGTTCGTGCATATATGAAAAGCTGATTTATAATTAGAGGTAGCATTGCTAACTACATATTCTTTGGCTCAATTTCCTCAGGCTATACTAGCACACGTATAGAGGTCTGTGTTGAAGGATGTTCATTACAGCCTTAATTATAATAGCCAAATAGTATGAACAATCTTAATGTCTATGAATAGAGTGCTTTAAAATATTAAAATGTCTGTTACATATATTATAGCTATAAAATAAAAACTATGCAACTGTTTAAAAGAAAAAACAAAAACAGGAGACACTGATCCTCTCATAACACTGCAGTTGGGACTGATAATATACTCTCTGGAAAGCAATTTGGCAATATGTATCACCATTTACAATATGCAGATGTGACACTGACAGATTTCAACACCTTGAACATCTTTTGAAGGGTGTGCACTCAGGTTGTAAATGTTACTGGTTGAAAAACAACAAAAAGTTAGAATAAACTTGCCTGCCTGTCAATGGGAGAGTAGCTAAATAAATTATGAAATACAGTTAAGCAATTTTTTTAAATGAAATAGGGAAAACTTCCAGTAGGCAGTGTAATAAAGCAATTTGTGTGGACCCTCTCAAACTTAATAATTATAAGAATTATAAGATGTGGACCACATATTTTTTAAAACCCATCTTTAAATGCTTCAAAACATCCAAAAGTAGACAGAAATCACTGGAGAATGGACTGGAACTGAGTATTGGTGTATTCTTCTGTGCTGTTTAGTTTAGACCAAGTGCAAAATAATTTTAGAAGCTGAAAATACTTAGATTTCAATCTGTTTTACACATATTAAAATGAAACTTTTAGAACTATGATTTTAATCTCCCATATATCTTTTAGATTAGGTTAGCATGCTTTGGTTCTTAGCATTAAAAGTACATCTGTCATTTTCCAATAGATTGCCTTGATGATTGGGGTTATGTGTCTCGATTCATTCAATATCAGCAAATATTTATTGCTTGTCTAACATGTGCCAGACCCCACTCTAGATGTTAGGGATAAAGTAGTTAGCAAGACAGATAAGATTTCTGCGTACCTGGGACTTACATTCTAAGATCTCTTTTGTTTAATAGTCTTGTAAGCATAAGGCATGGATTCACCTGAAGTTATCATCCAGTAGAGGAAGAAGGAAAAAAAACTGTGAGGAGAAATGATAATCAGATATCTTATATCTATATATATAATAGAATTTCTGAATATTGGAATTGAAGGGATCCAGTATAATTCAATTATTTTACAGGAGCATTTTGCTAAATATAGTGATTGTTTGATTAATTCTTAGAATATCTCAATATTGTAATCATCCAGTTTTTCAGCCATTTTGAGTATAGTAGATTATGGAAGTATAATTTAATAGAGAATTATTGTTTGGGTTTGTCTTTGTGGGGGATGCAGGGACTTGTGAGAAGAATGTCAACTTTTTCATAAGTATGACAAGTATATTATTAAATGGAATTTATTTGTCTTTTAATTCTTCCATTGTTCTGTAACCTATAGGGAATGTGTTTTCCTAGTTTTGTTATTTTTACCCCATGGACAAAGTTTTTAGGGCCAAAAAGTTTGAAGCTTTTCTTCTTGTATTCAATAATTTTTACCATCCAGAGAGTTCTTTATTATATGTAATCCAAATGATTTCCCTTACTAACCCTCTTGTTTCGTTTACTATACGAGTTCGCTATTGAAATATTAAAACATCTAATAGAACATCTCTACCTTAGCCGAGGGACAAGAACAAAAATAGTTTCAACAATATCAAATATATATATA
>NW_012114364.1:2902980-3037772 GCF_000951035.1 Colobus angolensis palliatus | reverse complement strand
CTATTAGCTGGGATTGCAGGTACACACACCACCACGCCCAGCTAATTTTTGTATTTTTGGTAGAGGTTTTGTCTTGTTGGTCAGGCTGGTCTTGAACTCCTAACCTCAGGTGATCTGTCTGCCTCGTCCTCTCAGTGCTGGGATTACAGACGTGAGCCCCCACGCCTGGCTCTTTTAGCAGAATTTTGTAATTCTTTTAGCAGAATTTTGTAATTCTCCTAGAGATCTTTCATATCCTTGGGTAGAGGTATTTCTAGGTATTGTGTGTGTGTGTGTGTCTGTTGTAAATGGGATTGTGTTCTTGATTTGGTCCTCAGCCTGAACATTATTAGTATATAGATATGCTACTGATTTTTTTTTCTTTTTTAGACAGAGTCTTGCTCTGTTGCCAGGCTGGAGTGCAGTGGTGCCATCTTGGCTTACTGCAACTTCTGCCTCCTGGGTTCAAGCGATTCTCCGGCCTCAGCCTCCTCAGAGGCTGGAATTATACGCAGGTGCCACCATGCTCCGCTAATTTTTTTTTTTTTTTTTTTAAACAGAGTCTCACTCTGTCACCCAGGCTGGAGTGCAGGGGCACAATCTTGGGTCACTGCAACCTCTGTCTCCTGGGTTCAAGAAATTCTTTTGCCTCCACCTCCTAAGTAGGTGAGATTACAGGTTTGCACCACCATGCACAGCTAATTGTTTTATTTCTAATAGAGACGGTGTTTCACCATGTTGGCCAGGCTGGTCTGAAACTCCTGACTTCAAATGAGCCTCCCACCTCAGCCTCCCAAAGTGCTGGGATTACTGGCCTCAAATGTTTTTTGAAGCATACTTTTCCCCAGAACGTTCTCTAATTTCAGCAAATTGTTTATCTCCTCCACAGGGTTTATTTGTTCAACTGAACCCTATGCATGATGTGATTATGCTGTGTTTCTGTACTATGTATTTATTTTATTACTTGCATCTATAATATATTTGTGGATGTTTGGTTGCGTATATACATTAAGAACTGGCATTTTAATACTTTTTTATGTTTTTTGAAAGCATTCTGATCAAATGTATGGTATTTCTCTAAACTGAATAACAACATCAGTTATAAAACCATAATGATTATCATCTCATCTTAGATGATTTAGGCCAGAAAGAGTGACTATACTGTCATTCAGTTTAAAGTACTATTTGATTTCCTAAATTGTCTCATCTAGAAAGTTTTTTCTAGTGGGCTTCAGTGACATAATATTCTTTATCCTTCAACTAAGTATTTTTTTTCTCTTTCTCTCTCTCTTTAAAAAATTAAACAGCTCGATCAAGTCATCCGCCAAAGAAGCCTGTCCAGTTTGGAACTGTTCCTCTCCTGTGCACAGAAACAGTTAAGTGCTTTAATAGCTACGGAACCAGTTGACATTGAATAAAAAGAACACGACAAGCAAACCCACACTGGCATTGGATACATCATATTACACCTTCAAAATACATGCTCTGAATTATAAAGATATGTTTGTTTTCTTTCTGAATCATGTAGAATTGATTTCCAGTTCAAGGATAAACCAAAACAATATTTAGAACTATCAAGTGATCTAATTTATTTTCTTTTGGTTTCTTCTTTACGTTTACTTTTATTTTATTAGTAGTAGTAGGTAGCAGCAACAGAGTATGATACGACCCAAAAGCCATTGTAAAGTGCCACGTTATCAAAATTAATTAAGTAAACTTTATAGCCTGTGGTAGTCTATTATATATTATTTTGCAAAAGTAGTAAATATATTATTGTTTCATGATGACTCTTGATGAGATGCTAGAATGTAATCATACATTTATCTTATCTTGAGGATAGAAATAGCATGGATTTCAACATCACCTGTTTATCTGTATAATTGGAAATAAAACACCGATATGATAGAAAATCATTCCGGCATTACCTAACCTCTTTTCTGCAGTTGGATCTATGTATTTTCATTGGTCTACTGAAAACAAACAATACAATTAAAAGTACTAAAGATTATTATATTAATTCAGCTTTCATCTGATATATCACTTAAACTAAAGGGGTGTGTGTGGTATATCCCTGTTTCCTATTTCTGCTCTTTAAAGGCACTTTGAATCAATGAAACCATTAGTCTGCAAATCAAATTGTAAACTTAATCCCTATTTTTAGGAATTCAGGTTTCAGTATAGGATATATGAAATCTTTTCCCAGTATTTCAGAATGTATTTAATTCACAGGCAGTATACTTCAATGCAAAATCATGAATATTTTTAATTCAAAACTAAAGTGTTATTAATATGTATGTATGCAAATGTTTTATCTTATTTTCTGAAATGCATCTACTTTCTTGGGCTTTGTACTTTTTTGAGATTTCTCAGTGTAATAAAAAGAGCTCCCAAACTTATTTGGTTGTTACTTTTTGTTTTTTTAATTTCTTTAAAATATATACATTTTTTTACAATTTTTCTTTCTCAAGTTGAAATTTTCTATCCTAGGTAGTTTTATCACACTACTCGAATATTTTAAGAACAAGATTAGCCTTCCTTATAGATCTGCTTGCCCTTCTAGCCCTGCTAAATTTTAATTGTAGATCCTTAGACAAGGTGTCTAACCAATTTGAGTCTCAGTTTTCTCATTTGTGAGGTAGAAAGAATGATTTTTATAGGCTATTTAAAAAATTAATATTGTAAAATACCCCATATAGTGCTTGCTGCTATAGCCTCCAATTTATAATAATTTCCCTTTCTCTAGAAATTAATCACAAAATACAGGTGTGGGTACCTACAAACAAGTGGCTAAACCATAGCATTCTGCCCCTCTAACCTTGACTGACCGACCCGCACGTGAAGATCTGACCCCACATGGGGCTCCTATGAAAAGTCTTATGGTGACATCACTTCAACTTCCTTACCATAGGGAGACAGACATGGACCCCTATTTCTGAGGTTAGAGGTTACCCCAACCCTTTTTTCCTGAGTCTCAGATTCTGTGAGATACCAGAATATTCTTCCAATATGTTAGCACCACTTACTTTTTTCCCGTAAGCTAGCCAGAGCCAGTTTCTATTATGTGCAACCAGAAAAATATTAACCCAGGCAGTCAAGCACAGATCCCAGCAAGTAATCCCTGGATACTTGGCACTTGTTAGTTCCTCATTTCCTCCACCGTACCAATCCACATCCAAAATGGGAACACTCTTTGATTTATTTTAAGGAATGTTAAAAATATAACTGAACCGAAGCCTCTATTGTCTAACAAAGCCAAGTAAATCACAGATACCCAAAACTATGAACAAACAGTGCCCTATTTAAAAGCTTTCTGTCACTCAGAATCTTGAGTAGAGGTTTAAACTCCGCTTTGCTGAATGCTGACTCACGTTCCATTTCAAAGTAGGCTTACTCAGTGATTGCTTTGAAATCAAAACCAGAACAGTGTCCCTATGATTGGTGTTACTCTTCAGTGAGTCAGTTATCTATTATTATAACTTCTTTTTTTATCTGACAATTAAACTGAATGGAATCAGGAAATGTTCTCTATATTTAAAAGAGCAATACATCTGAATAAGTAAAACGTGTATTTATAAGCCTGGAAAATATTTATAAAACTCCAAGAGAGAAGGAGACTTGCATCAAAGCACTTTGCCTCTAGTCTTCTGGTTACATACCAGTAAACAACTCTGCTGTATCTCCAAAGACTCCACTAGCAAGAGGCAGAAAGCCAATGTGTTCTGAATCCACAGGCTCCTTACTTGGAGGCATCACCATCAGCATCATAGTAAGTGGATGTTATCACTATTTATGAGAGCCCACAGTTGTGACTGCCGGGGTTTTTTTTTTAAGCCAGGCAAAACTAAAACTGTTCTCTGAATTTCACTGATAAACACATTTTTAACACACCCAGTCCCCCACAATGCATGGGCTACTTGCTCACCAATCATTAGTATATATAAGTAGAAGGGAAAGAGCAGGTAGAATTTTCTTTGATCTGGTTTTGTTTTATCTCCACCTTCCCAAGCATTCATTCTCAACAAGTTGCTCCCCCTTAAATTGTCCCCATTCCCAGAGTCACTATATATTGAACTTTTCCTGTGGGGTACTTATATAATTAAATCATGTTTTAATTGTTATTTATAATTAATAATTTATGTTTTTATTTATGTCTGCCTCCTCCTAAGCAGAGAGACCACATCTGTTTTTTTTGTTACATCAATGCATAGTGCCTATCCTGTAGTAATTGATTCAATTAATAAATAATTGAATCAATAAAACAACTATTGCACCTGCAATGAAATTAACCAACTAATTCCCAGCTAATAGATTCTGACTACTGCTTTAAAAGATTTAGCTAAAGTTGCTGTGTTTCTGAATGAGATCCTGTAAGAAAATTAACCCTCATAAAACAGTAAAACCTACCTTCTATATAAATCAATAAAATTTCTGAAAACTCTAAAATGAACTCTGCATTTCCAGTGCTACTCAAATGACTAAATCACATTGATTGAAATGTGCTACCCAAATTTAGAGGATCCTCTAAATATAAGTAGGGACGAACATACGGGAAATTATATGTGAAATCATTTCATATGGTACTGAGAAGGGCCCAGCTACAAGAGTAAACAGCCTCTGCTTGAGAGAACTATAGAATAGTGTTAAACCTACTGGTCCATCAGTTTCGAGTTGCAACACATAGGGAGCAACAACGTTTAGTCTGTTAGGACAGACTGAGTGCATAAAGTTTTGTGATCAAGAGTAGAAGATTCAGAGGGCCCAGTAGAAGAAGTTATGTGTAAGGAGAGGAGAGGTGCTTAAGATTGAGTCAGATGAGGGAATGTCCAGAGCAGTGTGTGTGAGTCCTGGTGATAACGATGCCAAGAATATCTGACAGTCTTTTTCAATTCATCTCTGACTCTGGATGGTGATACAAATTGGCCTTGTTTTGAGAAATACACAGAAATCAAGAAACAAACTTACTCAAAAGGTAGGAAAATTTGACTCAGTCCTGGCAAACATTTGGTTCTCAGAAGTCTGGTAGCTGATTTAAAAAGAAAAAAAGAAAAAAATGAAGCCACAGAGTATACAAATTGCTGACTTCAACACAGCTCAGATACTGAAACAGATAATGGAAGATTTCTTGTGGCAAGATATGTATGTAATGATTTTTGACTTTTGTCCCTTTTATTGAGGTACTTTTTTCTGAAATTGTTACAACCACTAAACAGCACTACATTTTTTGAAACATTTTTCCTGTAATGTTTTTTGGTCTTTTGCTTGATTAACTGCCAAATATAAATGTTTAATTCAACTCTACAAAAATGTTTAACACTTAGTGATTCAATTAGTAAATTTATGCTTATTGTCTCAGTGAGCTATTCTTTAAAATTCATTATATGTTGTAATTTTATAGGCAAACTAATATGTTTTTATGATTCTGGGCTTTTTATAGATAAAAATAAGCAACAATACATTTTGTTTTTCTTATAATTTTCTCTTGTTTTCTCATAAAGCAAGAAAAAACTTCTATACTCCATGTCAGTTGGTTGTAGTTATAGAAAATGAGGCCGGGCGCGGTGGCTCAAGCCTGTAATCCCAGCACTTTGGGAGGCCGAGACGGGCGGATCACGAGGTCAGGAGATCGAGACCATCCTGGCTAACCCGGTGAAACCCCGTCTCTACTAAAAAATACAAAAAACTAGCCGGGCGAGGTGGTGGGCGCCTGTAGTCCCAGCTACTGGGGAGGCTGAGGCAGGAGAATGGCGGGAACCCGGGAGGCAGAGCTTGCAGTGAGCTGAGATCCGGCCACTGCACTCCAGCCTGGGCGACAGAGCAAGACTCCGTCTCAAAAAAAAAAAAAAAAGAAAATGAGGTAAACTAGGTAGAAATATCAAATAAGATTTTTAGAAAACTCTGGTCTATATGGTTCCAAGCAATCCAGATACCAGCTACGGTCATTGAAGAGTAAGATGTATTCACTTCTATATGAATGAATTCAAAGTGCAACAGTGATTCTATTTAATATAAATCCTTTGATATACTAGCATTTCCCTACAGGAAGAATACTTGTGTTCAGAAATATGTGTTTTATGCCTATTCCTTAGAATTTTAGATGCATATTCTCAATTATACGTATTAAGTAGTCCACAGAGAAACCTAAACTTCTATAAAATTCATAATGCAGTGTTATTTAGACACTAACCTCAAAGGTAACAAGGATGGTACCCTCATTATTTTATTATTCCCTTTTTCTATGTGATCTCAACTGATTCCATGGCTTTAAATAATCTCCATATGCTAAAGACCACCACATTTGTAGCTCCAGCCCGTTTCTTTCTTCTTAAGTCCAGAGTCCAAGATTCAGCTGCCTACTTAATATTGCCACTTAGATGTGGTACTTAACATATCAAAAACAGTATTCTTCATCCTCACTCCACCTGTGCCGCCCACATTCTTTTCTGATGTGTGTCTTTTCTAATATTCCTCATCTCAATGAATGTCAGCATCATCCCTCCCTGCTTCCCCTCCCCATTTCCTACACCATACTCAGTCCTGTCAGCTCTACTCCAAAATATATCCTGAATCCATCTGTCTTTTTCCATTCATTCTGACCACCACCTTCCAAACCAGTCTTTATGATCTCTAGCCTAGACTTTTGAAATGGCCTCTTAAAAGAGTACTTGCTTCCATTCTTGCCTCCAAGTATTCTGTATTATAGCCAATGATCTCCTAAAACCTAAATTTATTGAATCATAAATGTAATATCTTTATGGGAAAATGTATTCATTGTCTCCATTCAATTCATTCTGATTCCAGAAACATATACAATATAGTAGGAATAGATGTAAGACATTTGTTGTGATGTATGTCACTGGGGCAGGGATGCTAACCGAATCAAGTCTGCAGATGGTAAAAGTTCAAATGAGTTGAAGAAAGGGAGAAACTAAATGAATAGATAGTTAAGAGACATGCAAACCTCCATTGATATGTATGTAACCTCTTGGGAGTCAGCTGGCTTCTTTTTCTTCCCCTTTTCTTCTGTATGACTTAGTGGAACCTGCCTGCTTCTTTCTCCTCTACTGTTAGTTACTCTCAAACGAAAGTCTCTCTCCTTGAAAGTTTACTTGGAAACAGAATTCAATGTTATAAATATCCACACTCTCTTTCAGTTTTGATTAAGAGTTCCATTTGTGATGGTGAGAAATCTAGGAGTAAAAAAGGACCCCTTCCTGTTGTCTTTTCCTCTCTGGTCCCATTACCTTTTGGTGAATCTTTTCATACAGAATTGTATATGCTGCAAAAGAATATGCAGCTTCAGACTATTCTTGACATTCTCTGACTGAGTTGGAGTGTCAAGCAAATAGGACCTTGGTACAGGGTAGTTAAGGAAAAGCCCAGCAGGGCATGAAGGCCCAACATGTAATTAGCCTCACTGGCCATGAAAAGTTTATTCTTGTCTCTTCTCCTTGCTGTGTGGCATCCCCAGTTCTGTCTTCATGGCAAACACTGACCAGGAAATAGCAGATAGGAAGCTTTTATGGCAATGGGGTCATGAGGAAGGGAAAATTGCAAAATCCAAGAAGTCTTAAATAGGAGCAGCGGGAAAGGAAAGGGCCATTTTATTGCCTAAAACCACCTAGCTTAGGTAACAGTTCCCGCATGTCCTTTTTTGAATAGCTATTCTAATTATTATATATTCAGCTGATTAATAGGAATACTTGAGAGGTGGACTGTGTCAGGTAACCTCAGGCAATCCTGCTTCAACAAGCTTTCAGGGGGCCATGCCATGCTTCTTTATGACATAGGTGAATTTGATAGGCTCACCAGCAGAACATGGGATCACAAGGCTGGAACCATTCCATTTCCATGAAATAATTTAAGTAAGCCAATACAAGGGGAAGGGATGGGAATAAAGGTCTGAGATAGTCTTTAGTTTCATATTTTGTGCTAGAGGTATTTTTACATACTTTTTATAGAATAGAGGGTGCCTATATCTTAGTACACTTCTATAAGAAAGAAAAATTATACTGTAATTGGGTATCTTCGTTGTCAATCATTTGGCAATGTTACCTGATAAAACTTTCTGAGATGATGGGAACTCTATATATACACAGCCCAGTTTGCTAGCTCCTAGCTACATGTAGTTACTGAACACCTGAAATGTGGCTAGTGTGACAAAGAACACTAACTAATTTTATTTTATTTAAATTTATATAGTTATATGTGACTAGTGGCTACTCTTGGAAAATGCAAATATAGAGATTCCCTTGCCAGAGGGGAAGCAGTAATCAAGTTATTTCCCCTAATCACACAAACACCGTTACGTTACGTTTGTTTCCTTCCACCTGTTTTAAGATTGGTGTGTAGAGTAGGCATGTGATGAGTACAAATGCATGCGAAACACTTCAAGGAAAGAAGAAAGCTGAGAATCCAATGCTGTTGATATATTATTTAATTCTATCATGCATAAAGATTAAAGGAGACCTTACTGGAAAACTTTCTAGTGTATGATTCTTCGAGCTAGAAACACTTCTACTTTAGTGCCACCAAGAAAGGGTTTCTCTGATCTTCGGCCAAAATTATCCTAAAAATCAGAAACTCTTCTCTTTAAATTTGAGTAAATCATATGGATTCTGCCTTGGTTTGTTTTTGAGAGTTGCCTGGAGAATCAATATGACCTTAGTTTTAAAGATTAAGCAGAAAATGAGTAACTGCATATAAGGATTCAGACTTCCAAAATGGACTTTGGGGAATGGAAAATGTCTGTTATGTCTTTGAAATTATTTTACTTACACCCCCCACCCGGTGATTGAATTTGTTGAGAAGTAGCTTTTCATTTAAAAAAAATGACTGAGCTTGTATTATGCCATGTATTGTGCTAGTCATATTACAACTAGTGAGTGCCTTTAACAGTTATATGAGGTAGATACCTCCTGGTAAAGAAGAGGAAAGCAATGCTTACAGAGGCTAATTAACTTACCAATGATCACTGCCAGTTCCATACCAGGTCTGACTGATATCCACACTTTTCACAAGGGCAGGTATTGCCTTTTGCGAGTTAACGTTCACCTACTTTTTAAAATTTAGCCACCCATTCTGTTTGGATTCATTTTGTAATATATCTCCCACCAAAGGATGCTAATGATCTTTCTTAGTACAAGCTCCAGGCACAGCTTTTTGGCAACCAGATTATGCTGAATGGTATATCACCAAAGTTGCACTAAGCCCTGTGGCCTGCGGAGTGACAGAACTTTTGTATGCTGGTGGGACAAAACCGTGGGAAAATCATTTCCCTTCTATGCCAAATTTTGTTTAATTGCTACTGTTTACCTAGTGGGAAAAGACTTACGTTCCACAGCTCAAGAACATCAATCCTACTTCAATACAGGCACTTAACCTGGAGTTACATTAGCCTAATTAAAAAAAAGGCCTGGCTGAAATATAAAATCAAGGAATCAGCTATAATTAGCTAATATAATGTAACAATAAAGATTCTTCCAGAAGATTAATCTTCTCCAAAGCTCTAATCGATTCTTAAAATCATCAGTCCAAATCAGTAAGTCAATGGCATAATGAGCATTATAATCTTAACAGTTTCAAAGAAGAAAATTGGAAGAGTGAATAAAGTAATTTCATTCTGTCCTAAATTTTATTCAAAGAACATAACACAAAACCAAAAACTACCAGCTTCTTTCCTCAAATTTTACCTGTTCATTGAAACTGCTACAGCCCATCCATGATATCAACATGAGAAACCACATCACATATTATTTGGAAATACATAAATGAGTACTGTTCCCATTGCAAAACTGAGAGATTTGTGTTCCTCCCTTTCATAATTTACCATAGTAAGAATGGAGCCAGCCTCCCTGGTTCAAGTCTCAAGGCTATCATTACCAGCTTACTGTATAAGCTACCCAGTGCCTCAGTTTCCTCAGTTTTAGAAAGAAGACAATAGAATGTACTTCATAAGATTGTTTGAGTGTTAATACATAAAAAGCAATTAAAACCATGTCTGACCCATAGTTAAGAGTTTATGTTCTGTATTGATAAAGAAACAGTTGCTTTTTACATCATCCTTACTTTAAAATTTGTCATTATTTTTGTTAATATTTTTAGGATCGATGACATATTATTTTTTGGCTTTTAAAAATATATTTGGGCTCAACACAGTGGCTCACACCTGTAATCCCAGCACTTTGGGAGGCCGAGGCAGGTGGACCACGAGGTCAAGAGATCGAGACCATCCTGGCCAATATGGTGAAACCCGTCTCTACTAAAAGTACAAAACTTAGCTGGACGTGGTGGTCCGCCTGTAGTCCCAGCTACTCGGGAGGCTGAGGTAGGAGAATCACTTGAACCCGGGAGGCGGAGGGTGCAGTGAGCTGAGATCGCGCCATTGCACTCCAGCCTGGCGACAGAGCGAGACTCCATCTCAATATATATATGTATCTATATTTGTTATACTGTTATATATATTATACATATATCTATGTTATACTGATTCATTTGTTCTGATTGATAGTTTTCTGTTAAACCATATGCTTTATTTAAAGAGTGTTTATGATCATCTTCCATCGAGATGTTCTGTTAGCTTCTAAGTAAGAAGCTTAGAATTCTGCAAAACATTTTCAGAGAGGGTGTATAAAAATAATGCTTTATTGCATGACTTTTTTTTTGGTGGCAGCAAATATGTTGAGAATCCTAAGATGCTCTTTCCTTCAGTGGTTTTCTAAAAATTGTTAAACTGTGGACATCTGGCTGGCATACAGCCTTCACGTTTCACTGTTGTGATTATCTCAGGCAGCAGATCACAGGCATGTTTGCCTTCAACAGTCTTAGTCCCTTAGTTTCTTCCCCGTCCTCCTTTTCCTTCTTCCCCAGTCTGCTGCATTCCTGTCTGCTATGAAGAGTGGTGACAAATACTAATCTACACTAGACCACAGTCATATGAAGTCAGATTGAGTACTTGGCCTTGTATCAAACCTGAAGTGGAAGGGAAGGGTAGAAACTGCTGTCTTGTAAATAGCCACCCAAGGCGTAAGCCCTGAAAACATGTACATATCACTATGTCCCATATGCATTATTTCTCAATTTTGTCATGCTACCTTTGCCAGCTAGTTTAACTGAGTATGATTTGCAGTTATTTTATTGAACATTTTTTGACAATTTGAGTACAGTTCTGGATGTAATATTAAATCCTCTTCTGGCTCAGCAGATTGCAAAATTGCACGTTCTGTCTACACATCAAATCCTAGGTCTGGAGGGGAATTGAAGACTTTACCTAGTCCAGCACATCCAGAAAATACTGCATTTGAGCTTTTCCATAGCAGATGGTATTTCACCCTATCCTAAATGACATCCAAACAAGAAGATTGATTATATGATTAAAGACTGTGAAGAAAGGTTAAAATTAAGCTTGGCTTCTATTTCTTTTAAATTCATAAAATTTTTTCTTCTTCAAGGATCTCTAGCCAATTCCAATGGCTGAAGCAATAAGCTTAATCATACCTTTCTGACTGTAGAGGGGAAACTAAATATGGTAAATAAATGTTAACAATTTAGTTCTAAATTATTTGTGTCAACTTTATATACCAAATTTGGGATTGATCAGTTTTTTAATCTATCTGGAATCTAGTGTTGAAAAGTCCCAGGAAAAAAATAAATAAAGCTATTCTAAAGAAGTTTCAGGGAATCAACTCAATTCTGGTAACCCTTCATACCTGAAGACTGAGTAATTTATTAAGAAAAAGGTTTAGTAGACTCACAGTTCCATGTGGCTGGGGACAAAGGAAGAGCAGTGGAACTTCTCACATGGCAGCGGGTAGGAAAGTGTGTGCCGGGGAACTGCCCTGTATAAACCCATCAGATCTCAAGAGACTTATTCACTATCACAAGAATAGCACAGGAAAGAATTCCCACAGGGCCCCTCCCTCAACATGTGGGAATTATGGGAGCTACAATCAAGATGAGATTTGGGTGCGGACACAACCAAACCATATCACTCTTTTATAGATATTTTGCAATGACCAGAAACCAAAGCTTTTGCCTACATGAGTTTACATTATAATTACATTATAATATAATATTTTTCTAAGAATTCCAAGAAAAAAGTGTAAGTGGTCCAAGGAAGGAAAATTTGCTTTTATCAAACTCCCATTTGTTGAATATGATATATTTAGCAATAAAATGAATATTTGGCTCAGAACAATACATTCTAATCAGCTTTCCATTGAACGTGCCATGATCACAGTTTCTATAATTATTTAGAATTCTTTATTCAGCTATAATTGACAAAGGAAAGATAGATTGCATTAAAATATTAGATACATGGCATTTAAAAGTTGTTTAAAAATAAGTTCCCATTGATTTTAAAGTAAACTTTGGTTAGGTCAAATAAAATGTTTTCAAATTCAGAATTCCCCTCTATAATCAGCACCTAAGATCTGATGTTACATTTATTATTACTAAGGAGTTTCTTCATCAGTTCATTTTTTATGATTTCTCCATCTTTAAGGCTTATGATACTTATGAATTTCATAACATTATGAGATCTCTGCTTCTGGGACAAAAGGAAAGATTGATCCTATTTCCCTACTCCCTAGCAGGTAGTTGGAGCAATGCTACGAGCACTGCTGGGCTGCAGGCAGTGATGTGTATCATGCCAAGCCAAGGCATTTATTTACTGCTGCCAGACCCTCCAGCCCAGAGCTGTCTTCTCCCTTTGGGTGACAGTGGAAGAGGCCTTTTGTTGAGATTGTGGAGACACAAGATCAAAACAGCATCACTGAGTTACCACATGAAGTACAGTTACTTTAGAGGGTCTCCTATATCCACAAATGGTTATAATTGAAAAATCAACACTTTTTGGGTTAAGTCACTGAGAACTGGGAGTTTTCTATTATTATAGCAT
The DNA here is from genome assembly GCF_000951035.1 of Colobus angolensis palliatus. NCBI lineage: Eukaryota > Metazoa > Chordata > Mammalia > Primates > Cercopithecidae > Colobus > Colobus angolensis. The sequence continues at coordinate 3,024,898 of NW_012114364.1, read as the reverse complement.
AACCTGATCTATCTTATAACTAGAAAAGATAAAGCAAACCTCAGGAGAACATCTGGCCTCTTTACATTACCATTCCTTCAGAATCTCAAGAGCCCTACCTAAATGTTGTTGTTCCAAAGATCACATCAACCTCAGCAACGATTATTTGTTCAATCTAATGTTTATATGCACTACACAAGATCACCTGGGATGCAAAGATGATGAGAATACAACCCTTTGCCTTCAGGTTAATATAAAAGCATTTTCCAAGGTTATGTTGAGTCATTTTCTGTTGGGAAATTTTACTGAAAACTTCTTCCCTTTTTAAAAAATTTCTTAATTTGAAAATGATGTGCACATGTATACACGCACATACATTAAGAGTGTATGTTATATGGTGTTACACATTCAGTCTGTATGAATGTTACAAACATGCGTGAGTATATACATTTAAAGGGGTAGGGGAGAGAGAAAGATACAAGGTGCCACATGCCTCAGTTTGTCTTTCAATAAATTCTAAAATCTAGACATAATAAATTTATAATCAGTGTAATTGTAACCTACCTACAACATCTTGCACAGAATAAAAAATTGTTTCCAGATAATAGGAAAATCACATAACTCATTTCCAGCCAGTTTGTTACTGGTATTTTTTTCTTTTTTTTTTTCCCCCCACAGTTGTTTAAAAGAAATTGGTGCAATAAAAAATAGTTTTGCTATTATATTATATTTACACTTAGTAGCAGTGTTTTATGCTAAATCAAATGCATGTTTTACTGAATTACTGTTAAAGCCAAATAACTGCTTTTCAACCACACCTTAGCACCTTAGCTTGCCTCTGGCCTGGGTATGTCACTGAGTGTTGACAAGCCCGTCCTTCATACTTCAGATAAGTGAAAATACTAATTTATGGAAAAGGTATGTGTGACATCTGGGCTTAGCTTTTCTTCATTTAGTTTGATAATCCAGTTTTTAAAATTGTCAGTAATAAAAGGGTCATTATGAGTATTTCTTTTCTGTTTCATGCTAAAAGTTTTGTTTGTTTTTAACCTATATTATCTCATTCATCCCTACACCCCTCCTTCAGTGGCTAATGGTGTTATTATGGTATGTATTAGGAGAGTAAGACTAATTAATTTCCCTGAGGCACACAGATATCAAGTGAACAAACTACCATCCCAGCTCAAGTCCATGCTTCCATCACATTTTTTAGCATCACAATTTTTAATATAAAAAAATCATTTGGCCAGGCACAGTGACTCACGCCTGTAATCCCAGCACTTTGGGAGGCCAAGGCGGGCGGATCACCTGAGGTCAGGAGTTTGAGACCAGTCTGGCTAACATGGTGAAACCCCGTTTCTAATAAAAATATATAATATTAGCTGGGTGTGGTGGCACACACCTGTAATCCCAGCTATTCAGGAGGTTGAGGTAGGAGAATCACTTGAACCCAGGAGGGAGGTGAAGGTTGCAGTGAGCCAAGACTGCACCATTGCACTTCAGCTGGGGCAACAAGAGCGAAACTCTGTCAAAAAAAAAAAAAAAATTTCATTTTGCTAATATTCCCCTCTCTAAAGTACTTCTTTTTAAATCACAACATTTCAAAACTCCAGATTCCCTTTGGAATTGCTAAATAACCTCTAACAGAGTTTCTAGAAGTGTGGACTATGGGTTACCTGCATCAGAATTACTTACTTGAGTGATTGTTAATCATGCAGATTCCTGGTTCTCTGCCTAAACTTTTCAAATCAGAATCTCCTAAAGAAGCTTCAGAAATTTTTATTTTATTTTCCAGATGATTCTAATACACATAAACATTATTCCCAAACAATTGAAGAAATATCTCTAAGTCATCACAGAGGTGACTGACTTCATCAAAAGTGTCCTTCAACAAGTCCCTTTGAGTTTGACCACTTCATGTATGTCAAGAATCTGAACACTGAATTGACTTTAGCTAATGGTAAGAGCCAAGAAGGTGCAATGGTAACTGAAGAGAAAAGGGTAATAAGAAAACTTTTTTTCTTAATTTGAAGTGTAATTTGAAGAGACACTCAACATAAATATACTAGCGGATTAATTTTAAAATATAATGTTAAAGAAGTAGAGAGTAGAATGGTGGTTACCAGAGGCTGGGAAGAGGGGTGGATGGGGAAGATGGTGACCAAAGGGTATAAAATTTCAGTTAGAGAGGAGGCATAAGCTTTAGTGATCTATTGCACAGAATAGTGACTGTGATAAATAATAGGCACTGTATATTTCAAAATTACTAAAGGAGTAGGATTTAAATGTTTTCGTTACAAAAAATGATAAGCATGTGAAATGACGGATTCAGTAATTAGCTTGATTTAGTCATTCCACAATGTAAACATGTGTGAAAATATAGCATTGAACCCCATATATAGTTATTACTTATCAATTAAAAATAAGATTAAAAACAGGGTGACTACAGTCAATAATAATAATTTATTGTTATTTTAAAATAACTAAAAGAGTGGAATTACAATGTTTCTACCACAAACGATAAATGCTTGAGGTGATGGATACCCCAATTACCCTGATGTGATTATTACACATAGTGTGTCTATATGAAAACATCACATGTACCCCATAAATACACACATCTATTCTATACCCATAATAATTAAAAATAGAAAACTTAAAAATGTATGTAAAAAAGTCAAAAAATCAAAAACTAAAAAATTTAAAACTATTTAAAGATGAGAAAAAATATGATTTTATAGAAAAGGTCATCCAAATAAAATGTCTATTTATAATTTAAAAATAAATAAATACCATATTGAATGCTGACTTTAGGAAACATAAAAAACAAAATCTGTAAACTAGGAAGCTTATAAGTAATAATTTGAATATAAAAAGGAAAATGAAGTAGGTTCCTGGTGGAGAAGTGAGGTGGGGGTTGTCTGTCACTGTGCAGAGGTAGGAAAGAGGTGTGGAAGGGAATAACCTTTGAAAACAAAATAACCTTTGCACACATTCTTTTAACTCAAGGTTAAGTAATAATATCCTGTTTTCCAGTTTAAAATTTGAGTCACAGAGAAATTCCATGAATTGCCAAAGGTCAGCCAGTTAGTCAATGGCAGAACTGACCATATTCCAGTGACTCCAAATCGGCTGCTCTTTCCACCTAATTATATTGTATTTTCTTTTGTTTTAAGCCTTCCAACTAGTTTTCAGCCCATCTGAGGATTTCATATCTGCCCAAGTCAATTTGAATTAATGTAGCAAGGCCTTGGGAAACCGCATTCGTATTTTTGTGCCTTTCTTAGTATGTTGTTTTCCTGCAGAATAATTACAAACTTCTGTGTTTTAATTACAGTGACTTTTAGGATGCTGCAGATTTCTTCCAATCAGTTGGCTTTTGTATTTTCTTCCTATACCTTTTCAGCACAAGACTTCTAAACTCTCTTATACCCGAGTGGGAGTGTTCCTTAGGCAGAAACCCTAACTGATAGAGCCTGTCTCCATGGTGTGATGGAGGATCACTGAAATAGGCTCTACTGAATATTAGGTGTAAATGCTTTCAGGTAGCCCTTCTTGGTTGAATTAAACTACAAAGCAGTATTTCTTTCAAGCCATTTGGAGGCAATTTACAGGCAAAAAAACAATGTGGTCTACATAAAAGTCATAACTCTGATTTCCATGTGTCATGTGCATGTTGCACAACTCTACAGATTATTCATAGAAACAAATTAGGAAAGGGAAGCAACTCCACAATATGTTTTGATGAAAGAATCATCTCTTACTTGGCTGATACTTGGCTGATGCTTGGCTTCCTAAGCATCTCTTACTTGGCTGATGGTTAGTATCCATGTTTGTTTATAAAACATATGCAAATGTAATGAAATGGCTCCTTCTATGGTGTGCAAGGAAATAGATGATTGTATTATTACGATAGTTGTGCCTTTTCCATAAATAACTTAAAGGCCACTTTTCTCTCCCCATTAAGAATCACTTCCCTATGCAATTTAGTTTATGTTAGTTTCTGAGGCATCACTAATTACCACTCATCTGAGATACATAGATTCCCGCTCTCTTCCTTAGTGTGGCACTGCCACATCTTCAAAGGCTTCTGTGGAGCAGGAGATGGTCAAGGAGGTGGTGACTGAGCACGGGATAAGCCTCACTATCATTGACGGTTCTGCCATTACCCTCTTTACTGCCACCTCACAAAGTTATACACATGTAGTTGACTATTCTTGTTTTCTTTCTTTTTTTTCCTGCTTCAGGTTTATTTGTGCAAATAGTACAGGAAGACACCAGCCCCATGCAGACGGCAGCCCAGGGGGATCGCACCAGTCCTTCTGTCCTCACGTTGGCAGACGGAGATCTCTACTCTGAAGCCTTTGTAGGGCCATGGGCACCTTTGGGAGCCTGAGCTGGAACTGAAGCTCGAGCTGCAGGCTGGGCCTTGGTTTGATTCTTGGCTTTTGGCGGACACAGCCTGAGCCCCTTGGCAATGCGGGCATGAGCACGCTTCCTAAGCTTGGGGTGGGCAGTGTAGGCAAGTCAATCGAGCTTGTGGCAGATACCCTTTGGGATCTTGGGCTTAACCTCCTTGGACTTTACAAGGGCCTTGATGGCCTCAGCACGTACACTCATGGCCTTGGTATTGTTAGCCTGCATCTTCTTTAGGCCTTTCTTGTTGTGCTTCTTGGCAAAGTGCACGCTCCTCAGGAACTTGGGGTCCACTCCTTTTAGAGATTAGTGACTGGGGTTTCTTTGTGATTGGAGTTTCTTGATGCCATTTCTGTGCCATTTTTGGGACTGGTTGTGTGTGGTGTGGTTCTTGGACTTGGCCATGTCTGCACCATAAGCCACGGCTCCCATAGCTGACTATTCTTAAGTACGAGGCGAAACCAAAGAGAATTCTGATATAATGTGGGAAAAAAAGTTGACCATCCACTTAATATTTCCATAATCAAAAAATCCTCGGCCGGGCGCGGTGGCTCAAGCCTGTAATCCCAGCACTTTGGGAGGCCGAGACGGGCGGATCACGAGGTCAGGAGATCGAGACCATCCTGGCTAACACGGTGAAACTCCGTCTCTACTAAAAATACAAAAACTAGCTGGGCGAGGTGGCGGGCGCCTGTAGTCTCAGCTACTCGGGAGGCTGAGGCAGGAGAATGGTGTAAACCCGGGAGGCGGAGCTTGCAGTGAGCTGAGATCCGGCCACTGCACTCCAGTCCGGGCGACAGAGCAAGACTCCGCCTCAAAAAAAAAAAAAAAAAATCCTCAAAGTTAAGGTTTCATAAGCAGAGTCCTGTCTACCCCAGTTCCTAATCTTGTTTCTTGCCCCCAGTTCTACTTTTCTTTCCAAGATATAATGCCCTTTTTTATTCCTGCACTATTTGAAATCAACACCTACTTATTGGGAAATTTCACTGTTTATCCACAAAGGTTATCACCACAGGACACATCCTGTTAGCATTATTTTCGAAACTCTAAGCTTATTCTTGGAACTATTAGGAATAAGAGGCCAGTGTGGTGGCACCTTGGAAGGCTGAAGAAGGAGGATCTCTTGAGCTCAGGAGTTTGAGACCATCCTGGGCAATATAGGAGACCTTGTCTCTACAAAAAATAAAAAATTATCTGGGTGTAGTGGTGCATGCCTGTGATCCCAGTTACCTAGGAGGCTGAGGCGGGAGGATCACTGGAGCCCAGGAGTTTGAGGCTGCAGTGAGCTATGATGGCACGAATGCACTCCAGCCTGGCCAACATAGCAAAACACTGTCTCAAAAAAAAAAAAAAAAAAAAAGAAGAAGAAGAAGAAAGCATCAAGTACTAAGTTATAAACATTAGCCTACTACCTTATAAACTTAAGTGGCTCCCTTATCCTAAAAATTCCTGGGCATAGGTTTGAATTTGTTGCCTGAATTGGCCTAATTAACCTCTTAGACAGATATCATCCTTCTTGCCAGTCTCTGTGAGATGAACAGGCCTCATTCATACTTAGGCAGTTCCTCCAGTCTCTGGAGAGGTGGGGGTGAATTATAGGTAGGTCATATTTATGCAGTCATAAGGAAAGAAAGGATTGAGCCCAGTGAACAGATTACAAAGCATTGGTGTATTGATCCTGTATTAGTCCGTTCTCACGCTGCTAATAAAGACATACCCGAGACTGGTTAATTTATAAAGGAAAGAAATTTAATGGACTCACAGTTCCACACGGCTGGGGAGGCCTCACAATCATGGTGGAAAATGAAGGAAGAGCAAAGGGACTTCTCACATGGCAGAAGGTAAGAGGGCGTGTGCAGGGGAACTCCCTTTTATAAAACCATCAGCTCTTCTGAGACTTATTCACTATCACGAGAACAGCATGGGAAAGATCCACTCCCATGATTCAATTACCCCCCACCGGGTCCCTCCCATGATGTGGGGATTATGGGAGCTACAATTCAAGATGAGGTTTGGGTGGGGACACAGCCAAACCATATCAAATCCTTAGTAACATGAGCATTTTATGATGTTATAAAATCACTCTTCTTTTTGTTGTTTCATGAGTGATGGATAACTTCAGAAGATTGTGTTGGGATTTACCTCGGTTTGAATGAGGCGTGTTCAAAATTTGATAGATTTTTAAATATTTAAAAATAATTGTTGAGGAGGAGCAGTTCTTCCCCACTTCTCATGTGACCTTCCATGCAGACAGAACTTATAAGTACAAGGCTCCTGATTTCTCTCTGTCCCTTCACCCACTCTGCCTCAAAGCGGCTAGACTAATTTTCGGATTGGTCGATTTGAAATGAATATGATTAAGTTTAATACCTCTATCCCTCTTCCTTTGGGAGTGAGTTGTCTACATGAAAATCCTTGCTCCACCACTCCGTGGGGTCAGCCTTCTCCCTATCTGCAGGAGGCAGCTCTCACCAAGTACCACCTACCACCACGGAGTTCAGTGGACAATGAGGACACCCAACCGCCTCGTTCTGAGTTGTGTCTTCCAACTTCATCTTTAGTAACTCATCTCTTATCTCTTCACCTCCTTGTCTTATTTTTCTAAATGTTCATCACTCTAACTGGGAGGTGAGATACTGTGTCTTAGGTGCCCAGCCCTCACAAACTCCGGCAACAATGAACACTAAGCTACACAATGTAGATACAAATAAGAACTATTGATTGTTTTGCGAGGTGAGTAGTTTGTATTAGGTAGAAGAAGAAAGGGTAGGTGAATCTTCTTTCCTTCAAGGAGCATATAAGCACACATAAACGGTTAGAAACAGTAAGAGAGGGTCTACAGGCCTTAATGAGTGGAGCAGACAGAACAAAGGAAAATTAGAGGAGAAAGATATTGGTTGGAAAGCCTAACAGGGAGTTAAAGTTTCAGCTGAGCTTTAAGGAAAGGTTGGTACATGCATTCCAAAAAGTGCAGAGTGTTTTATTAATGGAAAAGTAAGCACATCGAGCTGGTTCTATTGCAAATATGTATTTATAATTACATCCTGTAAGTAACTGAAAACTCTATCATTACATTAAAAAATGTAAAACCTTCTGGAGCAGCCGAGTACATGGCAGCAGCTGCAACATCAGCATGTTCCATCTCACTCTCTGCCACAGACAGCACAACTACTAGTGATGTTCACACAGACTTGGGAGAAGTTTTGACATGAAATAACTGTGATATTTAAGGAAGAAAAAAAATGCTGAAAGTTGATACAAAAACTGAGGTCTCTCCCATGTAATTACAGTGAACATGCTAAACAAAGATGGAACTAACTCTGAGAACTTAAAGCCAACAAGAGGAGTTGGCTGCACCTGCATCAGGACAAAATGTGCTGGCTGGTCCCTGACCTGGCATAAGACAGGAAAGTCACCTGTGTGGTAGAATTGTGGGCACAAGCACACACTTCATTCAGGTGAAGGCTCAGTGAGAGATCTTCTGTCCTGTCCTGCCCTGAGAGATGGAGGCTTTTAAGTAAGCAGAGGGAAGGGGATAAGACCCCCAGCACATGGAGGGAGAACAAAAGTCTCAGGCAGGAAAGCATAAGAGATGCTTGCAGAAGACAGGGCAGGAGTGCAGAGATTTTGATGTCTATAAACCTTGGTTGACCTTGAAGATTTATCTTTTAATGCCATTATCTCATGTTAATTAATAACGGCAACTTACCTTTCCGTCTTCATGGCATTGTGACAACACTGCCTTTCAGCAGCCATAGTGATGTTACTGATCTGCTTTTGCCTGGTTTTCTGTGAGTAAACTGTGCTCTGAGCCAGCCACACGCTGTGACTCAGGCCTTCTTATGACCAGTACCAGGCACTCACACTGCTGTTGGCCAAGAGCTGCCTGTGGCCATACAGCAGAGACAAATTAATACTAATACCATCCTTACATTTGGGAGACAGGCTAACAGTTTACAGGCTCCAGAGCACTTTCCTATCCCTTCACATTTAATCCTCGGATCACATCTGGTGTTATTTAGGCACAACTGGAAGGCCATGTGCGGGTGGACCACGTCTGGAATAGCCTGTGTTGAGAGACACATCTGGCACTCTCCCCCATCACCCTCTTTCTTCTCTCTTCAGGGAACTTGGGACATGGAGTCAAGACACCTGGCTTTCAAGCCCAGGTCTTCTATTAACTGACCATGGGCTTGTGGGCAAAGTCACACCACTTCTCTGGGTATAATTGCATACTGGGTGATTTCTAAAGCCCCGTCCTGCTCCAAGGTACTATTATGCTGTGACAAACTGGAGAAGTAGACAGTGACTATAATGATATCCTCCTTAAAAATGGAGACCCTGTTATTCAGAGAATTTAATGACTTCTACTCCAAGATTACACAGATGGTAAGCAGTAACATCTCTGGATGTTTCATTTAGTGTTTTTTCCACTACATCGCACACATGTGCATGAGCACAATGTGGATTAACCTTGACCTGCTTAGCTCTAGCTCAGATAACCAGATGCAGATGGAGGAATCCATGCTTTCAGCAAAACTACATTAATTACTTGGACAGTATGTGGCTAAATAAGATTCCACAAACTGACAGCCTGCAGACAGGATTTGTCCTGAAGCCCTGTTTTATTTGGCCCCCAGCGTGTTTTATTTAAAAAATTGACATGTTGCTATACTTTAAATTTGGGATATTTACATAAAAATCCAAAAATTCAAGTTCTCTTAAAAAGCTGAAAGTTTGGCAACATGATAATGACTGGTTGAAATGGGCTCATCATTATATTGTCCCTTCAGTTACTGTTTTCAAACTTCCACACTGTTGACATTTTGGACTGAATAATTCTTTGTTGTGGAGACGCTGTCCTGTGGATTTTGGGATGTCTAACAGCATCCCTAGTCTATACTCACCAGATGCCAGTAGCACCTTCCCCTCTGTTGTGACAATCAGTGTGACATTGCCAAATGTCCTTTGGATGGGGGCCACAAAATTCCTTTATGCTGAGAATGATTGCTGTAGGCATTTGAATAGGGATCCTTGGACAACAGAAGAGCTGGAGAAGATGTAGTCCAATGCTCTCCGTTTACAGAGAAGGAAACTGAAGCCCAACCAGAAAGGTTAAGTAACTTGCCCATAGTGACACAATTGAACAATGGTGACAGAGCTAGGACTGGAACCCAGGTCCTCTGACGCCTTGTGCAGTGCACTTTTCACCTCGATCTGCTTCCAGAGCTCCCACCTGCCAACTATGTGAGATGATGGGTACATTAATTTGCTAATTTCCTGCCCATTTTAATTGCTGATCAGGAAGGCCTGACTGTTGCTCTCCCTTCCTTGCAAGTATGTCCAGAGTCAAACAGAGCAGCCCTCCACTCCAAGGGAGCATTTCCTGGACTAGGCGGCCCATATTGTTTCACTCAGATTGGAAAGGGTGTTATGTAAACATTTACCTTATTCTCTGATCCAGTCATTTATATAAGATTTTTCTCATTCCCAGCCAATTCAGATCATCAGTCTCTTTTGCATTCTTGAATCCACATTTTCTCTAAAGCCACTAAGAAAGTGTGCAGCCAGAAACAAATGTTTGTGTGAAGTCATTTGTCACTCTGCAAATTCCTTAGGAATGTGGTTATACAACAAACAGTTGGATGTTATCATTTATATGCTTAGAATTTGTTTCATCATCTCAAAGCTCATCCTTTTTGATAAAAAACAATTTTAGAAGTATATTAACGATTTATCACAGGAAGTATTTTCTTTTCATAATAATAAATTCCTCTGATGTGAGAAAGTACCTACCAGGCCTACTGGACCAGAAGCCCTGAGTGCTTAGGCTTCAGTTTCGGCTTTATCACTATCTAACCTGGTGACCTAAACAGGGCCATATCTTTCTCAACGGTGTTTGGGCAACCACTGAGATCCCTTGACACTTTCATATTGTATGAGTCATATTCCTGTTTCATCTGTTAGTGTCCCTGGGAGCTTTCTCCTATAACTGGTTCTTGTTCTACCTGGTTTGCCTACTGCATTTTTGACAGAGAAAGCCCAGAAAACACCTATTGTAAAATGTTATTTGTTTACCCACTTACAGTGGGACCAGCCCACAGGTTAATTTGAAAATTTTCTAGTTGTCAGTGAAATATCTTAGTCAGAAAGTAACTTTGCCCGACAGTAATTTTAAACTCTGCTTTGAGGGTACAATAGTCCCCCCTTATCCAAGAAGGATATGGTCCAAGACCACTAGTGGGTTCCTGAAACCACGGATTGTAGGAACCCAATCAAACACAGTTCTGTTCCCATCCACCTACAAATTTAATACCTTTTCCAACCTAACTAAGCAGTCGTCATGCACTGTGCCCAGAGTTTTGTAGTTTAAAGGGCAACAGCAAAACTAGCACACATTTTTTTTCCTCTTCACAATTTAACAGATAGGTTTGTTTCTGCTGTATATTTTAGCAACCTCAGCATACAATTCTTTTTTTCTTATTAAGTTGAGAGCCTCCTCCTTTTCATGTAAAGAAGACTATTTATGGCTTCTCTTTGGCATATCCAAGTTGCCAGAATCACTATTCTTGTGGTTGGGGCCATTATGAAGTAACGTAAGGGTGCCTTGAGCACAAACACTCTGATACCATGACAACAGATCTGTTAACCAAGAAATCTACTAAGTAAATTACAGACAGGGAGGGTAGACAGCATGGAGATGCTGGACAGAGGATTCACATCCTGGGTAAGATGGGGAGGGAGGGCACACAGTTTAATACTTATGAATTGTTTATGTTGGAATTTTCCACTTAATATTTTCAGACCATAGTTGACCACAGGTAACTGAAACCACAGGAGTGAGAGACAGGTAAGGGGTTACTACTGTACATCCTTCTTGGATGTCCTATTGAGTGTCAGAATCATTTGAGAATGCAATGATGTAGGAATCAACCTCCTCCTGCCTCCCACTCCCCTTCGTCCTCCCCCTCAATGTGGTAGGACTTTTCATATATTGTGACCTGAAGTTTACAGAGGACTGTTGTGTGACCACTCACTACGGTAAAATCATACTGCCATAAATGTGTTCTTATTTTCTTGGCTTCTATCCTGGCACATCTCTCTCTGGCACAGTGTCCATCCACCTCAGCTTCTGATTGTCTCTTTTCTTTCTTTCCTTTGAACTTGATAGGAGATCAGAGCATGAAAGACAGGTGGCTATAAAGAATAACAGAATTGTCACATATGCAAGAGTTGTGTGTCACCTCCCTTCTGTAATGTTTGGGTGGACTTGATCATAAGGTCCATTTGGACAAGTGGAGGAGGGGAACAAGTGGGACAGAGGCTCAGATGCATGAGTTGGAAAAATGAATAGAGTGTTAAGGGAGCTGCGATTTGGACTCACCCAAGATAGGTCAGATTCTGAACATAGAGCTGTAAGACTCCCTGCCAGAGAAATCCTAATTAGGATTAGTTGAGGCACTGGGCAAGGCTGGGCCCATGGATAAAGTCTTCAGTACCCAGAACTGAGCAGGTCCAGGAGGCCAATTCACTTTATCTCCTAACATCACTCGTTCATAATCTGACTCTTATTGTAAGTCTCTGTGTGAAGGTATATTTTTATTTTGTCTCTTTATCAAGAAGGAAACCAAATTGATTGACTTAAATTTTTGCTTATTAAAACAACGTTAACAATTACCATTGAACATTGACTTTATGTCAGACATTCTGCCTGTACTATTTTAGCAGAAGGTCACAGGGAAGTTTAAGGGTAATTGTTGGCCATTCTTGAGTATGCCTTCTTCCTTGCTTTGTTAATTAAATAAGTGCTGAGTTTTAACTGGGTCCATGGTATCCCAGCTAAAGATTACATCTTCCTGCTTGTCTTACAGATTGATGTGGCCATGTAACTAGGTGCTAGCTCATTGGATGTGAACAGAAAAGGTGTAAACAACTTGAGGTTTATGCCCATAAGGAAGGATTGTGCCCTCTCCCTCCCCTTCTCCTTTCCCTCTGGCTGGAAGGTGAACATGAGGCAAGAGTTGAGAAAAGACAGTGTAGCCATGAGATGAAAACTGAGTGTTGAAGATGCAGAATAGGCCAGGAGGAGTCTGGTCCCCAGAATGTGGAGCTGTCCTCTCAGCTCTAGACTGATTACGTTCAGACTAGCACGAGAGAGAAATAAACGCCTGCTTCTTTTAAGCCACATTATTTTGACTTTTGTTATAATATCCACACCTGTTTCCTAATTGTTACTGGTATTCATTTTGTACCCTTTGTGCTAATCAACATCTAAGCCTCAAAAAAGACAAATAACTGGTCTAAAATTGCTTCTGGAGTGGTCTCCTCATATAGCTCAAATACGATGCTTTCTTATAGAATTCCTCTCTGATATGGAAATGCCAGTGAAATCATACAGTCCTTTCCCCCACACCAAAGGAATGCCCAGCTCTGAACAAAGGGTGCCTTCTGGAACATGTGCCTGGCTGGGTTTTACGTGTGAGCACAAGTCCGGGGTGCATTCTTTGTTAATCTCCAACCTGGGACTCTACCCATGTCACAGGCTGGGTTCCTGTGGAGATTAAAATAATCGATGTGGTGGGTCAATAAATAAATCATAAAAATTATCACATTTACCCAGTATCAATATTACTAGTATTTAAGGGCTTATGTTCGGAATGTTATATATTTAAAACAAAGGTTTTGGCACCAAAATAAAGACTATGTTCCAAGTTACTTTGTTTGTTGACTTAACATTTTAAAATATTGAGTGTTAGTGAGATTTGGGTTGTGAGAGCCATGATGGCATCTCTGATTTAATTTTTTTTTCAGGGATACTGAGGGGCTACTTGTGAGATGGCAAAAAAGAGATATGGCAACCAGAATTTCCCTCAGTCATCCCTGACAAGTTCCCCTACATCTCACAAAAAGTAAGAGGGTTGCCACTTCACGGTGATCTCAACACTCCTAATGCCACTTGGAAAATTCTCGACTTGGATTAAGCACTACTCAGGCAGGACAGTTCACAGATATCTGTGAGCCATGACTTAAGGCCCATTTTCTCTGAGGCTATTTCCAAGTTAGTCAGCATCATACAGGCAAATGGAGGGAGAGTCAGAAAGATAAATTTCTTTCACTGTAATGTATGTGGTATGTTAACAATAGAATACAATGAAGTTAAGGGATCATGTATGAATGTAAATGCCCCTGCATCCCCACTGTGTTCAGTACTTTATGTATTATCCTTGTCTTTTCCACAATATGCTTCTTACACATTCCCCTACTCCTTCCACAGTTATCTGTCAATTGTCAAATGCTGTTTGCCTAGAGCATTGGGGTTCTCATTTGCTAGACTTTTTTTTTTTTTTGCAGTGTATTATTCTTTATCTCTGTTTACTAAACTCCAGCATCTCACCTACTTTATGTAACTTTTTATCAAAGTTAATTGAAAGGTAGATCTTGAATTTTCTCTTTCTTCAATAATTCTTTATTACTTGTGAAATATATTCCTACAATATTGTATATGTGACCAGGGGACCAGATGGGACCGGGGCAGGAAAATGGCTTTTAAGTGATTCAAGGCGATGCTTATTGTCTGTCGAGTCAGAACTATGAAGCCACATGACGTGGAAGCAAGGCAGGTGTATTTCTTCACCTCTGAACATTCTTGACCAGCTACTGTATGCCACAGCCTAGGGATAAAAACGTGATGAAGGGTCTACCTCTGCCTCTGGAACCTTATAATCTGTGGGATAGCCAAGTAACAAGGGATTTCAGAACAGTGTGCTGGGTGCTGCCATGGGGATAGCCACAGGGTGCTAGGGGAACAGAGTAGTGAGGCCCAACTTGGTCTTGGGAGAATCAGGAAAGGTTTTCTGGATAGGAAGGTGGTGTTTAAGTGAGACCTGAGTAGAGGCTGTCCATGCAAAAAAGTGGAAAATACCATGGCAAGCTTCCAGAGATGAGAAAGTTTGGGATCACTGAGTAGTTCCATGCATCTGGAGTGTGGAGTGGAAGTAGCTGAGTACTGAAATCCAAAGATGGGGATGAAAGCAGAGACTGGATTAAAAATCCCTGAGAGCCAAGATATCAAGTAGGTAAGGGGCAGAGGTCGAAATAAATGGATCCAGTCAGTCTGAGGAAGATTCACCTACACCAATGCTGCAGTTTGAAGCTGGGTAAGAAGAAAGGAAATAAACATTTTTGAGTGTGTACCATATACCAGACACTGCATTACCTAATCCAATTATCACACAAAGCTTTTAGGGGGTATAATTATCACCATTTCATGGCTGAAAAACATGGCTTCAAAAGGTAGCATGATAGGTATCACACAGTTTTGAGTGGTAGGTCTGAGATTCAAATTCAGGTCTAATTCCAAAGCCTGTGTTCTTTCTGACCATAGCAATGACTCCAGAGCAAGAGGCCAGCCAAGAGAGGGCAGGCTTTAATGAACTGGATAGAAGCTACAGAGAGTCAGACTTGGGCTTCAGATAACCACATGGAGGCAGGGTAACAGCTGGCACAAGACTTCCAGGAAATGGGCAATCTTTGGAAAGATGTGTTGACAAGCTGCCCAAGCTGTGGGGCATGAGTGCCAAAGGTCAAAGTTTAGAAGAATAAAAAGGCAAAATCAAATTTCTGTGCAGAAGAAGCTAACTAGAAGTTGATATAGAAGCATGAAACTAGACAGAAGAGGAGAGGAGTTAGAAGAAGAGACAGGGCCAAGTGCCATGCTGAGAGGCCAAAGCTACGGAAAAAGTGGCCAAGGAGAGAGGTTCCTGGTGATGGGGTGGCTGAAAGGCTTTAAAGAATAGAATTGTCTAATGTGTAATCATAGGTTGTTTGGTTGTTGTCCTGTAAACTCCAACAGTTGCCTCAATTGTCCTGTTAAAATCCATCCCACACATCACACAGCCTTGTGTTTGAGACAGGCTCCACTAGAACGTCCAAACAGGAAGACAGGGAACGTTCGGTGTGGAGTGTGGAGTGACCGGGTACACAGAAGCGGGAGCAGGCACAGAAAAGAGAGGAAGCCCATACATGGCGTGATTAGGCCTCAGCCAGAGGTGGCCAGGAACATTATAAACAACCTGCCCACATGTCAAAGATTAGCAGAGAGTTCGAGAGAGTTGTTAAATGGCTCACCACGTAAGGAATGAGAATGCAAAACAATTCCATTTGAATCCTGAAAGGGCAAGCTGACCTCAGCTGTTGTGCGGCTTATGAAAAGAAGATATTTCTAATAGAGCTGCTCAAGGATTAAGTAGGCAGCCTTGGACAGCAGTTAATTTTCCACCCCTGGGAATGTGTAGGCAAAGAGGACACAGACCCAGGCATGAGAGTGGTAGGACAGATTCAGGTGTCAGATGAGGACAGACTTCATAACCCATCGAACTCCCTACCAACCCTGAGGGTCCAGCCTAGGAAAGCAAGTTTAAGGCTCCCAAATAAATGAAGTATCCAAGCAAATTGAACTTGCACTTGGGAATGCACATCTGACAAAACTCAGAATGAATGAGTCAATAGGAAATCCACCCAAACAGGTTAACATTAAAACTGAACCATTAACATCCAAGAGAAGGATAAAGCTGCCTTGCTAGTCAACTTTCTGATTCAATCCAAGCTTTCTCATGTGCTTCCTGCTCCTCCTAATGGGTCACTTGGTTTAGACAGTCTAGGATTTGCTTTCAGAGCAGGTGGATACACTTACCTGTCCCAGCGGAGCTTAAGGTTTCAACACCAGCTGAAGATGCATCTAACCTGTTGAGGATTTTCTTGCAGTTTGAGATTCATGCCCCAGCCTAGCCATCCTTTCTCCCAGTTCATTAGTGATATCCACCAGGCTGGAGGTGTCTTGAGGGTATGAAAGTCCACCAGCTTCAAGAGAAAAGGAAACAAAAGTAAAGCAAGAAAGACTGAGAACGACAATGTAGGCAGAAAGCTGGTAACAGTGAGCTCTCTTCTCTCCACAGCCTGGTCAGAAAGAAACAAGCAAATGCTGCCACAACTTCCTTAGACTGTGTGCAAGGACAAGGTACACACCAACTGCTAAAGCACATGTTAAAAGGTTAAAATTTTAAAGAATTTCCTAGATTTTCTCTTATACTGTGCTCAGAACAATATGTGCAATTTAGAGGGAAAAAAAACCTAAGTAAATATGATATTCTGCCAATGCTCTAATTTTATGTGTCAGCCAGGGATGAAGATAGCTTGGGTACATGAAATTCATAGACAAACCATACATTTTCAAAAAGCAGACTTTATTGGTGTGAATTTCAGCACGTAAGGTATTTCTGCACTCACCCATGATAGGGCAAGAGTCAGAATAGTCAGAAGTCACCAAGGAGGAGGCGGCACAAAGAACCTATAGTAACCACAGACTGGATCGTCAGCTCTAAGAAATTGACTGTACACCTCAAATAGTTACTGATATTTGAAATAAGAATAAAATTTCCCATATGCAACCAGTCTAGGGAGGCATTCTTGGTGACATTTTCAAATTGTTCCATATGCCACAACCTTCTACTGAGCAGGACTGAACACATCTCCGGGGGTCAAACCCACATAGATTGGATTTGAAGGACCACGAAGTTCAGTTCTTTCTCCCAAGTGTCCTCCCTTTGTGGAAACTACAAGTAAATTAACAACGCCACCTAGTAATTCCAAAAGATAGAATCACATTTAAGCTACCCTTTGGATTTAGAAACATTTTTCTTCCAAGAAACTACTTTTGAAATAAGTAAAAAATGTTAAAGCTGACCACTCGTCCTTTTATTTTAACAAATACTTTTGAATTCTTCCTCCAGGCCACCATGCTAGATATGGAAGATACAAAGATCTATTGATGCCTTTGAATAACCTAGAGTCTCTTGTTCATGCAAACAAGATTAAGATCCAATAAATTAATCACAAAGTGCAGATGTACACCCTGTGCCCAAATCTGCCCCGGGGTATTGGGAAAGGCCTCACAGCAAAGGCAGAGCCTGAGCTGAGCAGCTGATGGTGAGTGGGAGTTTATCAGATGACACACAGGTGAATGACATTTCAGAAGGAGGGAATAGTATGTTGCAAAGGTACCAAAGTGAGAGAGAGTAGGACAGTGGCTTGAGGAGTGGCACCAGGGTCAAGGTAGTATGTTGCATGCTCTAGTCATGCAAGTGTTTCCCTGGAAAAAGAACAAATGCATTGTGGCAAAATTCAAGTGCATTCCTATACTTAAAATTCAACAGATCTAAAGATAGTAATTCAGAGAAAAAGGAAATTAAAATATTTGAGCAGTTTCTTTGTGACACCTGAAAACAAGTACCAGGGGATTTATGTGTTATTGTCTCTAGAACAGGGTCACTTCACGGGCCTGTAGCCTGCCATCACTCAGGGGCCCATGCTGAGAAGCCTCTGCACTTGGGCAAATGCTCCGCTCTTGCTGTCTTAAAATTCTTTAGTACATTTTGAACAACGTGCCTTGGCTTTTCGTATTCCATTTGTCCCCCAAAATTATGCAGCTGATCCTGAGAACAGAACATTTTCAGATAACTTGAAACAGCTCGGTATTGTTGTATTTAAAGTGGAAAGAGGGAGAAGTGGTAGATGAGGTTGAACATGTAGGCAGTGGCATATATTGAAAGGCCTGGGAGCCTCGCTAAAAATTTAAAATGTACCTGTAGGATACAGAAGGTCATTGAAGAATTTGAGCAAGAAGTAGCATGAAGAGATGTGCTGTTTAGATCACCGTAGTGTAATGACTGGACAGAGTGGAAATACAACAAAAAGTTTCCCATTTAAAATAAATGCATTTTCCTTGTTTGAATTTCAGTTCTTGGGAATAAAGTTTTGATCTGTGTTAAAAATCTCTGCAAGAAATAGTTGCTGTGATTAACTTACACCTTAGGGTAAATTCAGATAGCAAGATCTGTGAGCTCTTTTGAGAACTGGATGTAGGAAAGGGAGAACAGAAAACAGGAGGCAGAAGTTTCTGTGTACAGATGGGCAGGCCATACAGAAGCCGGGCCCCTGGGGAAAAGCTTAGCCGTCTTTTCACTCTGTACAAGCCTAGCCTGACGACAGACAGAGATTTTTTTTTTTTTTTCCAAAAATGGCGTTTTAGCATTCTCCCTGCCTGTTTCTTTATTGCAGTGTTTCTCAAAGTGTGTTCTCCAGGAAATCAGCATCTCCATCACCTGGAACTTGTTAGAAGTTCACTCTCTGCCCCACCCTAGTAGCACCGAATCAGAAACTCTGGGGCTAGAGCCCAGAAATCTGTTGTTATAATCTCTCTGAGTGATCCTCAGGCAGCCAAGAACTGTTGCTTCATTGTCAATTGTCTGTGCCTCTAGAACTCAGATATTATAAAAAAAAAAAAAAAAAAATGGAAATGCCAATTTAGTATCAGAACGAATAATTAAAAGTGATTTTAATATCAAAAAAAGTTCAGTCTTGTTCTAAACGTACTTTTACATGAATGTACATTCAGCAAGTGATCTAGGGTTTACATGATTGCAAAATCTTCATAGGTGATAATGCCATAGTTCCAGAATGACTTTAAAAGGGCATATATTACTGCATGAGCGATGAATCACAGCTTCTGCAGTTAATGGTAGTATTTAGCAAAACAAAATAAAGATGATTCTTTTCTTCTTAAGCAAGCATGGTCATTGTATTGAAAGAATGTTTTTCGTGTACTGTCTTCTTCTAAAGGATCATGTCTGCTGATAGTGCTGGAATTTTTTTATTTCTTTTTGCCTTATATTGCACCAGTAATATTGCAGCTATGATAATACATGTCCAAAGGTGACATGTGTTTACATAGCCTATAATGTTTCTGAAATGCAGTCTGATTTGCTGCTAAAACCATCATTTCTCAGATTCTTTCCATTGTCCTCCATGAGTAATCCAATATACAAGGAAGGATAAAAGGGTAAACACTTTTGTGATAATCCAAATTTTTCCAGTGGAATTTTAAACAGTTTGACAATTCAGTCTTGTTAAAATGTGACGTAAAATAAATGCTTCTTTGCAAACAATTGTCCAATAAATATTTTAATTCTGTCTCATGTTCTCACAGTGGATTGTTTTCTGAGTCTTTTGGTGGAATTCTTTCAAATTAGAGCTCAATGATCTTCTTTATATTTTATCCAAGGTTTGAAATACATGAACCTGTCTCTACTTACTTGAACAATGGCCTCTATTATGGTGTCTTTTTCTTTAAATCCAAATATTATACGCAGCATTTTAGGAATTCTCTATCCCAAATACAGCCAATTAAATTGTCTATAAGTTATTCAGAGCCTTAGAAAATGAAATGAAATGGGAGTTTGTACTTTGAAATGAGTTCAAAAATGTGTACCATTTGTCAATGCTAATCTCTGTCAAGTAGGCCTCATTATCTTCTGGTTCTACTGCTAACAGATGAAATAATCTGACACAGACTTCTTTAACAGAGATATTTCTTCCTAGGAGAAGTCTGACCTTTCTCAGCAACTGGGAATCAAATTCTTGACACTGAAGATGGGAGAAAGAATGTGATGCTTCTTGGTGCCGTGATAAACCAGCCGAAATTTGAAAACATCTCCTGGGATAAACAAGAGCAGACATGGGCATTTGTATTGTTTTTCATCAACATTCAGGACTAACTGAGAGCTGATGACCAAGTTTAGCACAAGAGAACACTGAGTCTGAAACGTTGGAAAACCTGGAGATGATGGCCTCAGATACAAATCTCCTATCACTGGCCTGGTCTGATGTTGGCATCGTAAATCTGAGTTGAGAACAGAACCAAAGTGGTCACCATCCTTTCCTTTCCAAGCAGGGTTCAGCCCAACCTCCTTTCTGCTGAACCTGAAAACCTGGGGACCCCAACCCAATCTATGATTCTGTGGTTCTGTTCCCCTGTCTCCAAAACCTTGATGAAACAAAGAAGGAAACAAGTATTCATTAAACAGTTTGCAGGAAGGAATGAAAGAATGACGTTCTCTCTCCTTAATCATTTCTGGAATCTTTGAATACATAAATCTTGAATTGGTAAACTCTCAAGCAGCAAGAAGACAATGTTTGTGTGCGAGTGCCTCTTTTGTAAAGCAGAGAAGCTGGGGTCACACATTCTTTTATCTCCCCCAACTACACTCTCTCCCTCCTTTTGGCCAGGGGCAAGGGGTGTCAACTGAAGCTGCTGTCTTCCTCATCCATTAGATTCTTGTCTGATATCTAAGACCAGACTGTTCTGTCTTAAATTCATCCCTCAGTCAAAGGGTGTGATGAGAGAAAAAGGAAAATGCCTACTGAATAATTCTTCTTGAATGTACTAGAGGGACTATAAATTACTGATATGGTTAGGATATTTGTCCCTTCCAAATCTCATGTTAAAATTTGATCCCTGGCCAGGACGATGGCTCACACCTATAATCCTAGCACTTTGGGAGGCCCAGGTGGGCAGATCACTTGAGCTCAGGACTTAGAGACCAGACTGGGCAATGTGATGAAACCCCATCTCTACTAAAAATACAAAAATTAGTGGGGCATGGTGGCTCATGCCTGTAGTCCCAGTTACTGGGGAGGCTGAGGCACAAGGTCGCTTGAGCCTGACTGAGCCTAGGAGGTGGAGGAGGCAGCGCAGTAAGATCGCACCACTGTACTCCAGCATGGGCAACAGAGTGAGACCCTGTCTCAAAAAAAAAAAAAGATTCCCAGTGTGAAAGATGGGGCCCGGTGGAAGGTGTGTAGGTGTGTGGGTCATGGGAGTGGATCCTTCATGAGGTTCTTGGTGTAGTCTTCACTGTATTGAGTCAGTTCATGCAAGAACTGGTTGTTTAAAAGACTGTGACACCATTCCCATCTCTCTTTTGCTCCCTCTCTTGTCATGTGGCACATCTGCTCCTCCTTCGCCTTCTGTCATTATTGGAAGCTTCCTAAAGCCCTCACCAGAAGCAGATGCCAGCACCATGCTTTTTGTAGAGGTTGCAGAACCATGAGCCAAATAAACCTCTTTCTTTATAAATTGCCCAGCCTCAAGTATTCTTTTATAGCCATGCAAAACTGAGACAACACACATATAAAAAATTCATTCCCCAAACCTTTATGTGTTCCTCATCCTAAAGGACCTCTGTTAGTTATGGTGTCATCACCTTCTTGGCCAAGTGAAAAGTCTGGAGATGTTTGATCCCCTCTGGGGTAGTTCAGATGTCATGAGGGCATGGAGTTTCCTTTGGGAACAAAAAGAAGAGATGGCGTTTTGGAAGAGAAAGGTTAATTCTCGTCCTGGAGCATGTGAAGAAAGGCAGGAGATAGGGACTGAGGTGCAGGTTTTGTTCAGGCAGGGTCAAGTGTAAGGATCCAAATTAGAGCAAAGGCTAGAAAATGAGTGAAGCGGGTGGGAGGTGAAAAAGGGGCTCCAGACTCTCTCTTGTCCTTGCCAGTAACTGCTGAATGATTGGGTCCTCCTCCTTCACTGGTGAATACCCCTTGCTAGGACATTCCTCCAACCCCCTAGACTTGAGAAATGTTCCTATTTTCTTTTCTCCTCCACTTTCACTGAGAATGTTTCCACGTGAAAACACCGTAATGCATGGGATTATTTCACAGACAGAACAAGGTTGTACCAGACAGGCTGGGGTCAGTAGGTGTCATGATCCCATCTCACAGAAAACACACTCCAATAGGCAACCAAAAAAGCAATTTGAATTAATTCATATTTTTACTCAGTCCCTCTGGAAACAGTTTAAAGTGGGACTGGGGAAGAGAAAGTTCTTTTTCATGTCATAGAAAAGCAGCAAAACATTATACAAATTCATTCTCCCCTAACTTCACCACTTTTTATATCCACCATTTATATCTTCTGAAGTTTTCACTCATTTTTCAACTCCCAACCTCAGTTCCCATTCTCTTCTCAATATAAATATTCTAGCTTCTCCAGGTCACCCCCAGTTATTTACTTACACCAAACTTCATAATAAGGTCTAGGTGAATGTGTGATTGCGTGGTGGGAGGACATTTTGATTTGTCTTCTGTCTTCCCCCGCCAGAGTGTAAACTTCTTGGGGGATTAGGGACTTCACTCCCTTCAGCCTAGAGCAACACCTGGCTTGTACTGAGTACTCAGTGACATTCATTAATCAATGAATATGCTTATATTATGTATCCATGCTCCCTAAGGGGTAATTACATTGTTTGCTGTCGCACTTACCAACCTTATACTGGGAATTACTCTGTATATTAAAAGGCACAGTATTGAATAGTGAGAGCATTTGTTTTCTTCTGTCTCCACTAAAGGATTTGTTCAGGGCCCTTTATATCTTTGCAAATCCAGTTTCTCTATCTGTTATTGGAAACAATAACACACCTGAGAGACCATCTAAGACCTGACATACAGAACTTTGAGCTTTTCACAGTGAAGGTCAAGTGGCATTATCATTGTTGTCTCACTGCTTTTAATGTTAATAGAGATGAGCTAAGAATGATGACTTGAGTCTTCAAAATGGCCTCTCTCCTCTGTATAGCATGTGAATAGAAGAGTAAGCTAACTGATGAAGTATTTTATCACTTGGTCTAACCAAGGGATAGGAAAATGTACTCATAGCCAAATTGAGCTCAAAGGAAGGCATACATCTGGGCACCACATCCAAAGAAAGCCTCGCTTTTAAAAACATATTTTTGTGCATCTCAAAACATAAAAACTCAATATTTTAAAAATACATTTGAATAGCAAGAAAATGTCTAAGGAGACAGTGTCTTCTCCAGAACAAAGAACTATCTTCTTTTTGCTCTCTGCCCTCAGAGAAAATAAGATGACCAAAGGGATTTGAGTTTCCATAGCCTAAGCAGTTGTAGGTAGGAAGCTGAATAGAAACGACTTTTCACCAATGGAAATGATCTGGTGGTAAGTGCCTCATTGCCCCACTGGAAATTTATTTTCAGAAACTAAAATCAGTGGGAAATCCTTAACTTGGGAAGGCTCTGAGGTTTAGCAGCTTCGATAGCAGAGCTGGTAGCATGCTAACAAAGGTCATGGAAGTAAACCAGACGTCAGGGAGCACATTTATTATAACGAGATTAGGGAGCACATTTATTATAATGGGATTTATTATAACAGGATATTATAATTATAATTGCAATTAGGGATTACAGTTGTTGCTCTCTAATAATTGTAAGCATAGAATGGCTCTATCTAAGTTCAAAAGAAATTGGGAAAATTCTCAGGACACCTCTGGGAGGAACAGGAAGCATTCCCTATGCTAGACATTCCTGATCATTCCATCAGAAAGTGGAGAGGTCTAGAGTCTTTGATAAAGGAAGGTCAGAGATCACCAGGTTTACCTCCTTGGTTTACCTCCGTTGGAAGACTCCCCAAGAACACTTTTTCTACTCTCCCTGACCAACTCAAAGAGTTTAGCAGCAGGAAAATAGCATCTTACTATAAAACAGATAAGGATTTCTATCCTGTACTCCCAGAAGAATGGTTAATGGGCGGTTAAATTGTGACTGTGTTAATCCAGTATGCTCCTGCAAGAGACTATGTACTTAGCAGGCTGGTGAATTAGAAACTACTCTTCATTAAGGTGACAGCGAGTAAGCCTACTTGAAGCTTATCTCTGCTGTCAAAATGATACTGATATAATCGTTATTATACATAGAGAAGGAATAGTGGTAGAGCGCATGGGTCATGGAATCGGTGCCTGCTTTTAATTCCTGATGCCACTGCTTACAAGCTCTCTGGTTACCAAGCAAGTTACTTAACTTCTGTGTGTTTTAGTTTGTTCAACTGTAAAATAAAGATAAACACAACAGCAACAGCAAGTAGTTTACAGTGCTTAAGAAGTCCCGTGCCAAGCCTTATCTTAGTGTTTTGTCTTCACTGACTAATTTAATGCTTTCAACAACCCTATGAGGTGGGTACTTCTGTTACATGACTCCTGAATCTTTTCTCTTCTACTATGGTGAGTCCCTAGAAACATTCAATAAACATGAAGGATGCTGATGTGCTTTATGAGCATTATTTCATTTAATCCTCACAGCACTGTGATGAGGAAGGTGCTCTTATTTTACCCATTTGACACTTGAGATGACTGAGGCACAGAAACGTTAAGTAACTTACCCAAAGACAGGAAGTGGTGGTGTTGAGAATTATAGGCTGTCAGACTCTAAATGCCATGTTCTTAAATATAATACATCCTATCAGAGTTTCCCTCATTTGTTAAAAGGGGATAAAACCAACTCAAATCACATGTTTGTGAATGGGAAGCATTTAGAAAGGATGACTGAAGGGCTACCTTCAAGGCTTGCATCAAAATAAACAGAATTGATAGACACAATCGAAGCTCTGGCTTTAATTTTGTTGTTGTTGGTTTCTTTTTCCTTGGTACAGGATTTTATGATGACGTTTCCATGAGAAAAGGGATCCTGTGGTCATGTAAAGTAATCAACAAAAAGAACATAGGAAAGGGTACTGGTAAAGTCATATGAGGAAATTGCTCACAAGATGTTTTTCTCTATACTGACATGAAATTCCCCCGAATGTTCTGTTTCACAATCTACAAGATGGAAGTAAGTTGCCTCTAGAGGACGCCAAAGTGATCATGGCACTTTTTAATTTTTTTTTTTTTTTATTTTTTAATCTTCCTTGTTTCTGTAGATGTGGCATAGACTCCTGCATCTCTGAGGGTTTCTGGATGATCCTTAAAAATCCCCTCAGGGCCTTCGTCTGGTTTGGAGTATGAGCCAGGGTCACCCAGAAAGCTAAATGCAGCTGCTGGGTGATAAAAGTCCTGTGGTAAACTGACTTCCAGCTAACCACAGGCGGCAGAGAGCATCTAATGCAACCACAAAGTGGTTTGCTGGCACAGAACTTCCCCAACCCTTGGAATGAGATACCAGGGCATGTTGTTTAGTCTCCATATTGGAACTCTTTCTTGTAGCAAGAAGAAAATTCTGATATCCATCAATCTGAAATCATTTGAGCACAGCTTTGTGTGGAGGCAAGGAGATGAACAAGTTGTCTGTGGGATCTCACAGCCCCAAGTCCTGTGATCTTAGAGGAGATGCTTAACCAGTTTTAAAATAGGCCGGCATAAACATGCCGCTGGGGATTGACTAACAGTAGGAGAGTATCAGAGCTTCTTGCAATATGCAGAATTATTTTCTCAAAAATACGAAATTGAATTTTAACACAAAATTTTAAGCTCTTGATGAACCTCTGGAGTCTTCAGGCATGCATGCCACCCGGAGCATGCTGTCAGCTCAACTTGTAGTCCTTCCAACAGACATACTCTGTCAAGGTCACTCTGTGGAACTTGCATAGAACCACTGGCTTGTTGCAATCAGGTGGCCACTTCGAGGACCTTGTTCTGAAGAAATTGAAAAGGACAGCATTAAGACCTTGAGTGTTTTCTCGAAAATATTGCCACTGCTTATTTTTCAGCACTGCCTTTGAGCTAGAAATTGATGTACTTAATGGCTGGTATTGGCTGAAAAATGAAAACTATGTTAAGTTTTTAAAAACTTTAACGGAGAGGGATGAGGCTATTGCTTTAGCTCTTCAGTGACCTTGGTTGTGTCCATTTTTTATGAGGACTTGGAGCAAAAGCCTATTCAATGCCCATTCCATGATTCCTGCTAAGTCTTTCTTCTCTGGCCACTGGTAATCTAGAATGGAATGGCCCAACTGTCTACATTCTGTGGGCTATAGCAAATGCATGAACTCTGCTTTCAAGGGGAAGAAGATTCTGGCCTGGGGCTTTTAAATTGCCTCCAGGGGTTTTCTAAGTTGCTCTGTATTAAAATGTTCACAGTTTTGGGTAATGCTGTTGGACTTTGGGAACTGAGTGGTGCCATCCAAAACCCTGGGCCCTGCCCGGCCACAACACACTGTTATATCTCCCACTCTCATACCTAATTTCAAGCCACCAAAGCATGATAAAACTTATAAATAGAATTCTCTGCCATTTGCTCAGCTCCGGGTCCTATGGCAGGTAAATTAAGAAAGCAGAACAATCAATATTCTCTGTTCTTTGATTCCTTCAGTATAAGAGATAAGGCTGTCTATAATCCCAGCACTTTGGGAGGCTGAGGCTGGTGGATCACTTGGTGTCCAGGAATTTGAGACCAGCCTGGCCAACATGGTGAAACCCTGTCTCTACCAACAATACAAAAAAATTAGCTGGACATGGTGGCACATGCCTGTAATCCCAGCCACTTAGGAGGCTGAGGCAGGAGAATCACTTCGAACCTGTGAGGCGGAGGTTGCAGTGAGCCAAGATCACACCACTGCACTCTAGCCTGAATGACAGAACGAGACTTAAAAACAATAAAATATAAATGAAAATTTTAAAAAGGTAAAGCTGTTCTTGGTGTGGTGTGGTCGTATGGCTTATAGCTAGCTAAGGCAGGCTGGACTTCACTCCCTTTCATGGACACAGTCCTCATGCAACCCTGGTATTCTGTAGCACCTGGGAGGAAACTGATCTGTAGCCCTCTGAAGATGCTTTGGGGAGTGAGCCCAGCCTGGTTCCCGAGGGAGGCCATTAGGATGCTTCTGTTTCCCAATGGAGCTAAATAAATGACACATGTAAACCACCTAGCACTCACCTCAATGTAGGTGATAACTCTTCTAAAAGCAATGCTAGCAAAAGCCTGAAGTTGCTAAGATAAAATCCCACAGCCACAAGAGTGCCTTTCGATTCCTTTCTCTCCAGAAAAAGCAATTCCCTGATTTCATGTGCTAACTACAGGATGATCTTAGAATCCTCACATTAGACCTCTTTAAAAATCTCAATATTAATCTTCCATGTGCTTAGGCCTAAACAAGATGGAGAGAACAGGTAAATAATCATTAAATTGAAGCTAAAAGTTTTGAGGATTCTGCGAGGAAGATAATGATTTGCTATTATAGGCATTGAGATTTCTGGATTCTCATTTCTAATAACTAGCAGCCATCATCATAATGTGGTACAAATTTTGGACATTTAGAACCTATTTCTAAGGAAAATAAGAATATAACATGCAACAGATATGCCAATGACTGCCAAAGGAAATATAATCCATTCTTTAGACACAGAAGTAAATTAGTTGAGTTCACTTTACAGGTACCGTATAATCTGTGAAGACATTCTCCTTCTTTTTCTTCTCTGTGAAATTCCAAAGATATTCTGTCACTTGACTAGATAAAGCCCAGTTTCCAACCATTATCTTTTTTAAAACCATATTCTAAATTCTTCACAACTTTGGGCCTACCTGTCTCTGTTTATTCCCAATTTTAAAATGTCACTGAAATGCTAAACATCAGGACTGGAAAGAACAGTTAGAAACTTGTAGTCTCATCCTTTCATTTCATAAATGAAACAGAGACTTAGAGAAGTGAAATTTTATTAAGTTAGGTAATGGCAAAACTGGAATGAAAACCCAGACTTCCTGACCCCCTAGTCCAACAAAATTCAGATCCAAACATTACAAATGACACGTGATCTTCCCTGAGATATGACCTGCTGCTGCAAGACTCCAGGCAGAGAGCATCAAATGCAGCTGCAAGGAAAAGGAACAGGGCAGGAAAGAGGAAGATTTGGGATCTCTGAGGCCAGCCTTCTATGCTTCCTCTAAATATTGGCTTTGGGACAGAGCCACATTGAGCTACCCAAGAAATGGCTCTGAAAGTTCAAATATTGAGGTAGGAGTTTTCTTACATCCGTGTGTGATGCCATGGAAGTTATTACAATTAAACCTAGTGGGAGTAGATATTAATCCTTAACTAGAATGTATTTTTTGAAGGCAAGTTTCCTGAAGCATTGTGATATAGACTTAGGCTGCGCTTATAAATTATAAATTAATGCAGGTCTGATGACTGTTAGTACTCATCCAGTCATTGATTTCCTCACTGATTTATCCAGCAAATATTTATTGAGTGCCTAGGACATGTCAGGTCACAAAGTGGTGAGCAGGAGAGACGCAGCCCAGGCTCCTGAGAACTTATAATGTAGTGGCCATGGCAGACACTGAACAAGCATTTACAATCAATTATGGAGGGACACACCACAGAGCTTCACCAGAAGCTGAAACCCTGGATAGACATTCTGGCTCAGTGCATCTTGTGGAGGGTATTTTGAGGAGTGGTAGGGCATTGGGGGTTGTTAGAAGGCTGGAAAGATGCTACCGGCCTCTACATTTGCTGCAGAGTTGCTGGATGTCTTGCACTGCACCACCCACCTCTGCAATACAGGGAGTTGTTCCACATCCCTCAAGACTTTGAAGTCCTTTCACAAAGGTGAAAACCCTGTTCATAATGGCCCAAGCCTAGACTCTCTGTTTTATTATTTATTTATTTATTTATTTATTTATTTATTTATTTATTTATTATTTTTTTAAAGATGGAGTCTGGCTCTGTTGCCCAGGCTGGAGTGCAGTGGTGCAATCTTGGCTCACTGCAACCTCTGCTTCCCAGGTTCAAGTTATTCTTCAAGTTCTGGACTGTAGGCTGAATAATGCTCAGAGGGTCCCCGTGTTTCTCAGCCTCCCAGGTAGTTGGGATTATAGGCACCTGCCACCATGCCTGGCTAATTTTTGTATTTTTAATAGAGATGGGGTTTTACCATTTTGGCCAGGCTGGTCTTGAATTCCTGAACTCAGATGATCCACCCACCTCAGCTTTCCAAAGCACTGGGATTACAGGAGTGAACCACTGTGCCTGGCCCCGAACTCTGTTTTAAAGATCTGCATGAAGTATCTTTTGCACAGCTTTGAATATACTGAATATTCAAAGAATGCATCTAATGTGGAAGACCATATTTTGTTTTGATCAAAACTTAAGAACACAGTTCACAGTTTTACAAAAGTATGTCAACAATGGCAATATTGCCAGTGAAACATAATTACTGACATTTCTATCAGGCTACATTTAGAGCTCTCTCAGCCAAGAGGATTAAGTAAAATTACTCTTCTTTTATTACTCTGTGAATAAAGGTAGATTATTTTATCTATGAATTTCATTCCTGATTGGTTTGTGAAAGCAAGTGAACAGACATCAACAATAGACAAAGAATTGTACTCTTCCTCCTCTCTGCCTTTAATGATGTCCCACAACTGACAACGTTTGTGGCTCTGCCAGCTAACTTGTTTCTTGGTTAGGTAAAGTAGAGGTGCTTCTTTTCTCCTAGTTCAATGACTCTGGCTTGAGAAGATGACAGATGGAGGAGAAAATCAGAAGCCTGAAGGGATGTAGATGGTGTGACTGCCCACTCCTATGTCATTTTCAGGCTGCACCATCTTAAAAACATGTATCAACCTAGATTTTGGATAACTAGAAGACTACACTCAGAAAGGATTTAGTGTCAAAAAGATATGCTATGGAGCTAAAGCCACAAAAAAGAGTCCCGAGATGCCAACTTCTGGCAGTGAATGCAGGGAGAGCCAGGAGGGTGGGTGGGGGAAGGCATTTCTCTGGTTCTACCCACTCCTCCAGTCTTCTGGCAGAGGCGTTGCAGCAAAGAGTCTGAGTTGACAATGTATGTAAGTTCTGGACTGTAGGCTTAATAATGCTCAGAGGGTCCCTGTGTTTCTCAGAAGCCTCCTGGAAGTTCAGCAGCCTCACGTGCCATAATGTTCACAGACACTTTTATGATAACCTCTTATTTCCTAACCTTCTGAGAAATAAGGGTGTAGGCAGCTGGACAGCTGGCAGACAACGACTTTTCTAATAGATGGAGAAGGGTAGAAAACTTTGGTGACTTAATTTTATTCTTTTTGCTCTGAACAATCAGATAGGCTAGATAAGCAAGGGTAGAGGAGGGTCCTTGGAAAGTGGACATAACACAAGCAGGAGGCCCTCCCTGGCACCCTCAACTGCACTCGAAGACAAGGCAGACTTGACCTGTGAGAAATAACCTCTGCACGAATTAACTGAGCTCCTGGTGGCTTACAGGTATCAAAGTCAGCATACTGCTTTCTTAGATGTCTTAGAAGAGGTGTTTTTGTTTGTTTGTTCATTTGTTTGTTTTTTTCTTTGCAATCTCAAGTCTTAAGGACAGAAGGCTCTTCTGGTTACAGAGCTGGGGTTTGTGATTGGAGCATCCTTCAAATAACACTAGTGGGACTCCTGTCACTGCTGTAAAAGGAAAACTGTAGCATGACAATGTGTATCAGCTAGGACTTTTGACTCTTGGGAAGTAGCGCCCCGTGTGAGGTTAGCTATCCTGGTAGATGGGATGAGATGACCAACTTGTTTTTCCAAGGCCTCCAAATTGTCTCAAATGGCAACTAATTTTAGTCAAAGTGAACTTATTCCAGATTTGAACCAAGGACTGAGAAGAGCAAGGCTGAATATCCCATTACAACAGCTATCCAGACTCTCCATAGTACCGTATATTAAATCCTTATAATAAGCTGCTTTGTGAGTCTTGGTGCCGGTTCGGTATTTTCATTGCAGTGATTACCCTATGGTCTGTCGGCCAGCTGAAGCTGGAGTACTCTTTCTCTTGATACATTTCCATAACATCTCTCATCGGCCCAGTGAAACTTGTTGTTAAGGGCAGAGTTAATCTATCGCAGTCTGCCTCGCTGCGTGATGCCAAGAAACTCAGTATATTTCTTTCAGTTATTTCCGCAAAGACAGTTCACTTCTTTGGGAGAATTTTAGCTCCATCAAGTTAGTAAACAATGCAGCTGCAAAGAACGCTCTTGCAGACAGTCTCCCTACCCCATCCTAAAAGTGGGGTCCCTATTGATTAAATTGACACCAAAATGGAGGCACTGTTCTACATACTGGATTTCAATATGTGTATGCATATGAGTATTTAAATATTCGTATTGTTCCAAAAGGAATTTGTGGGAACTTTTAAAAAAGGAACTAGGATTTGTATATCCTTCAGTGATGTTGTTTCCTAATTCCAATTCATGTCCACCGGGTGCCACTCCTACTACTTGCTTAGAGCTTGTAACTGTGCCAGGCACTGGCAATACAGAGATGATTAAGACGATTCCAGGCTAGTAGGAGAGAAAAACAAATAAATAAAGTAGATTTCTGTGTGATGTATGTAGAGGAGCCAAAAACCTCAACATTACCAATCACTGCTAAGAGAGCCCAGCTGATTTTGCTTTGAATCCTAGGGCTGGGGAAGTAAACACATTTGTCAGCAGCTGGACCGCCGGAGTGTCCCAGATGAGGGATATGCAGTGAAACTCTCACCCAGCAGGAATGAACTCTGGGAGGACACCTCTGCTGACATCCTGGCTCCATCTAGTTTGCCCTCTCACCCTTGTATATTCTCTAGCCGCTCATTTATGGTGCTTTCACCATTGTGATTTTTTTTTTTCCCTGGCTCTATTGTGATTCCCTGGCACAAGCTGCATTTGGCATCTTCTCTCTTGGACCCTGTCTCAAGAACAACATTCACTCCCCTGGCTTAGCATTCTCCCCTCCACCAAGTATCAAGTGCTCCACCCCAGGCTGTCCTTCCTCCACCTGATCCCTTGTCTCTGGGCTTCAGAAGTAGGTGCCAGTTCAGTTTCAGCCACACCCTCATTCAGTTCTCAGTAGGGTCAAGGGTTGTTTTGCTTTGTTTTGTTTATTCCCTCTTTAGGTCCCACCCTTACCCTCTTCCTGCCATTTTGAAAGAAAGTCCAGTGCTTTAACAAACTGAAAAATATATTAAAGGCCAAAGTCTGAATCAAAAATTAAAATAAAACGTAACTAAAACCTAGAAAACTTTAACTTTTTTTTACAGGACTTGTGCCTTTTCCCCCCAGCCCCCAGAGTGACAAAGGTTACTGGTGTAGCAAAACATGAGACTCATAAGGCCAAAAAGAGGCTGCTGAGAAGAGTGTCTGAACCGTACAACATTCCTGTACCCAGAAAAGGCTTCCATTTGTTAGAGATCTTGCGGCTTATGCTTTTAGGATGTTTTATATCAGTATTATCAACAGAAATACAATGTTAGCCACATGTATAATTTTATTTTATAATAACTACATTGGAAAAAAGTAAAAATAAAAAAACTATTTTAAATAATAAATTTTATTTAACTGAAAACATTCTCACAGCAAAATACTGCATAAAATTGTTACTGAAACAATTTACATTGTTTCCTTTTCATACTAAGCCTTAGAAATGTCAACCCAGAGGCCGGGCGCGGTGGCTCAAGCCTGTAATCCCAGCACTTTGGGAGGCCGAGGCGGGTGGATCATGAGGTCAGGAGATCGAGACCATCCTGGCTAACACGGTGAAACCCCATCTCTACTAAAAATACAAAAAATTAGCCAAACGTGGTGGCGGTGCCTGTAGTCCCAGCTACTCGGAGGCTGAGGCAGGAGAATGGCGTAAACCTGGGAGGCAGAGCTTGCAGTGAGCTGAGATCGCGCCACTGCACTCCAGCCTGGGTGACACAGCCAGACTCCGTCTCAAAAAAAAAAAAAAAAAAGAAATGTCAACCCAGATGCTAAATTTTCAACAAAGTTTAATATAGTACTGCCAAAGGAAGTGCTATTTGCAAAATGGTAGAATAGAAAGTCTGAGCCCTTGGTTTCTCCACCAAAAACACCAATTTGGCCACAATATACAAATGAAAATACATGTGTGAGAGATCTAGAATTCACTTAAGCTATCGCAGTGCCCCAGATGAGCATAAAACTGAGAATAAACCACATTAAAATGATTAAGAAGAGCAAATTAACTTTACTTGTGTCAGTCCATCCCCAAAGGCCACATAGCTCAGTGCTGAGACAGAGATTTCTTTGGTCCATGACTTCTCCTTGAGGGAAGAATCAGAATGAAGCATAATCCATTGTTCCTAGCCTTTTGTGGTGCTGCTTGAGGGACCAGTTTCTGTCTTACCTCACCTGGAATGCTGATGGGACTGGCAAACTTTGAATACCTGGAGATGGCTAAGAACAAAGGAAAGGAACCAGCAGCTTACCATAGCCTGCACATTTCAGCAAGATTTGGTGAAGGCACACAAATAGAAGTTTATCCTAAGGGAGGGAAGAGGGAAGAAGAGGAATAGAGTGTGCCTCCAATGTCCTGGCTCATGGTACAACACTCAGACAACAGAGGGTACAAGACATTATTGGCTTCTGAAAAAAATGAAATAAATAGTAACTCCTTCCCCTCCCTCCCCCAGTTAGGCATCTACACATGCAAATCCAGAGAAGACATATCGTAGAAAAGATCTGAAGGGCTCCCAGAATCTTTAGCCAGGATGATTGATGAAGTTCTTTCCCTGTAGATGCTAGTCCATAAAGACTGGGAGAGGTGGCAGTTTCTTCAAATGCACAGATACTAACAGAAAGTCACAGGAACATGAAGAATTGGGGAAACATGATCCACTCAAAGAAACAAAATAAATCTCTAGTAAGTAACCATAAAGAAATGGAGACATATGAATTACCTGATGAGAAATTCAAAGTAATTGTCTTAAAGAAGCTCAGTGAGCTATCTTATAATACATATAGACAACTGCCTGAAATCAGAAAAATAATACATGAACAAAATAATAATATCAACAATGGGAAACTACAACAAAGAACCAAACAAAAATTCTGAAGCAAAAGAAAAGAATAACTGAACTGAAAAATTCACTGGAGGTCTTCAACAGCATATTTGATCAAACGGAAGAGAGAAACAGTGAAATCAAAGAATCAAAGACGAGTCATTTAAAATTATCCAGAAGACCAAAAAAAGAAAAGAAAAGAATGAAAACCAAATACCTTATGGAAGTTAAAGAAAGGGAAGAGAGAAATGAACAGAAAGCTTATTTAAAGAAATAATGGCTGAAATGGTCATCCCAGATTCATGAAGCTTAACAGACACGAATATGAGGAATCCAAAGAAGTCTATGTCAAGACACATAATTAAATTATCAAAAATCATAGACCAAGACACATGATTAAATTGTCAAAAGTCAAAGACAATGAGAGATTTTTTGAAAGCAGCAAGAAACAAGCAGCTCATTACGTATAAAGTAGCTCTGTAAGACTATCAGTGGATTTCTCAGCAGAAACTTCGCAGACAGAAGGAGATGGAATTATATTTTCAAAGTGCTGGGGGAAAAATTGTTACCAACCAAGACTACTATACCCAGCACAGCTATCCTTCAGAAGGAAGGAGAAATAAAGACTTTCTTAGACAAATGCTGAGGGAGTTCATTACTGCTAGATTTGCTTTACAAGAAATGTTAAAGGGAGTTCTTCAAATTAAAATGAAAGGACACTAAACAGCCACATCAAAGCATATGAAAGTATAAAAGTTAGTGGCCAAGATACATATATAAACAAATATAGAATAATATTGTATTGGTGATATATAAATCAGTTTTAATTCTAGTGTAAAAGACAAAAGTATTGAAATTACTGTAATTATTGATTAATAGATACACAATATAAAAGTTGTGTAAAAATTTGTGTAAATTGTGACAACAATAACATAAATGTATGTGTAAAGTAAAAGTATAGTTTTGCCAAAAAACATTTTTGTTTAATAAAAAAAATTTACATTGCTTCAACTTTTTAAAAATTAAAACAATACAAAGCATTTTTCAGTTTCACTAGCCGTATTTCAAGTACTCAATAGCCCACATGTGGCTAACAGCTAACATATTGGACAGCACAGCTTTATACAAAAAGTCCTTATTCATAAGCTTTACCTTACATCAGGTCAGCAAAATTTGGAAACTATTTTCCACAGTGAGCCAACAACAGTCATTGAATGGGAAGAAGGGAAACAGGTCCCACTTATACTCTCTTGGTCTTTCAAAGGCTCCACAAATGACATCAATCTGCAAATTATTTCCTGTAATTTCAAACTTTTCTTCTTAAGCTTAAGTTTTTTCAGAGAAGAAAAAAACCCTCAGCACAGATGGCATTTGCTAGTAAAATATAAATTTCCTTTACCCATAAACTTCCCATTTTGAGACTTTGCTAAGAAAATAAAAACTATAATTAATGTTAAATGTTTATGTAATCATTAAAAAATAAGAAATGGAATTTTAAATTGAAATCCAGCAAATAGAAAAAATAGGTCCAAGAAAACACCCTATTCCATTGGAAGAGAAAAAGAGGAAGATACAAAGTAGAAGAAACAAGGAAAAAGCATGGTAAAAAAACAACAAAAAAATGAAAGAAATAGGTTAAAATTTATTATGAATCATAATAAATGCAAAAGAGATAAACTTTTAAAGTGGAAAATCCCAGATTTTAAACAAATCTAGCTCTATGCTGTTTATGAGACCCACTTAGGATGAAATGATGCTAAAAGTAAAAGGATGGATAAGGATATAGCAGATATACTAACTCTCTACCAAAAAACTAATGTTACTAATATTATATCCATCAAATTTAATATTTGGCTGTTATACAGGATTTAAACATAATGAATTATTACTATGTGTAGCAATAAGAATAGATCTCAAAAATATAATATAGTTCATGAATTAAGCAAGTTGCATAACAAATGAACAACATGATATGATTTCTGTATGATTTAAAAATATATACAAAGCAATAGCATGGTTATTCTGTGGATATGTACACAAATATGTACAAGTAATTTTTTAAAACTGTGAAGGCTATACACTAATTTATGGTAGTGATTACATCACAGAAATGAGGAATATTGATAAAGTGATGCAGGCTAAAGAAAATTTCTATTTCATCTGTAACATTTTTTTTTTTATTTTAAGAAAATGATGTATTCATATGCTTCTGTGATTTCCTTTAACATATATTCATGGGAAAAATACTTGAGAGCAAATAAACAAAATATTAAGAGTATTTAATTGTCATTAGTGGGAGTAAGAATGTCATTCTTGCGCTTCTCTGTATTTTTTAAATTTTCAGAAAGAAAAGAAGAGGAGAGGGAGGGAAAGATCAAGGGATGGGGAGAAAATGACATAAGTAAATGATCTGTCCAGCTGTTATATTTTATAATTAAAAAATAGACAAAGGCACATAAACTAAACCTAGAAAGTCAAGAAGACCTTGGAAGTTTCACAATTAGTTACAGAAGTGAAATTGTTCAACCTTTTCTATCATTGCTTGTCTAAGGTAACCAATGCTTTCAGTACTTAATAAAACAATGCCAACATTTTTGGCTGTTTTAAATGTTTCTTAATGTTCTCACTCAAAGCCATGTGTTTAATTTAAAAAATCTTCAATATTTTAAGTTGTCACTCTATTGCTGCTTTCAGATTTCAAAGAACCAGGGGAATATTATTTCATAAGCCCATAAAAAAATGTTAAAAGTCTTTACCATTTAATTACATTACACGAAGTTATAGCTCCCAGCTTAATGGCTGCTGTATAAGAAAAAGTACATTTTGGTAAAGACCAGAGTGGCCCAGTAAAGCAAGCACTACTACATTTTATTGCTCATGTAACTTTACTTACAAGATATATTTGCAATAAACCTTGTGTAAGTTTTCATGAGCATGTGGATAGGTAAATCTGAGAAAGTGGTTAGAGCTATTCTGTTTTAAATATTAGAAGCATATTGCTATGTTCTAGCTCATCTGCTAGAATATTCTGTAAACTTTGAAATCACTGATCAATTCTACTTAAATTAAAAGCATTACATATGCTTTTTTTATTTTATGAAAAGCCTTTTCACCAAAGGCTTTAGATAATTGGTGCCCAACAATATAACAACTTTCCACATTACTCTTTTCATATGCTATCCCAAAAGAATTACCTTCTTTTGGACAGGATATTTGAATCGATCAGTCAAGTATTTATTAAGCAGCTACTAAGTTTGTCCTTTCTTTTACCTCACAGAATCATTTTATTCCATGATTGTGTGTGTGTGTGTGCATGTGTGTGTGTGTGTGTATGTGTGTGTACAGTCCTAAATTCTTTTAGAGGAAAGTTTTGTTTCTTAAGTTTAAAGCCTCTGTAGACAAAATGAGTCTTTGAAGGTACATTTTACTTCTTGGTTTCTGTAAGCATCATTGAAATGAGATTTTAAAAGTACAAAATAGTATAAAATAACACTAAATAAATACAAAAGAGAGAAAATTCATAACAATTTGAGACTAGGTTGGAATCATCAGAAGACAGGACAAGAATTCCTGGAGTACAGAAAGCAGGTAGATGATGGGGAAGTGTTGACTGAAACAAGGCTGTTTCCTTCAACTAAGGTAAAATCCGGTTCCTTAATTGAACCCTAAATGAATTATAAGTTTCATATCGAAAGATCTCAGGGAATGTTACCTCAAAATACAACACTTTAGTATGCTGATTACTTTGAACTGAGTCGTATGGGGGAAGAGTAGATGCAGGCAGAGGCTTTCTCTGAGCTCCCCTTATCTCCCTAGAGAGAGATCCTCCAAAAAGATCTCAGTGGTCATAAATCTCCTTCCCAGAAACTTACCAACTCAAATCACAGGAGAGGAGACTACAGTTGACCTTACGCTGAGACTACCACTTCTCCTTCTGAGGACTGCTTCTAGCCAATCTGTAGTATTCGAGAGACTTTTTATCAGTGTATCAAGACTTTCATTCACCTTGTAATTCCTCCTCCAACTCTCCCATAACTTGTGTCTCCCCCTGCCAAGAATCCCCAAGTCTCTCTTCTTTTCTGTAGCTCAGGATGCTGCATAAGCTTCAATATGAGACCCTTCTTGGCATCTCATATTTTGTGGGACTCCCATGCATATGTATGTAATTGAATACAGTTTTTCTCCTGTTAATGTATCTAATGTCCATTTAATTTGTAGCCCAGCCAAGGAACCTAAAAGGGTACAGGAAAGCCATATTCTACTCTCCTACAGTATTAGGGAGTAAACAAAGCAGGAGTATAAAATTTGTTGTAGATTGAGTATTAATTGCAGATCTGCTATGGAACATCCGATCTGCCTAATCTTCCACTATTCTCTTCTCCCAATTCTGCATGTACAGGGCAACTGACAGTGGCAGTGTATATCCACAGGTCATAACTAAAGAAATGCTCTGAATAAGTTAATCAAGCTTCCTAGAAATAACCAGTTCTCGGCTATGAATGTGCATGTGCCATAGCAAATCTATCTTCAGTCTGGCAGATGATGGCCATTCTACCATTTCCCGGTGAAGCCAGTTGTGAAGTCTGACACATGCAAACAACTCAAGAACAGCCCTCCACTCAGCAGGGAGGTTCACTGAGAAAGCAGACTACAAATCAGCACAAGCTACTAATATTGGTCAATCAAATGTCTTCATGCCAAACATAAACGGGCAACCAAGAGAGGTGAGGAAAGTCAACAGTACACAAGAGAGAGTACACAGCATTTAATCCTGAGGAAAGTAAAGATAACTCAGGAAACTGAAGATAAGTTTTTAATAAATTAGGAAATCCAAGAACAAAAGAGATTTATTCAAATTGAAAACTAGAATTTTCAAAGTTTTCAATAGGAGGTTGGATGAACACTTTTCAGAATGTAGACCAAAAAAAAAAAAAAGAAAGAAAAGAAAATTTAATATAAACATACAGAGACGTAGAAGATTAATTCAGGAGATCAAACATTTATGAGAAGTTCCAGAATCTAAAAACATAGAAAATAGAGGGGAGGAAATAATTTTAACAATTTTTGAAGAAACTTCTTCTTCTCCTGGGCTGGAGAAAGGCATGAATCATTTTATTGAATGATAACATACAATACCAAACAGAAATGAAAGAAAAATATACTCACATTTGTACATAGTCTACAGAGGTTTTTAAACACCAATGACAAAATCTACAGAGTAGAAAAAAATAACACAGGTAATATAAATTTATTTTCAGACACGTTGCATGCTCAAACTAGTGATGCAATGGCTTCATAATTCTGAGAGAAAATTATGTTGAAGTTAGAGTTCTATACCCAATTAAATTATCAATCACCAAAGGACAAAACAAAGACCTATTCAAATAGGTCTGAGAAAGTGTTGCTTTCTCCTTTCTGTAAAATTTTCCTTGGAAATGTACTACTGCAAAACCAAAAAAGTATCCAGGAATAGAAAGATGTGTGTGTCAAGACCCAGTTGCTTGTGTCAAGACCCAGTTGCTTATAGAGCAGTATTATAAAAAGAATTCTTAGACTGATTACTGTGCAGCAGTCCTAGAAAGCAATCACTCAAAATCAGAATAGGCAGCCAGAGGGTTTTAAGTAGGATGTCTTCAAGAAGAAAGTGAGAGTATTATATGTTTACATACAGTCATGTATGTAAATGATTAAAAATAGAAAAAGGCACAGAGACAAAACCTAGAAAATCAAGAAGCATGTTTAGAAACCTTGGTGTGCTTGGCCGGGTGCGGTGGCTTAAGCCTGTAATCCCAGCACTTTGGGAGGCCATAGTGGGTGGATCATTTGAGGTTGAGAGTTCAAGACCAGCCTGGTCAATGTGGTGAAACCCTGTCTCTACCAAAAAGGAAAAAAAAAAAAAAAAAAAAAAAAAAAAAAAAAAAGAAAGCTTGGTGTGCTTACTGATACTACATGCATAGTATTATCCTGACAACTGTAAAAAGAGAATGAAATGAAGAAAGAAAGAAAATTAGAAATGCTATGCAAGAATCTGTAAAGGAAGTTATAATGTAAGTATAAAGCAAACTAAAAAGACATAATTTTGAGCAAATAATGGAATACGGTAAGATAATTTTTTTTTTAATTTAATGTTCGAGATAGTTTCTCTCAAAAAGTACAGTTTTTGTGTCACAGGATTACGTTCCTTCCCCCAGGTTTCATCTTATACACTATGTATTTCTGCAGTCTTTAATGTTTACATGATCTTAATATTATCAATGCTGTTTATGTGTCTTCAGCTTTTAAAATCATTTCATTCACATATCATGGAAGACAATTATAGATTCTGAGAATAGCATATACTTTACCAAGTTTGGTAATTTCAGAGTACTGATATAGCTCACATAATTTCAGATAGCAGACTTGGGAGGAAAAAGAGAAGGCATGTAAGGACTCTTGCTTTTAAATTTTATATCTAACTTTCTTGAGAAGTAGAAATAGAAGCTTCAGTAAATTATCTAAAGATAGAAAGACACCTCCAAAAAACTAAAAATATAACTAAAAAATATCAGTAGACATAGGGGAGAAAAGCAGGTAGGGACTACCTTGGGCGAGCTGAATTTGTACCTTTCAAACTGGGTTGAGGTTATGTGGAGGGATGGAGATGGCAAAGCAGGATTAATGCTGAAATTAATCCTTGAAACTGTGAAACTTATGACACCCTAAACCATGAAACTAATGAAACTTAACCTTCAGGGGTCCTTACTTGTCCAGGCCCCTTCCAAGGCCTTGAAATACACACACACACGCACACACACACACACACACACACACACACACACACACACACACAGTCATTTGAATTATGTTCCTTTAAGACTCTCATAGAGTGAATGCCCTTCAAGCTCCACGAAACCTACATCTGGCTCTGGAGGTGATGATTTAGAGATTGAAGAGGTTGAACAACTTACCTTTGGGGAAAAACCTGGGGAGTTCTGAGAAACTGTTGTCCTTTAATTTGACTCACTAACGCTGTTTAAACTCTTGAGTATATATACATATAGCTTGCTTAGCACTATAATTTATTTTGAAGTATTAATTAGAATGCTTCCCCCTTTCTGTGCTTTTCTTCCTTCATTAAACTGTAACCTCCATCTCTCCCCCATTTTCCCTTCTACAACCCCCTTCCCTGATCCTTCATCCACCATCCCAAACAACTAGACATAAAGCCATTCACCTGGAAAACAGAAAACAAAAGCTGCAAATCCTCTTTTATTAATTTCAATAGGCACTCTTCTGAGTGAAAGACAATATTCGGGTGTTATTTGTAGAATGAGATTTTTTGTTGGTTTGTTCATATTTAAAGAACATATTTAAAAAATACCCACGCGCTGAAGAGGAGGATCAGGGTCAGGGACCATAGTCCATGAAAAGTGAGATGAGACAGTGAGATATAGGCTGCATTGCCAGTGTGGTTGGAGGTTGAATTAGTGCCTTTTTGTCCTCCCTGGTGAGTGTGGCCAGCATATTAACAGTCAATTATTCATTCTACATCTGGAGAGTCTATCTGGAACCCCCACTGGATTCCTGGTCCAATGGCCAAGGACATTGTAGGCCCTTGGAAGAGAAAGTAATAGCATGAGGGAGTAACGTAATAGCATGAGGGGGTAGCAGTTGCCCCTGACCAAAGCAAGGGTAGACAGAGACAGGAGAGTGGTGAGCTCTGCAGCTCTGGCCATGAGCAGTATGTTTCTTACTATAAGCATATGAAGAAAAGAATGCTGAATCTTAGTGCCAAGTTTCTTCACCCTCCCCAACAAACATATTGTATAAATAAAATATATAATGTATACATTTTATATGTATTTTATATATATATATATATTTCTTTTTCTTTTCCTGCAAAAACATTTACTGAACTCTAACTATTTGCAAGGCTAGTCTGCTTAAACTGAACTGATGAAGCCCAACAGTGTAACTACTTAAAAGTGCCCAATATATTGTGCCTAACTGCTTTCAAAAAACCTTGGGCCAATTCATACTTTCACTGGCAGTACATGAGCTTACTTCCTCTAGGCAATGCTATTTTTATTATCAGTTATTTTCAGGGTCGACAAAATGAGGGGGAAAGAATACTGGATTCTGTTTTACCTCTGCCTTTTAGTTGTCAAGTGTTTTTGGAAAAGCCTGTTCATCTCCTCAGGCCTCCGTTTCCTCACCTGATAATTAAGAGAGTGTACATCGTTGGTCCTCGAATCAAGCATTGCCTCAACTCAGCAGCATTTGATAGCAGCAAATCACCTAGAATTTGATAGATATGAAAATTTTAAGATTCACCCAGAGATACTAAATCAGAAATTCGGAAACTAGGGCCCATCAGTCTGTATTTGAACAAGTCTCAAGGTGATACCGAGGCAGCTAAAATTGCATCGATACAGCTAGAAGTGCTGTATTGGATAATTAGTTCCAACACCTTCATCCATCATTTTCAAGCAGATAAGAGAGACATTTTCAATGTGGGTTTGTTGGCATGACTTTTTGGTGTACATGAGAACCGAACTTGATAGAGATATGGTTGCATCTAGTTTTTCAAACATTTTCAGCAGCATCTCATGATGTATTTGATTTTACTGTAGAAAAACAAGATTACCAACAATGAGTTGCAGTGACGAAAAGCAATATGGTATAGAGGATAAGAGACTACTGTGACATTAGGTAAACTTCAGTGTGAATCATGGCGGATGCTTAGCTTACTAGCTGTGTACTTGGGGCTCACTGCCCTATTCTGCAAAATTGAAATAATTAGAGTATGTACTCCACTGAATTGTGGTAAATGTTAAATAAGGAACTACATGTAAACTAAATCTATTGTCTGACATATAGAAGGTATCTAATCAATGTACACTATTACTTATTACTAAAAAGATATTAAAATATATTATTAAAAAGATAAAAAGCTCGGATTATTTTCATAAAAGAAATACTCATTACAGCACAAGTCCACTAAGAAATAAGTAACACTAAGAGCTAAAAAAATCATTAACTAATGAATTAACCTGGGATAAGAAAAGAATTGAGGGAAGACATAGTTACAGGAAATATGCCATGTGGTTTGTTCTTTTTCAGTAAAGATATCTCGAAGCCATGTATAACCACTCTTTGCTAAAACTATTATAGGATAGGAAAGGGTAAGATTTTTCTCCCCAAACGCTAGTGTACTGAACTTTTCTCATTCTCTTTGACAATTTTGTGTCCCATTTTTATTTTTTATTTCACAAACCCTAACAAACTAGGATACTGTCTATTTATAATCAAATGACCTAATTATCAAGGTCCTTCAGGGGAACTGTGTCATGATCCTAAGCGGGGTGTTTCCTACACAAGTGGCAGCACAGTTTTAAATTACAAATGAATTCCTTTCAGGCCCAACCTAGCTTCCCTTCCTCTTACCGTAGCCCTGTCCCAGTTCCTAGAAATGCTGACCTTATTCCTCTACACCATGTGACATCCATTTTCACTCTTGTATTCAACTTTTCATTACTGGGTTCCCTCAAACAAACAATGTCTCGTGTGACTCTAATTCTCACAGTAAAAATAGGATGCTTTTCTGCATTTTCTCAGTTTATCAACTGATTTTTCTGTGGATTGGAATTTGGAAAAACAGATTTTCCAAAAAATGCTGGGAAAGACTTTCCTACAGAAACACTAATCCCGGCCAGGCGCGGTGGCTCAAGCCTGTGATCCCAGCACTTTGGGAGGCCGAGACGGGTGGATCACAAGGTCAGGAGATCGAGACCATCCTGGCTGACACGGTGAAACCCCGTCTCTACTAAAAAATACAAAAAACTAGCCGGGCGAGGTGGCGAGCGCCTGTAGTCCCAGCTACTCGGGAGGCTGCGGCAGGAGAATGGCGTGAACCTGGGAGGAGGAGCTTGTAGTGAGCTGAGATCCGGCCACTGCACTCCAGCCTGGGCGACAGAGGGAGGCTCCGTCTCAAAAAAAAAGAAACACTAATCCCTATAATTTGCAGTCCCATCCTGGAAAGAGGTCACTTGTTTTAAACAACTAACAATATAAATTTACTCTATTTTATAAAACAGTTTTGTCACATTGTCAGCGGACTGGTTCAGGTTCTTGACTTTGCCACAGAAAAGAATCTGAGAGGAAGTTCAAAGTGAGAGTAGGCAAAGAAATGTATTGCAAAGCAAAAGCACACTCAGAGAAGCAGAGTGGGTGGCTCAAAGCTAGTGACAGCAGCTAGTGAGTGCCTCAAGAGGGATTCTTTTTATGCAAGCTATTCATACCTATTCATAAAATACTGGTGACATCAAGAATGCAAAGGTGGACATGCAGTTGGAGCATGTGCTCAGTATTTACATGCTTTAACATGAATTGCATGTGTCACTAACATGTAAAATATCCACCTAGAGGTGTGTTTTCTACTATTAAAATGAGGAAAATGTCACTAACAGGTAGAACTCAAGCCTAGCTGCACATGCGGGACCCTGGAGACACCCTTAGTTTTCTCCAAGGCAGGAATTTGTAGCTTATAGCTTCTTGGGCTTTTGGTGCTGACTGGCTGGAGACTGAGGAAGCTACATTATAAATAAGGGGCTTTTGTTCTCTTCCCCAAGCCATATTGGGTATTAGGAAGTTGTAACCACCTGGCGGTCTGCTGGTGTCCTGTAGGACTATTTATCTTGTAAAAGAGTTAGGTGCTGATGCACAAGGAACCCACTGCAAAAGAGCCCATGGGGTTTCACACAAGGGGACAGGGCAGT
Organism: Colobus angolensis palliatus; assembly: GCF_000951035.1. NCBI lineage: Eukaryota > Metazoa > Chordata > Mammalia > Primates > Cercopithecidae > Colobus > Colobus angolensis. The sequence goes on along the minus strand of NW_012114364.1, from coordinate 2,980,309 downwards.
ATGGCCTCCTAATCTTACTTATCTTGCCTCAATATATCCATGTTTGTTGTCACCCAAACCTGTATGACTAATTTCCTTTTCCTCGAAAGCTAGCTTTTGATGTTCTGATATCTTATTGTAGTACAAATCACATCTACTTCCCATGTCATTGTGATTTGCTCATTAACCTCCAAAGCACAGGTACATATGGATTTCAGAAAATGGTGGTTAGCAAGAGAACATTAATTTGAAGAACTGGACCCACAAACATTAATTCATCCTGCAAAAATATATGACCACACAATAAAAGCCATATATGCTAGAATTGGGGTCATAAAAAAGAATAGGACATAGTGTCTGCCTTTGATCAGTTACATAAACAAATGATATGTGTTCCTGTAGAAGACGTACTAAAGTAGTGGGGTGGGGGAGTTTCGGTAGAACTTCATAGAGGATAGACCTGAAGGTGAGTAGGAGTTCATGTGGGAAGAAAAGGGAGAAAACATTTCAGCTTCAAGGACTACCATATATAAAGACATTTTCCTTTAAAAATCCTTATGAAAGTTGCTAGACTGCACAAAGACCTGATGTGATTGCAAATGTGTTGGCCACAGAGTGCAGTGTGGTCAGAGTGAAGTGTGCATTGATTGAGCAAAGCTCCCATTGTTGAGGTGAGACTGGAGAGAATTTATTATCCAAAGAGGATGGTAATAGAGCTGCACGGGCCCTGCATGCCATGCTAAGTTTAGAAAATCTGTGAGTAGTGGAAAGTTATTGGAGGTTACTAAAATTATTAAATTAGCTATGCCTCATTACATTCCCTTATCCAGCAATTTGATAAAAGAAGCTTCTGAAGCTGTTCTCTGTGATTCTTGGTTCTATTAGTTAGAAAACTGTCCATTTGAGAAATTTATTTCTAATTCAGTTCTCCTGAAGAAACCAACTTAACTGCTCAAATTTCAGTTTTGCTGAACAGATATTTATTTAAGATCTTCCGTATGCCATACATTATTGTTGGTGTTGTGTGTACAAAGAAGGGTAAGGCAGATGCTCTGCTATAGATAATTTTGTAGTCAATGGAGCAACAGACATCTAAGCAGATAATATCAGAAAGTATGTAGAGAACACTGTGAGCTTATCCTGGTTGGGCTTTCATGGGGTATTTTGAAAGATTTCTTAGGTGTTGTTATTTTTGACTATTTACTGTGTCATAAATAAACCAGTCAGCATTCAAAAGTTAACTAGGTTGGTTGAGAACAGAGAGGATACAGATGCTGAAGTAATCTCTCTCTCATCCTGTCTCATGGTGGAAATGTAACAAAAAAATAGGCAATTCTCACATGGAAGCTGCAAAAAAAAACACAGTTACAATATCAAAATTGAATTATGAATTTTATGAACACAACAAAAAATAGGTGATCCTCATGTGGAAGTTCTGTGAAAGAATAGGCAGTTTCAATATCAAAAGAGAATTATGAATTTTCTGGGGTTATTTTAAAATATGGCTCTTAGAATAACTAGAATTCATTAAAAATCTACTATTTGAATTATCTTTACCTAATGGAGGAACTGTTTCCAACTACCTTAAAAATGTGTGTTTCAGGTTAGACACAGCCCTTCTTTGTTCATGTTTGAATGATTCTTTCTTCTTGTCACTATGCATTGAACACAATACTTCTTCTGTGCAGTCAGTATAGTCTCATTTTTTAAAAAAAATTAGGAAACACAGAGAGAGTAAGTAATTTACCCAAAGCCACACAGTCAGACAGTGGTTGAGAAAGAACAAAATTGAAGTTCCTGACTCTCAACCCAAGACACAGTTCAATAGGTCATGTAACTTCCTCTTGAAAATAGTTATATACACCGTAAGGTTATGTTTTCTTATTTTCACAAAACATGTAGTCACTGGTTTTTATACTAAACTCTTGGAAGCTCTGGGAATAAATTAGTTTCCTTGAAAACACTTAAACAAATCTGTCCACACTGGTTTGTTATTTTATGGCTGCTCATGAATGCTGGATTCCTGGCATTGTTTTTATTTTTTTTAAGGGAGCGGTGATTTGTTTGCCTTTAAAAATATATGTCTAGAAGGAAATTGGTTTACTCTGCTATTTTGTGTAATAAAACTTTGGCTATATTGGATAAAGCACAGTATTAGGAATGGCTCTATATTTGTATTTTTGCTATGTAGTGATCAATTATTATATTTCCAACTTTGTTCAAAATACTCTGACTCCAAGGTATTGGCATCTTGCAGGATAACATCTTCTTACCTTCTATTCTATTCCCTTCATTTAGTGAATTGGAACAGAATACGTCTAAAAAGGCAATGAAAAAGGTGCTTTGAGACATCCAAGTTAAATGAGAGGACCCTGGGGTCACAGCCAAATAGAATCTAAACGTCAAGTACCTACTTTTCTTGAGCAGAGATTGCCTTTATGGTCACTTCGCTACTGATATTGGATCAATCAACAAATATTTGTCTGTAATATGTGGTGATTGCTAGGATTATTTCCCCTTTCATCTCGAATTTTCTTTCTTTTTCTCATATTGCCTCCTTATTCCTTCTCCTCCCCTTCTCTCCTCTCTAAGACTTCTCGTCCTCATTTCCTCCTCTCTGCTCCTTCTCTGAGCTTCTGTGCAGCAGGCCCTCTGTTAGGCACTGGAGGTAGGGATTTAAGACATGCTCTGTTTACAAACGTCTCCCTATCTATTGTTGTGGTTTTCAAAAAGATTTGACTCACATAGAAAAGGCAAAAGGCTTGCCAACCTCATTATCTAACTTTTCCTACTTTTTAGCAAATAAAAGAAATGGTGATAATGAAGAATTAGAGAATACTATAATAAAAATTGTACTACATTTTAATATCTCAGAGAGATAGTTTTGTTTAATCATTAAGATTGTAGACTCTTGAGCCCAGCTGTCTGAGTTTGAATCCTGACTCCGCTCTTTCGAGTTATTTATGTTAATAATTCCTATGCCATTGGGCTGCTGGGAAGATTAAAACTTATAGAAATGTGCCTGCTGCATGGTAGGCATCATACATATAGCCATTATTATGGTTACTGTTATTAATAATATTCCTAAGTTATTTGAAAAAGTAAAGACTATGCACCTAAAAATAGAAGAATGGTGTCACATTTCAGTACATCTAGAGGCCTGTTGTAATTCTGGGGGGCTGAGGACCATATTTGAGAATCATGTATTAATGAAAAATCAGTGGTATAGATGTTATACTAGAAACATACTCAGGACAAGTTTCAATGGATGCACAGTGGAGAGAAACATAAAGATCTAGCCTCAGATACATTGGTCATTCGGAAGAAGATTAGTTACTTGTGGGCAGCATAGAGTTGGGTCTTATTGTTTGATTCACTCAGTCATTCTATATCTTTTAATTAGATAATTTAATCCATTTACATTCAAAGTTATTATTGATAGTTATGGACTTACTCCTTCCATTTTGTCAATTTTCTGGTTGTTTCGTGCGGATCTTTTTTTCCCTTCTTACTTTCTTCCTTTGTAGTTCGATGGCTTTCTTTGGTGGTATACTTTCATTCTTTTCTTTTAATCTTTTGTGTGTCTATTACAGTTTTTGCTTTGTGATTAACTGGGCCCTATATAAAATGTCTTATACTTATAACAGGTTAATTGAAATTGATGACAGCTTAATTTTGAACACACACACAAACTCTCTACTACTATTATCCCTCCCTTCACAGTTTTTAAAATTAATGTCACATTTATATCTTGTTGTAATATTTATCTTTTTAAGCAAATGATTGCAGCTTTGGTTGTTTTTAATAGTTTTGTTTTCTGGTCTTTATACTAGAGATATTATTTATTTACCCACTGCTATTATGGTATTAGAGTCTTTTGGATTTGAAAACGTATTTGCTTTTACATGTGAGTGTTGTACTATTTTTTTTTTTTTTTTAGATGGAGTCTCGCTCCGTCACCAGGCTGGAGTGCAGTGGCGCAATCTCAGCTCACTGCAACCTCCGCTTCCTGGGTTCAAGCAATTCTCCTGCCTCAGCCTCCTGAGTAGCTGGGACTACAGGCGTGTGCCACCATGCTCGGTTAATTTTTGTATTTTTAGTAGAGGCGGAGTTTCACCGTGTTGGCCAGGATGGTCTCCATATCTTGACTTTGTGATCCGCCTGCCTCGGCCTCCCAAAGTGCTGGGATTACAGGCATGAGCCACTGTGCCCAGCCGAGTGTTTTACTTTCATGATTGTGTTACTAGTGTTCTCTTTTTTTCAGCTTAAAGAACTTCTTTTAGCATTTTTAGTAATGCAGGTCTTGTGGTGATAAACTCAGCTTTCTTTTTGTCTGAGAAACTCTTTGTTACCCTTTCATTTTTTGAAAGAGAACATTGCTATTGCTAGATGCAATATTCTTGATTATCACTCTTTTTCTTTCTTGATTTTGAATATATTGTCCGACTTCCTTTTGGCTTGAAAGATTTCTGCTGAGAAGTCCACTGATAGTCTCATGAGGGTTCCTCAACATGTGACAATTTGCTTTTCCCCCTGCTCTTTTTCTTTAACCTCTGACAATTTGATTATGTGTTGCAGTGTGGACCTCTCTGGATTCATCTTACTTGGTGTCCTGTAGGCTTCCTGGATCTGGCTTTTTAATTCCTTCCTAAGACTTGGGGAGTTTCTGTCATCATTTAAAAAATACATTCCATGCCCCTTTCTCTCTTTGTTCTTTTTCTGGCATGCCAGTTATGCATAAGTTGTTCTGCTTGATGTTGTCCCATAAGTCTCTCAAGCTATCTTCAGGCCTTTTTATTCTTTTTTTCTCCTCAGATTGGAAGATTTCCAGTGATCTGTTTTCAGTTTCACTGATTCTTCTGCTTAATCTAGTCAATTTTGGACCCCCCAAATAATTTTTTCAGTTTTGTTATAGCATTTTTCAGATCTATGAGTACTATTTAGCACTTTTTTATACTTTCTATTTTTTGTTGTTGTTGTTGAAGTTCTCACCTTATTCCTGCATTGCTGTCTTGACCTCTGTGAGTATCTTTATGACCATTGTTTTTGAATTATTTGCAGAGTAAATCCCAAACCTTTGCTTCATTTGGGTCAGTTTCTGAATATTTATCTTGATCTTTTGCTTGGAGTATATTCTTCTGGTTATTTTCCTTGATTCTTTGTGTTGGTTTCTGAACATTAGATAAGACACCTACCTTTTTCCTTTTTGTTATACTGCACTTGTGGAGAAGAAGATTCACCAATTGATGCTGCTAGAGATTTTAAGTTGCATCCCAAATCTTTGTGTTTGTCCAGATTGCTGTCTCTGTTTTTTGCGGCCCCTGGGGCTTAGGATGTGCCACATTTTGTCAGTAACCTGAAACTGATATCATAGGCATCATGCTCCTTAGATGTAACTGTAAAGGTTGAGTGTTGTGATTTTGGGTGTTGTATGTGAGTTCCAGTTTTGTTTTCTATCTTCACAGTGAGGGTGGGCTGGGTGTAGGTGTTTATTTCCTACTTTCTCTGGGCTAAGCCAGGGAGAGGATCTTTGGAAAGTGTCTGTATTCACTTTCAGGCTGTACCTTCTTATCCTGGAGGGATAGCTGCTGGAAATGGGCTCATTATACATTCACCTGTGTTTTCTGTTGTCTTGGACCACTCTAGATTGCAAAGGCCCCCTGGAATTCTAGAGCTAGGTCATCAAAAAGACAGTCCCCTAAACTGGAGCTATGGAAGTTGTGGTGCTCCGTGCATGATCAAATTTCTTCCCAAAAGATTGGACAGGCCTGGATTTATCTCTGGAGTGAGCCCGAGGGAGATCTCATGAAGGGCTGAACTCTGGCTCTGGCTATTAAAAATTATTGTTTGTGTGTGTTAGCTCCCACTGTAAATTCATTAGAAACCATGTCGTCAAGAAACCACTGGGACTGTGTGTCATAAGCACCTTTTAGAGAGAAAGTGAGAACTGAATGCTCCTGCCCCTTTTCTGCACTGCTCCAAGGGAGTGTAGCCCCTGGAAGTGTTTAGGCACCCATTTCAAACCACTTATTTGTTCTGGGATCAAGGGAGACTTAACTATGCATAGGTCCTTCTGTTCTCAGAGCTACTAGGTTTACATCTATCCTTCAGAAGGCAACTTTATCTAGATCTATGATTACTGTTTAGTACTTTTTTATACTTTCTGTTTTGTTGTTGTTGTTGTTGAAGAGCTGTTGATGTGTGTCCTAAAGCTTTTTGGGGGATAAACAGGAAGTTACGTTTCCTTGTTTCTCTTTTTTTTTTTTTTTTAGGCCCTTTCTGCACAACTCCAGGAGGATAAAGTCCCTGGAGGTACTTGCAAGCCACTAAGAAGAGACCTATATATGCCAGTCCCTTCCGCTCCCAGAGCTAGGGGATTTGTGGTGCAGTACCTTAGGTGGATGTGGTAAAATCTAGTGCTCTCAGTATGAGTACAATTTCCTCCCATGCTGGTGGTGGGTTGATGATTGTTTCTTCAACTCCCCAGTTTAAATTAGTTAGAAGTTCAGATCTTCAGTTAGCCACTGGATGGCTGTTTTAAAAATCCCTTCTGGAAGGAGACAGGGAGCTATGTTTTCAAGGCTCCTTTTTGGCACTGCTTGCAAGGGGACAGAATCCCTTAAAAAGCCTGTATGCCCATATAAAACTGCTGCCTTATTTCCTAGGGTCTAAAGGAAATGGCTGTGTTTAATCCCTTCTGCCCTAACAGTTGGTGAATTAATAGTTAAACTGTAAGGAAACGTGGGATCAGGGCCCTGTGTGAGATCCAGACCTTCCTCTACACAGGGGGAAACTGGGTGTTGGGGATTCCTTTCCCTATATTATGGTGCTTGTCTGTTGTGGCGCCATGCCCCAGCGTGCCTCGGCTTCTCTTACCTATTTGATGTGTATATTTCAGCTTCTCATACCCACAATGTGTATATTTTCTCAGTTGCTCCTTGAGTAGGAGTCTTTCAACTCATTTCTGACATTCTCTCAAAGGGAATTGATACATAGATAAATGTTAATTTACTGTGTCTCTGGGTGGAGGCAGAGTCAGAAGCTTCCTATTCTGCCATGTTGGTGATGTCCTTGTTAAATAACTTAACAACATTAAATTAATCCATACTTATAGCAAAAAGTTCAAGTGCTATAAAAAGGTATTAAATGAAAAAAAAATGTTCAACTCTTTTCCCATCATCCTGCCATACCTCATTCTCTCTTCCCAAATATAACAATTAAAAACTGTTTTCTACGTAGTTTTCTAAATATGTACCACATCAATACAATAAATAATTATTTTTCTGTCTACTTTAATATTTTTTACATAAATGGGAGTCATCTATACATACTTCTCTGCAAATTGCTTTCTTCCCTTTAACAATATCTCTCGGGTAATTTTCCAAATTATCTTAAATATACCAACTTCATGATTTTTTTTCCAGATATATATTATTCTAACATTTGGATATACACTTGGAATAAGTACTTAGCAAGCAAATATGTGAACATCTGTATGTGTATGTGTGTGTATTACATGTATATTTTAGTGTACCTGTATGAGAGGAATTTCTGGGTCAAATAATTTATGCATTTTAAATTTTGATTAATATTGCAAGATTGTATTAAAGGGTAATTTTTTATTCTTTTCCAGTTTCAGTGAGGGGTAGGCACTTCAGCAAAACCCCTAAGAAATGAAAACAGATTGCAAAAGGCTAACATTGATGATTTGGATATAGTCAGAGGAAGACCATTAGTATAGTAAAAAGTATTCTAAAAGAAGCCATATAACATGAGAAAGGAAATGTGAATTTAGCCAAGGAAGATTTGAAGTAGAGAGGGCAGATTCAGGGGAGAGAAACAGAGGACTGGCTGCTAGCCAGTTGACACACACAAAGAAGTGGGATCCATGGATAAAAGCAAAGTAGAGAAAGGGGGGTTTGGCTATACTGCTTTAATTTTTTAAGAAAGAGAAATAATTTTATGTTAACTTATACAGATCAAATCACGTAAAACAAAAAGAAAATGAAATTCAATTTCTCTATAGAGAGCAGTAGGCTTCAAGTGTGAAAAAGGCAGATTTCATCCCTCTTAGAGGAAGAACTTTCTCACCAGGACCATCCACATATGGAGGGGCTGCCTCAAGCCCATTGGGTGGTCTGACATAGGCTGGGTGCCCAACCCTCAGCCAAGGCCCTTCCTGCACTGGGAGGGAGGAGACTGTGTTAAATGATCTCTAAGACTCTATTATACTGTCATTCCTTAAACTAACATTTGTTGTTTACTTTGTACCAGGTAGTCTACTGAAGTGCTGAATGTGAGTTATCTCATTTAACCTCACCACGACTCTGTGAGGAAAAGAAATATTATTATATACATACAGTATTTCCTCCACTTAACAGACAATGAAATCACAGTTTTAAACTGACCTTCTTTTCACCTCTGTTGCTTCCAGTCCAAGTGTTTTGGTCTTAAACATAGTGACTCAGAGACACCAGCCAGTTGCTACAGTCTTGAACTGAGAAGATATACTATATGGAGAAAGTGTTCCTGATGATGTAGTTACATGAATGCTCTGAGGCAAACAGGGAAGGATGCTTCATTTGGAACATACTAATTGATACCTAATGTTACTGGATACTCTCCAGGATGTTGGGGAAATCATGGTGATGAGTACTCAGTCCCTGCCTTCACGGAGGTTTCAGATTCGTGAGAGGAACCAGCAAGTTAACAGAAAGTTACAAAGAAGCAAGTCCTTGGTTAGGAGTTAGGCCAGGTATTGAACCTCCCTTGGTGTTTGGAGGCTCAAGGAGAACATTTTAGAATAGAAGCACTCTAAAACTGAAGGAGAGTAAGAAGTACTTAGGGTGGGTGGGTGGAGAGTTGGGTATGCCTTGTGATGGGCATTCAAAGGAAGAGGAAGGCTGAAGCTATGCTTCTGGCCAACAGCCAGGGGTTTAGTTAGGCTGGAGGGTAGCATGGGAGGGTCCAGAGGAGCTACCTTTGAGTTGGGAAAGCAGGCAGGACATTTTTATGGCTTAGCTAATGAGTTTGGACCTCTTCCTGAAGGCAATGCTTACTTAAATTTATATAATAACTTTATTACATATTTATAAACTAAAACTGCCGTTATACTCCTATATTCTTAACAATAACCCTGTTCATATTTGTGTTAATTTTAAATTGGCTGCATTTTACCTAGAAGCTGAAAGTTCAGCATTTTCCACCTTTAGCTTAGGTAAGGTGAGGAATTGGAGCTCATGTTGACTTTGACCTGTTATCTCTGTAGACTACTTCACCTAACAGGTTAAAAAATTACACTGAAAGTAGTATCCCCACCAGACTTCACAGTTGAGAGTGGAGTTGGGGGGTGCAATAGAATCGGTCTTTCAGGAATAAATGCTTCCCTCACTTTTTCCACTGTTAAATTGATTACACAGATAGCTCCTCAGGGCAGTTAGCGGGTTTGGAAAAGGTGAGAGGCAGATCAAAGAAGCATAAATAGTCATTTAGACTCAACCTTGGCACAATCTTTTGTCAACTTCATCATTCCCTATGGAAAACTAAGGCAGGTGGCACAGACTCTGTTTCTCTACTTTGGGCTTCTTTGTGAGCCACTTCCTACACTCCAGACCTGGAGGTCCACTCGTGTCAGTTAACATGTGTGAATGAAATAATGCACACTGTACTGGGCATGGGGACATTATGTCTGAGAATCAGTTCTGGAATTCCACCCAGGATCATTGTTTCTTGGTGGTTTTCTTGCTTTGTCCCATGAAGTATCCTCTACAATTCAAAGTAAAGAAAACCAAAAGTCTGGTAGTCTGAGTTCCTAGAGATAGGAAATATACCTCTATAAAACAACCTGTAAATAATTCCAAAATGATTGAAATGTCCTTATTTATGTCAAATACTCTATGGACAGAAAGTCTGTTGCTTATCCTTGGATGGATCCTAGTGAAGAATGTCAGATAATGCAATAATTTTTCCCTTTTGCTAATTTTATTATTTCTAAAATTTTAGTTTTTACATAAGAAATATATAGCATCTGGTGAAATTATCTCACTCTACCTGAATTTAACTCCTTTCATCAGGGGACAAATGTAGATTTCACTGACTTCACCAAAAATGCTGCATTTGTGTCTTAGATCAAACAGTGCCCCATGGGATTACATACATCATAAAATAATTGTTCTAGAAGAAGCTTGTACATGAAACATTCAAATGCTCCAGTGATGAAAATCCTCCCTAACACTATGTGTGCCCAAGTGGAATAGCAGCACTCCATCCTCTCTCCTCAAATCTTATGTCTGTTGAATATAATAAGACATTTGAAGATATCAATCTTATAGCGAGCCAGGAGAGAGATACTCTTGATCATAGGATTGTGAGGCCAGTAAAAAGACTCAGAGGATGAGCATGGCATGTGTGGTGCAGGGTAAAACTAAAACAAATTATATATATGTATACATACATAAATATAAGCATATATATGTATATATACTTGCTTGTGTTATATATATTGTGTAATATACATATCACATGTGACATATATATATTTGACATATATATCTCTCACACACACACATGTATGTATAGGCTTGAATAGAAATCATACATGGAGGCAGATGATAAGTCAGGAGGCCAGCTGGTAGGAAAGGGGAAACATGACAGTAAGCAGGGCCGATTGCAGCAAAAGGAAAGGATTTCTGTGAAATGCTCTGTGGTATAAGTCCTGCCTAATGGATTTCTGTCTATTCTATGGTACATAAGGAGAGAGAGACTTGTAACAGGGTTCTAAGCACAATATCTACATGATCCAGTTAATGGGGTCAGAGGTATTGACAGGGCACTTCATCCTGGAGCTGAAGATGTGGCTTGGAGGAAATATACAGGACTGAATTCTTTTCCAGAGGTAGCTTCTGGCTTGGAAGATAAAGCAGGTTCAGATTATAAAAGCCAATATAATGCACCAAGTTAAATTTAAGGAAAACTGAATATTCTATCTATTAGTGTATATGCTGCTCTCCACTGCGGTACATCATAATACATATCCAGAATATTTAGTCCTAGAACATGCTGATGAGCATCTCTGGGGGAGGCAAGGATGTAGAGGAGTAGGGAAGAACTGAACTTGGGTTCCAAATTTGCACCCTAGAGAGAAGAACCAAAGTTTATACTCTTAAGCAGAGTGTAGTAGTTTCTTAGAGATGCCATAACAAAATGCAACAAAATGCATGGCTTTAAACAACATAAATTAATTATCCTACTGTTCTGGAGGCTCTGAGGGAGAATCTGCTGTGATGGCAGCAATCCTTGGTGTTCCTTGCCTTGCACATGTATCATGAAAGGAAAAAAGAGGAATACAATAAGAGACAAAGAGAAAAAATGGGTGGAAAGTAAAGAAAGATAAGGATTTCTAAAATACTTTTTTTAAGTCACAGATGTTGGATTAGTTCAATCAAAGCTTAACATTCTAGTTAGATTTATAGAACTTCAAAAACACAGAAATAAATACACATTTAAAACATAGAAGACAAAACCTTTTATCAATAAAAATTATTGTAAACATTTCAGAAGCATTCTATACCATAATATGAAATTCAAAGTAGGTTTGGAATTTCTGTTTTGTGAAAACCTAACAGTTTAAGTATCACAAGGATGATGGAGAGTGGGTTCTGGTGATGGCAGTTCCACCATTTCCAATTCACTTGCTGGGTTTTAGAAAAATATTTCAGAGTCTCCACTTCTCCTAAGAGGAGTCTTGTCTTCCATTTTTCTGTACACATTAAGCCTTAAATTGCTCCCACAGGCCCACGTGTGCAATATGTATTATACTGTCGCCCACAAGGATTTAATATAAATGTGACATCCTGCTGTGTAAGAAGAATTGTGCCGTGATTTAATAACTAACGTTTTCAGAGGGAGCCATTATTTCAAACACATAAGAATTCAAGAACCATTTGGCTGATGAGATTTGAGCCAACTGGGATCAACTACCCTGTCATCATTCATGCAACAGAACATAAATTTGAATCAGATGAAAGGAAATTTGCAGGTCAAATGCAATGGGTTCTTCCAAACTGTCACAGTGAAAGACAATGCTTTGCTTGAGTAGAGAGGAAGAAATAAGTATCCTTTTTAAAACACTAAATATCAGAGGGAAACCAAAGCGATTGAACTATAGCAATTGCCTCAGTCTAATGACCTCATTTCTGTCTTGTAAACTGGAGAAACAAGATGTCAAAAATAATCCATTAAAAAAATAGAACAAGATACATGTAAGACCTATATGAAGAAAACTATAAATCTTTATCAAGAACATAAAATAAGACAAATAAATAGGGCACGTACTATGTTCTTGGATGTAATTATTCAGTATTGTAAAGAACTCAAATTACTCCAAAGTAACATATAAATGTTACATAATTTCACAGCTCCAGTGAAATATTTTATGAAACTTAATAGTTTCTCAAATTTATCTAAACTTGCAAGAATAATAGGAAAATAGTTTAAAAGTAGAAAATTGTAGGGTTCTTGATCGGTTAAACTAAAGGTTACTGGTGTAGGAATAGAGACAGTGATCATTGAAATAGAACAAGGTTTAGTAATCAACTTTTTACACATAATAAATTTGATTATGATAAAAGTACATTTTGAATCAATAGGGGAGATAATTTCATGGGGAAAATTGGCATCTCATTTGAAAACTACTTTGATATTTTATGGAGCTCACATAATTCATTAAAAAATTTAACTCCATGCAAATGGAAACAAAAAATGAGGAAAAGCTGTAGTTATATCAAATAAAACAGATTCAAGACAAAAACTGTAAGAAGAGACAAAGAAGATCATTATATAATGCTCAAGAGATCAATTCAGCAAAAGGATATAACAATTATAAATATATATGTACATTACACTGGAGCACTGAGATACAGATATATATTATATATAATATATTATGTATATATTATTAGAGTTAAAGAAAGAGTTAGAATCCAATACAATAATAGCTGGAGACTTCAGCACCCCACTTTCAGCATTGGACAGATCATCCAGACAGAAAATCAACAAAGAAACATTGGATTTTATCCACACTATAGACCAGATGAACCTAATAGATATTTACAGACCATTTCATTCAGCGTCTGGAGAATACGTATTCTTCCCCTCAGCAAATGGATCATTCTCAAGGACCGACCAGATGTGAGGCCACAAAATAAATCTTAAAAAATATATTGAAATAATATCAAGTATCTTCTCTGACCACAATGAAATAAAACTAGAAATAAATAACAAGAGAAACTTTGGAAACTATAAAAACACATGGAAATTAAGCAATATGGTCTTGAATGACCAGTGGGTCAATGAAGAAATTAAGAAGGAAATCGCAAAGTTTCTTGAAACAGATGGTAGTGAAAACACAACATACCAAAACCTGTGGAATGCAGCAAAAGCAGTACTAAGAGGGAAGTTTATAGCTCTAAAGGCCTATATCCAAAGAAAAACTTTATATAAATAACCTAACAATGCATCTTAAAGAACTAGGAAAGCAAGAGCAAACTAAGCCCAAAATTAGCAGAAAAAAAGAAATAATAAAGATCAGAGCAGAAATAAATGAAATTGAAATAAAAAGTACAAAGGATCAAAGAAACAAAAAGTTGGTTTTTTTAAAAGATAGACAAAATCAACAAACTTTTAGCCAGACTAAGAAAAAAAGAAGACTCAAATAAATAAAATCAGAGATGATAAAGGAGGCCTTACATGTGATACCACAGAAATTCAAAAAATCATTAGAGACTACTATGAGCAACTCTATGTACATAAATTGGAAAACCTAGAAAAAGTGGTTAACTTCCTAGACACACATAACCTACCAAGATTGAATCAGGAATAAATCCCAAATCTGAATAAACCAATACTAAGTAATAAGATTGAAGTCAGAATAAGAAGTCTCCCAGCAAAGAAAAGCCTGGGACACAATGGCTCCACTGCTGAATTTTACCAAACATTTGAAGAAGTAATATCAATCCTACTCAAATTATTCTGAAAAATAAAGGAAGAGGGAATATTTCCAAACTGATTTTATGAAGCCAGTATTACCCTGATAGTAAAAGACACAGAGAAAGACACATCCAAAAAAGAAAACTATAGACCAATATCCCTGATGAACATTAATGCAAAAATCCTAAACAGAATACTAGCAAATGGAATTCAGCAACACATTAAAAAGATCATTCATTGTAACCACATGGGGTTTATTCTAAGGATGCAAGGATGGTTCAATATATGCAAATTAATCAATGTGGAGGACAAAATTAATCAGAATGGAGGACAAAAGATGTATGATTATTTCAGCTGATGCTGAAAAAGCATTTGATAAAATTCAATATTACTTCATGATAAAAACCTTCAGAAAATTGGGTATAGAAGTAACATATCTCAACCAGTAAAAGCCATGTATGGCAGACCCACAACTAGTATCATAATGAATGGGGACAAAAATGAAAGCCTTTTCTCTAAGATACGTAACAAGATAAGGATGCCCACTTTCACCACTGTTACTCAACATAGTACTGGAAGTCCTAGCTAGAGCAATTGGACAAGAGAAAGAAATAAAAGACATCCAAATTGGAAAAGAAGAAGTCAAATTATCCTTGTTTGTAGATGATATAATTCATTTGGAAATATCTAAAGACTCCACAAGAAAATTGTTACAACTGACAAATTCAGTAAAGTTTCAGAATACAAAAATCAACATATCAAAATCAATAGCACTTTTATATGCCAGTAGTAAGCAATCTGAAAAAGAAATCAAGAGATCAATTCCATTTACAATAGCTGCAAATAAAATGAGATATCTAGGAATAAACATAACCAAAAAGTGAAAGTTCTCTACAATGAAACCTACAAAATATTAATACATGAAATTGATATATACATAAAAGATGAGAAGACATTTCATGTTCACGGATTAGCAGAATCAGTATTGTTACAATGTCCATACAACACAAATTAATCTACAGATTCAATACAATCTCTATTAAAATACCAATAAATATTCTTGATAAGAAAAGAAAAAAAAATCCTAAAACTTACATGAAACCACAAAAGACCCAGAATACCCAAAGCCATCCTGAGAAAAAAGAACAAAACAGGAGGAATCACAATACCTGACTTCAAATTATACTACAGAGCTATAGTGACCAAAACACCATGATACTGGCATAAAACAGACAGATAGACCAATAGAACAAAATAGGGAACCTAGAAATAAAGTCACACATTTACACTGAATCATTTCCAACAAGTGTTTCAAGAACATACAACAAGGAAAGAACAGCCTTCAATAAATGATACTGGGAAAACTGGATATCCATATGCAGAAGAAAAAAACAGACCCTTACCTCTTGCCATACACAAAAGTCAAATCAAAATGCAATAGAGACTTAAATTTAAGACCTCAAACTATGAAACTATTAAAAGAAAGAATTGAGGACACTCTCCAGGACATTGGACCGGGCAAAGATTTCTCGAGTAATACTCCACAAGCACAGACAACTAAAGCAAAAATGGACAAATAGGATCATATCAAACTAAAAAGCTTCTAACAGCAAAGAAAACAATCAACAAAGGGAAGAGTCAACCCACAGAATGGGCGAAAATACTTGCAAACTATTCATCTGACAAGGGATTAGTAACCAGAACATTTAAGGAGCTCAAACAACTCAACAGGGAAAAACAATCTAATAATCTGATTTAAAAATGGACAAAATATCTGAAAAACATTTCTTAAAAGGAAGACATACAAATAGCAAACAGGTGCCCAACATCAGTGATGATCAGACAAATGAAAATCAAGACTACAATGAGATATCATCTTATCCCAGTAAAATTGACTTTTACCCAAAAGACAGTCATTAACAAATGCTGGCAAGGATGTGGAGAAAAGAGAATCCTTGTACACTGTTGATGGGAATGTAAATTAGTACACCCACTATGGAGAACGGTTTGGAGGTTCCTCAAAACACTAGCTAGAAATGTCACAGGTTCCAGCAATTCCATCACTGAATATTTATCCACAGGAGATGATATCCGTGCACTCCCACGTTTATTGTAGCACTATTCACAACAGCCAAGATTTGGAAGCAAGCTAAGGGTCCACCAACAGACAAATTGATAAAGGAAATGTGGCACATATATACAATGGAGTACAATTTATCTATTAAAAGAATGAGACCCTGTCATTTGCAACAACATGGATGGAACTGGAGGTGATTATGTTGAGTGAAATAAGCCAGGCACAGAAAGACAAACTTCCCAAGTTCCCACTCATTTGTGGGATCTGAAAATTAAGACAATTGAACTCATAGAGATAGGGAGTAGAAGGATGTTTACCAGAGGCTGGGAAGGGTATCGGGGGTAGGGGGAATGGAGATGGTTAATGAGTAAAAAAATATAGTTAGTTAAAATGAATAAGATCTAGTATTTGATAGCATAACAGAGTGACTACAGTCAACAATAGTTTATTCTATGTTTAAAAATAACTGAAAGAGTATAATTGGAATGTTTGTAACATATGATTGAGGTTACGGATACCCCACTTACCTTGATGTGATTATTACTCATCGTATGCCTGTATCATAATATCTCATGTACCCCATAAACATGTACTATGTAACCATACAAATTAAAAATTACAAATAAAATTTAAAAAATCAGATGAATTAAAGTATAAACTGTAAAAAATGAAATTGTGGAAGTATTAACAGAGACTGGAAGATAATTTTCTAAATCATATGGGAAAAAGTCTTTTCTCTCCAATACGAAACCCAGAAGTTATATGAGAAAATGATAGATTTGATTACATAATTTTTAACAAGTTTTCTACTCAATAGGCATATAGATGCCAGAATGAGTAGGAGGAAATATATGTACCACATAAAGATTAATTTCATACTACAGTAAGAGCTCTGAAAAATCAAGAAGAAAGGACAAACAACCCAACAGGAAAAAGACAATGTCAGAGTCAGCCTATCATAGCAAAATTACTAACCTCCAAAGGGACAAGTAGCCAACAATCATATGAAAATAAGTGCCCTATCTCACTACCAATCAAAAAAGCTTAAACACGATGAAATATTTTGCCTATTGGATCAGCAAAAGTAAAAATAATAATACTTTCTATCATAAGTGTGATGAGCAGGATATAGGTATTCTACTTCTGAGAGAATATTCAAAATCTTCGGAAGCAATTTTGTAATATGTGGTAGAATATGAAACATGCGTATCCTTTGATCTGCAATTCTATTTCTACTTTTATTCTAAAATTATTCAAATATGCACAAAGATATGAGGATGCTTATTTCAGGATTATTTATTATGTAAAAAATTCAAGTTAAATAAAATGGTAATGAATATGGGGTTGGTTAAACAAATGAAGGTATGGAGGGCAGGATGGGTTAGTTTCTGCAGCTATAAGAAAACAACCTTAAATTCTCAGGTGGTTAAATAAACGAAGATTTATTTTTCATTCATGGTACATACTCATTGTGACTGAGATAGCTGCTGTGATCTGTGTCATGCTCGTCTGGGACTCAGGCTGATTTAGTTACCACTATCTGGAACACTGCCAATTACTAGGACAGACAGCAAGTGCTGAATTGAAAACACAGTGTCTTTAAAGCTGCACCTTAGAAGAAACATGTGTCACTTATGGTCACATTTCATTTCATTAAGTGGGCACACCTGACTTCATGGGGCAGAGGAATTTTGTCCTGATGTAGAGTTGAAATAATTAGTATATAACACTAATGACTATTACAAACACCACAATTGTTTAACAAGAATAAATTGGATCCATATGTATATCTATGAAATGCTATAGAAAATAAAGTGAAAAAATTCAA
Source organism: Colobus angolensis palliatus (assembly GCF_000951035.1). Taxonomy (NCBI): domain Eukaryota; kingdom Metazoa; phylum Chordata; class Mammalia; order Primates; family Cercopithecidae; genus Colobus; species Colobus angolensis. The sequence continues at coordinate 2,962,439 of NW_012114364.1, read as the reverse complement.
ATGAAGACAAATTGTGAGCTCTGTAGTTAATGCTAACCTTCATTGAATTGCACATTTAAAATGGGTGAATTTTATGATATGTAAACCATGTATTAATAATACTATTTTTTAAAAAATGTACAGAACATGTAGGTATTACTTCATATTACATTTGGCTTGATGTAGCAGAAACTCAATTTCAGTGGCTTAATCAAAAGAGATTTTTGCTTCTGTGGGCTCCAGAAATGCAGGGGATTAAATCCCAATGGAGTTATCTTTGACCAATTTGGGACATGAGCTGATAAATGCTTTCCCATTTCTTTCTCTGGGCAATCCATACAGATAATGTGTTTTGGAAAACTCCTTCAGAGAATCTTGCAAGACTGAACTCAATTTTCCCATAGTGGTAGCCAACCTTGTCTCCTTCCCTGACCTACTTTACTCCTGCCTTCTACTGTTGCTTCCTAGAATCACATCCCAAATTAAGTGTCTGATCACAAGCCTTTGTTTTTGGTTCTGCTTTTAAAAGAACCCAGTCTGATGCAAACCATAAAGATAGGAAAGCTATTTCAAGAGGGCTTTACAAAGTGACAGTACCTAAGTTGGTCATTTATGATTCAGAAATATAGTTTTATTTATTCATGTACTATAAATTTGATACCTAAGAATTTATCCCCCTTGAGACCACCAATGATTCTCCAGCACCTAACACAATATCTAGCACAAAGTAAGTGCAAAGGCCTGCTAGACCACCTACACTACCACCGTACACATGTACAAAATCTCAGGCAATGCTTTTTTACATTAATACTCCTTGCTGAGGTTTTAATTTTAAAATATTGATTCTTATATTGTGATTTAAATTCACCAAGTAAATTAAAATAAACTAAAAACACACGTTTAGACTGACTCTTTAGAACATATTTGTCATTGGCCTACAGGACCACCTAGGACATAATGAGACCACCAGTGGCCCTGAGATTCTAATTTGAGAACCATTCATCTGAACCACAGCAAATGCACATTCTGGCAGAGAATGAAGTGAAATAAACATGTCTCATATTTGTTAATTTAGCTTTTGTCTTCTTTTTAAAAACAGACTTTTTTTTTCTTATCCTTCTTGGTTGAATTGCAGAAAGTCAGCCTTAACATCAAACATTCTCTAGTTCTGGAAAAACAGAAACTATTAAAAAAAAGAGAAAGGCTAACAGTAGCCTTAAGATCCAACTCTATGGCTTATTGATTGGCCTGATATTAGTGAATTAAACATTCTGGAGAGCTGATTGAGTCAACTTGCTATGGGCTTCTGAAGGTAATGAATTTATCTCTAGTAGGTGTGTTAACTGCAGTTCATGTATATTTCTCATTTAGGTGTACTGAAAAACTTACAATGAGGTGTGGCTGACTTGTCTAGGTGCTGGGCTAAGATCTATTCTATCGTTTCTTTTGATATTTTGCCCAGCTGAAAGTCTAGAGTGCCCGGCACCCCTTTCCTCCATTCAGCTACACGTGATTCCCATCTGACCTGCTTTCTTTAAAAAATTTCTCAAAACTATTATCTGCTGCCAACATCTAAAATTCAGGTAATTTTATGAACTACACAAAAAACCCTATCAATAAATACTTTTCCTACTTGAATCAGTCAGAGTCAGCTAAGATCCTAACCACTGGTAAGACTGATTTCCTTGAGTATTGTAATAAATATTTTACAACACAAAGTGAAAATAATGTAAACTACTTAAAAGCAAAGCATCCATAGGTACTTTAAAGTAGTGTCATATTTTTTTTCCCTCTGGGTAGGAATGTATCCATTTGTACCTTTCTATTGTGCGCTTCTAAAGGTTTTTGCTATTTTAATACCACGATACTATGACTTGAGAAAAATTTGAAGTCTTCATGTGAGTGATGAGTCATTAAGAAAATCTGGAAGCTGATTAGTCCTGAGCCTCAAGGAATGTCTCACTAACTCCTCTATAAACAAAGAGCAGATGCTATACATTAGACAGAAAATAGAAATAAATAGTGTCACCCTGAAAGGAAGCAAGTCTTTGCCAAGGGGCTTGTTCTAGCTTTTAAAGGCAAGTTCAGGTAAAGCTAAGAATTTAGAACATAAGCTAGCACTCCACAACTGGGGAACTTGGGACTGGACGCTGACTTTGAATAACTGGTGTTATAATCAGAAATTCAAAAAATAATAGATGCTGGCGTGGTTGGGGTGAAAAGGGAACACTTCTACATTGCTGGTGGGAATGTAAACTAGTAAAACCACTTTGGAAAACAGTGTGAAGATTCCTTAAACAACTAAAATTAGAACTACTGTTTGATCCAGCAATCCTACTACTGGGTATCTATCCAGAGAAAAAGAGGTCTTTATACTAAAAGGATACTTGCACACACATGTTTATAGCAGCACAATTTGCAATTGCAAAAATGTGGAACCAGTCCAAATGCTGATCAATCAATGAGTGGATAAAGAAACTGCGGTATACATATACAATGGAAACTACTCAGCCATAAAAAGAAATTAATTAATGGCATTCACAGCAATCTGGATGGGATTGGAGACTATTCTAAGTGAAGTAACTCTGGAGTGGAAAACCAACCATCGAATGTTGTCACTCGTAAGTGGGAGCTAAGTTCTGAGAATGCAAAGGCGTAAGAATGACACAACGGACTTTGGGGACTCAGGGGGAAAAGGTGGGAGGGAGGTGAGGGATAAAAGACTACAAATTAGGTTCAGTATATACTGCTCGGGAGATGTGTGGACCAAAATTTCACAAATCACCTCTAAAGACTTAGTCATGTAACCAAATACCACCTGTTGTTCCCCCCAAAGCCTATGGAAATAAAAAAAATTTTTTTTTAACTAAATTAAATTGAATAACTGGTGGTAAAACAAGCTTCACTAACCAGTGGATGTGAGGAAAACAGAACAGGCCAGGTATGAGAATAGAATTTCCAGGAGTCCAGGACTATGGAGTTTTTGGAAAGAGCTAAAAGAAGCGCAGGTGAAAGTACCTAAAGCCCAGGAAAAGACTTATGGGAATCAGGTGAGTAAGTATCTTCCTCACTTGGGACATAGGAAGGTCCTAAAGAATCCAGAGCAATTATCTGGGGCCAAGGAATGGATGTAGGAACTCTCAACTAGGGATGAAATCAGGAGTACTGGATTGGATGATGTCTTCCTAAAATTCGTGTTTTCCCCAGAACCTCAGAATGTGACTATATTCATAAACTGTCACTGTAGATATAATTAGTGAAGATGAGGTCATAGTGGAATAAGGTGTGCCCTTAATTTACTATGGCTGGTGTCCTTATAAGAAAAGAAGAAACACAGAAAGAGGGACACATAGGGAGAATGCCATGTGATGATGGAGGTGGAGGTTGGAATGATGCACATACAAGCCAAGAAATCCAACGATTGCCAGCAACACCAAAGCTGAAAAAAAGACCCGAAGCAGATATTTTCCCAGCATTTTTGGAGAGGGCAAGGCCCTGCCAACACCTTGATTTCAGACTTGCTCCCTCCAAAGCTATGAGAGAATAGATTTCTGTTGTTTGAGGCCACGTGGGTTGTGGTAATTAGCTACTACAGCTCTAGGAAACTAATACACCAAGAAAGAGATGACAGGGACAAGGGCAACTCTTGCTAGACTGAAAGCTCATTTCAAAGTCACCTTGTGCTTTATTGTGAATTGTGTACGTATAATCCACCTTAGAAAAAGTTGAACTTGAGAAAACGTATAGGTGCTAGAAACCCTGCAGATTCATGGTAGAAAACCTACCTTTTGCTTAGATTTAAGATAAAAATAGTTCAGATATTTGTGCTTCATAAATTATGCTATTGGGGAGAGTGTGTGTGTTTCTTGCAAACTCTCCTGTTTGTTATGAATTATGGTCAGAGTGAAAGGTATTTCTCTATCCTTTGCTCAGATGGGGAGAAGTCTATATACCCCAGGAGTCTGAGGGCAATGACACTAGTGGAAAGACCCTGCTCTCCGACCTAGGAATAAACCTGTGAGACTTCTTGAAAGTAATAAATGGCTTCTTGAGAAGAATCTATGGCTTCTTGAGAAGATGCATTTGGCCTCATTCCTTTCTCTCTTCCAATGCAGTGTACAGCATATAATGAGTACCCAACACTAACTTGTGGGAGGAAGGAGCCAGAAGTTTCAGGGCAGGTAAAACAGGTAAATTGACAAAGGTAACAGGTCAATTGACAATGGGAGACTTTAATTTTCTCCCTCCTGGAATCCCGCCTCATAGAGTAGAGACAAAGTCTATTTTAAAAGAGCTTGGCCTGGCGCAGTGGCTCACGCCTGTAATCCCAGCACTTTGGGAAGCTGAGGTGGGCAGATAACTTGGGGTCAGGAGCAAAATACCTCTTCTTGATTTTATTTGCTCAAGATAATCTTTTAGGCAAGGGAAGACCAGTTTTTTTCTATCTGTATTTCTTCCTCTTGCTGTTTGGGAACTCTTCTAGTCTAAGTCTTCATCAACTACTCGAGAAAACTGTTCCCTTTTTTGTGCCAACCTCAAATTTGTTATATTAAATATGTATAAAATATACACATACTATATGTATTTTAATATTTATGGTGTCCTTGTCTTCTTATTCATACCTTTTGTGTTTAATATCTATGAAAAAGCCAGCAGGCATTTTATATCCAAGTATATAGTAACAGTAGTAGTAGTAATAGTAGTAGTAGTAGTAGTAGTAGTAATGATAATGGTGATGATTTTTCACGTTGTTGTTAGCTATCATTTATTCAATACTCAGTTATCATTTATTCAATATTCAGTTCCAGGCACTACCAGGCACTTTACATAGGTTATTTCTCTTAATCCTCACATTGACTTTATAGTGTATACATTATTTTTATTCTCTTTTTTAAAAATGATGCAGCTGAAACCTAAAAAGGTTAAGTAATTTTTTCTATGGTCACAAGCTAGTAAGTGTTGAACTAAAGCTTCTTACTCCATAATATGGTTTTGCTGTATCCCCACCCAAATCTCATCTTGGATTGTAGATCCCATAATCCCCATGTACCATGGGAGGAATCCAGTGAGAGGTAACTGAACCACGAGATCTAATGGTTTTATAAAGGGTAGTTCCCTTGCACATGCTCTCTTGCCTGCCACCATGTAAGATGTGATTTTGTTCCTCCTTCGCCTTCTGCCATGATTGTGAGGCCTCTCCAGCCATGTCGAACTGTGAGTCCAATTAATCCTCTTTTTCTTTATAAATTACCCAGTCTTGGGTATTTATTCATAGCAGTAGGAAAATGAACTAACACACTCCAGAACATGTGCTTTCAACTGCCACACATTCCATTAGTCAAGAAACATTCATGGAGCACCTGTATACCAGACATGACTATTCAAGTGCCTACTCTGTCTACATCTGTCTCATAGAAATTGCCTCATTTTCTGCCCCTGTCAAAGAGGCAATTCCCTGAAGCTGTGTTAATGACCACATGACCCTTCCCACTAACTGTGGATGTTTGTGCCAGGATTCAGCACTTAATCCAGGATATAATCAATCTGCAGTCTGGATAGTAATATAAGGTCTCTATATAACTCCTGTTCTTAGAATTTCATGAAATATTGTTTTCCATTTTTGTTTAATCTGAAACATATTATTTGAGTTAGCTCAAGTGAGTTTATGTCTCAAAAGCCAAGTACCATAACGAAAATACCCTACTATAGTCTAGGAAGGATTGCAGACATTTGGAATGCACAAATGGTAGTGAGAGGTAGGTGGAGGAGACAATCTCCTTGCCCACACCTCACTGCACTTCTATGTGCTGACAGGTTGCTGGGCAAGACGGCAGAGACAGTTGGCAAATCCACAGTTATAAACGAAGTTTCTGAAGAGTCAATAGAACTGTCTGTATTCGTGGGACTTTAGCTAATTTCCTAAGTGTGAAGCTCCCCCAACCTCCTTGGGTTGTTCACCCTTTTAGGTGGTTTGGTGTTCTGGGACTGTTGTGTGGGTGAGGAAGGGGTGTAAAGGCTGCATGATCAGATGAAGTCTAAGGGGACTTTAGAGGATTGACAGGCAGTCACTCTTGCTGACCTGGCAGAAAAAGAGGAAATAAAACCAAGTCTTTTTCTCAGGAGAGAAGACCTTCTCCCACCCTTCAGTGAGGGCTGGGAGATAACTGGGCCATAACTTAGGGCTGCAGGGGCTCCTGGGTCCTCTAAGTATGTGTCCCACACTGACTCCTCACAAGTCCTTTCTTTTGCAAAGCAGATCTCTTCCTTCTTGGGCCACCTCCTGGAATCAGCAGTTGCACTCGCAAGAACCGGTCTAGTTACCCCCTCAATTCTTTTCTGTTCCTCTGATATTTTGGGAGAATCCAGCCCCCACACACTCTGTTTCCTCCTTGTGTGTCCTCCATTATCTTTTGGATCTTTCATAAGAGGTTTTGAAGATCCCATAAACCCTGAGTCAAATCTTGAACAAAAGAAATCCTACTTCGCTTTACTTTAGGGCAGGGTGGGCTTATTTGTCAAATACTTTTGGGGTGTAGGAGAAACATTTGTATCCCATCATTCTAAAATAGCAAAGAAATTCAAGAAAAGCAGAAGAGGTCTTTTATATTTAAAAAGTTGACTTTTTATATACTGTCACAAGAACTGTAATAAGAATAAATGTACCAAAAGAAAGTAGAGAAATGACACCAGATTGACCCCTGAAGAAGATGACAATTAAGAAGAAGAATGAGTAGCGTTTAAACAGACAAACAAATGACCAAAGAATTTATTTGTAGGTAGAGGAAACTGCATATTCCTATGCAGAGAGGCGTAACAAGGTGGACATGGTTTCCTCACAAGAGCACAGTATAAATTACTTTGGTTGAAAACAAAGAAACCAGAGGATATGATTCCTACTCTTTCCAATGTGTAATTTGATTTGAGAATGCAATTTGTTAAAATCCCACAATCAAACCAAACAAAACCTTCATTGCACATACACAATAATAGCTAACATTTACTAGATATCTATGAAGCATTTAAAAATATTGTCCTACATTTAAAACCATTCTGTGTCTGGTTTAGTCTCCACAACAACTGAGGTAGATTCCCTTTTATCAGTCTTATTTTACCCCAAGACTAGAGAGAAGAAATCATTTGTTCATCATTAGAGGGGTGGTAAATGTTGAGGCTGCCTCAAAGCAAAAGGCCCACTTGAGCAAGTGAATAGATTAGCATAAAGAGAACATTTGGCTTTATTTGATTTTGAAACATGCATCAAAGAATGCAACCAGATGGAGAACTTCTGGGGCCCATGAGGCTCTGACTGGACACCTAAGCGTAACTTTTGCTGAGAAAATGTGTCGACCTGCTGTGTGCCAAGTTAATTTGCACCCCTGCTAGCCAGACCATGAGGAGAAGCCACTGAGTGTGAAGGACACAAGGCCCGGCTTGGGGGCAAAGACCAAATGGTTAGAAACAGAAATGTGTTCCAGTGTTCAGGTTCAGTTCACAATGCAACGAACAAATTGTAATATTAGGTTTTTTCCTCAATTATCACTAAGGTAGTGGGAACACTTTCTTTAGCTTGGCCTTGTAGAAGGACAGTGAAACCCTCTCTTTAGAGAGAATAGGGAGTTGATGATAGCTTTTTCCAGGACACCAGCTTTTTCCAGGACCAAAGCTTTTCTCCAGGACACCAGAAAAATGATGTCCAGGAGACAAGGGTCTCAGGATAAAAGTAAAGAATTATTTCCACTTGAGGGTACACTCTTTTCTTTAGCCAGAAAAGCACCCTTGAAGGCTTATAGACCAGGCATACACAGAAATGCCTGGGAGCTGAAGAGGCTAAATAGTTACCTTTTGTTTGGTTTTTCTGTTCAACATTGTTTCTTCTATTTAGTACTTACACATTATGACCTGTCACAATAATAGCAATAACAATAGCTACCAGTTAGCATTATGTAAGTAAGGCAGTGTTCCAAGTAGTTTTCACAAATTAACTCAATTAATATTCCAAACAAACTCTGGAAGGAGACTGCCATTATTGTGTCCATATTACGGATGAGAAAACTGAGGCATAGAGAGGTTCCCATTCTTCACACAGCTAGCAAGGGGGCTGAACCAGTGATCCAACCTAGGCATTCTGGCTCCAAACTGCATGCGTGCAACTCTACCTCCCTTTAAATACTTTTCGTGGGACTCCAGGAGTAAACTCAGCAATAATGAAAACACTTTTCTTCCTTATAATTCATCTTTGACTCAGCCTCCCCAACATAAAATGGGTATAATATTATGGCCATTATTTATATAATTCATCATGGGTTTTGGAAACGTGGTTAATGTTTAAATAGCACCAGGAGGCCCATTAAATGTGCAAGAAAATGTAGACAAAGACACATTTTCGGCATTGCTTATTGACGATGGCAGGGAAAGTTGAAGTTTCCTTTCAAGTTTTTACTACTCCCAGTGATTCCTTCTTTTGCCTATGGCCCATTTTTCTAGCTCTCCCATGGAGAAGAAAATAACATGGCTGAGTGAAACCTCCCACCCACATCAAGTCAGCCACTCATAATTAACTTCCTTAATCAAAGGTAACCCTTCTTTTGTGATTAATCATCTTTTTATAGTACACTTAAGGGGAAAAAGAACCAAATGAAAATATTAAGTTGGAGGCAACACAAACTAATTTGATAATATTGCCATTACAACTGAGTAGAAATACACGGAGCTCCCCTTGAAATATTTTTCCTGTCAAAATTTATGTCTTTTCTAAAGAGTGTGAGCAAGGGGGTGTTTTTCCTCATACACACTATGTGGATGTAATGAGTAAATGTTAGCTTTGTGTCTTTTTTTGGCCCATTAAGAATTATGCACCATGGCAATCTACAAACAAGAGACTGACCAGGTAGGCAGCGCCAAAAGAAGTTTGAAGAATCGCAGAAAAATGGCAAATTATTTACAAAACATAAATTGGGAGCTGAAGTTGCTATATCACACTTTATGGTAGTAAAATCACTCCCTAAGAAATGGCCAATTCAACCGCATCAGCTGTTATCTCTGACGACTGGGAGCCATGGATTCACCATTTGCAGCAAAGCACTCCGATATTTTCCAGGAGCAAAAGCACTTTTCACCGGTCGCTCCAGAGTAGCTCATTGAAGTAGGAGCCAAGCATGTAAACGACCTCCTGAAAGAACTGGCAGGCTTGAAGAACATTGAGCCCCAAAGCGCATGTTGTTTGCTAGGTGTTCCTCCAGCTGAAACCTGGGGAGGGGAGGCCAGCAAGCAGGGAGGCAGGCAGGCAGGCAGGCGGAGGTGGGCGGCTGTCTGCGGCGGAGGGTGAAATGTTTATACAGAGCAAGTTAAAAGGTGGACAAGAGACAAATAGCAGTGTGGGGCTGCTCGAAAAGTGAATTTGGGAGGTACCTACCCTACTCCCAAGAGAAAAAGACGGATGCTAAAGCCAGTAGCATTTCAACCTGAAAGCACTTCTCCCATGTGGGGTTAAAGCCTTTGCTTCTTCGCAGAGGTAGGCACAGGCTCTCCTGCCCCAGATTCCCCTGGGCACAAGGAGTGCAGAAAGTTTTCCTTGGTAGCTAAGTTGTTTTTATGTGAAACCATTTTGGCCAAGGTGGGGATTTTTCACTTGGGTGTCAGTGGTGCCCTTCTGATGTTTATAAAACGTAGCAAATGTACAATTTGAACAGTTATTTTAGGTAAAAACGTCAATTTCTTCATGGAGTTGGGCACTCTAAGCTCTGTGTTTGAGACAAATTCTTAGATTTTCCAGTGTTGTGAAAACTTTCACCTTGCTTCACACAGTTCTCAGGTTGAATTATGATCCTGACATCCCCCTGCTCTCTGAGGTGCACTGATAGAGGTCAATTAAAAATAACTAAAAGAAGAAAATAAGATTTTCTATCTCATAGGGAGGAGGAGGGGAGATAACACGGATCCTTCCAAGATAGAATTTTAGCTGGCAAGTGACCGTATTCACTTTCTTCCTTCCTACACTTCCCCATGTCTAAATGACCCGTGAAACTTGGTCACCTTGCTAGGAATACCACATTGGGACTCACTGCCTCAACACCCTGTTTGTGCCTTAAACCCGAGTTTCAAAGCTCTCTACACCTCAGTCTCTACCTACCAATATGCTTTCACAACCACTAAAATGTCTAGATCAATGTGATATACAGAAATCTTCATCTGAATCATTTCCATTGTCCTTTTTGTTTTGTGACCTTTCATTCCACTCTAAAAGCCTTAAGTGGCCTCCTAATCTAAATTCCTCTTGTTTTTCCTTTCATTTACTTTCAAAGCTGTTTGGAGTCATCCTTATTCAACTGCTTTACTTTCCTGAAACTTGATATATTTCAGCACATAGCTCTGCAACATCCATACTATCAAGGCTAGAAGTGTCAATTGATCTCAAAAATTACCTAGGGAAACATTTCGTGATATCACCCATTAATATGATACAGAGCTCCTCATGCTTAGAAACTAATTTCTTCTGGCCAGGCGCGGTGGCTTGCGCCTGCAATCCCAGCACTTTGGGAGGCCGAGGCAGGCGGATCACCTGAGGTCAGGAGTTTGAGACCAGCCTGACTAACAAGGCAAAACCCCGTCTCTACTAAAAATACAAAAATTAGCTGGTTGCGGTGGTGGGTGCTACTCGGGTGCTGCTCCTCAGCTACTCGGGAGGCTGAGGCAAGAGAATCGCTTGAGCCCGGGAGGCGGAAGTTGCAATGAGCCGAGATTGTGCCATTGCACTCCAGCCTGGGCGACAGAGTCTCCATCTCAAAGAAAAAAAAAAAAAAAAGAAACTAATTTATTCTCTATTCCTAAACTTAAATTTATGTCTTTGTATGGATTAAGAGAATGGCTTTTCATCCCTCTTTCCCATCTCATTTGTATATTTTGAGAATGATTAGGGTTTTTCATTAGCCTTCTTTTTTACATTAAACTATTCCTTTATCCTTGAGCTACACAAATTTTTCTTGCTTCAAACTTTACTTCATCTTTTTAGATAATCTAGGCAGATGTTAAATGTATAATTTTACAGCCATATACTTTTTATATTCTCTCTTAATGTCTTGCCCGTCATTTTTCTTTTTCAAAGAGGCTCTTGACAGCAATTGCTGCCATTGACTGATGACTTTTGCTACATTTTATAGTTGTCAGTTCATTTACTTCTTACAGTCTCAGGAGATATACACTAATATCTCCATTTTATGGATTTGGAAACAAATTCAGAGCCGTGAAAATACTTATCCAAGATTCATGGCTCCTATGAATCTTGGGATTCACATTCTGACTTACCCAACTTCAGTCTTTGCTTTTGTATACAGTGAGTAGTGACTGACAAATTTCTGAACAAGAACTCTTCTACTGCAGGCGCACTCTGAACTGTTACCCTCTGTACTTTCCCCATACACGCAGGCAAGCCCAACTCTGATCTGTCACTGATTGTACAGATTTCAGTTTGTGATGAGTTACTCTGCTGTATTTTTCCCTTTTCCTCCTAGGATCTTCAGTCTGCGATTGGCCACTTCACCGAAAAGTAGATTTCTTATCCTATTCTCTCAACTGAGCAGAGGTAAAAGAATCAAATACAGGTTATGCTTCAAAGCCATTTTGAGTTCTTACATATTGAAATTCCAAAGTAATATATGAATGTATACTCTTTGTACAAATTTCAAATAATATCGAGGTATATAGGAGAAAAACATACAAATCTGTCTTCACCAACTTGGTTACCTATGTCATTTGGTAGGTATCATTTTCCTCTGCACTTAAATTATTTGTGGAAACAAGTAGGGAATACACACACAAACAAATACTCCATTTCAACTTTCCAACCAAAACTAACCACAAAAGAATTGAGGGGGCTCCAGAGCTATTTCATTAACCTATTACACAAAAACCAGGAAATCTTTGACCACTTGCTGAGCTTCGTTAGTTATGGGTTTTTTGTTTGTTTGTTTGTTTTTAAAATCTGTTTTTGCTGCTTTTTCTTGGGAGGCCTCAGAGATACATCCTTCTCCAGCCTCATCCCTTGGTCATCTTTCTGATCTTTTCCCACCACAGCTTATCACTGGAGATCAGATCACCAGTGTCTCAGTTGGACGCAAACCTACTGGTGATAATTTCCCCAGTTGTCTCCTCAAAACCCTAGAGTGTTTTTATCTTTGGAAAGAATGAAATCAGTTCTTCACTTTACACTATAAGCAGCATTAAGAATTTGTGGCTAAAATCTATATGTACATATACAATTGACCCTTGAATAAGGCAGGGGTTAGAGGTACTGACACCTGTGCAATCAAAAATCATATAAGGATTTTTGACTCCCCCTAAACTTAACTACAAATAACCTGCTGTTGACCTGAAGCCACACCGATAACATAAACAGTTGATTAACACATATTATATGTATTACATACTGTATTCTTACAACAAACTAAACTAGAGAAAGAAAATGTCATTAAGAAAATCATAGGCGCGGGCGCGCTGGCTCAAGCCTGTAATCCTAGCACTTTGGGAGGCCGAGACAGGCAGATCACGAGGTCAGGAGATCGAGACCATCCTGGCTAACACGGTGAAACCCCGCCTCTACTAAAAATACAAAAAACTAGCCAGGCGAGGTGGCGGGCGCCTGTAGTCCCAGCTACTCGGGAGGCTGAGGCAGGAGAATGGCGTAAACCCGGGAGGCGGAGCTTGCAGTGAGCTGAGATCCGGCCACTGTACTCCAGCCTGGGCGGCAGAGCGAGACTCCATCTCAAAAAAAGAAAATCATAGGAAGGAGAAAATTAAGTAGAAGACGATCACCAGAGAGGTCCTTGTCCTCATTGCCTTCAAATTGAGTAGGCTGAGGAGGAGGAGGAGTTCATCTTGCTGTCTCGGGTGGAAGAAGTGGAAGAGGTGGAAGAGGTAGAAGGGAAGATAGGAGAGGTGTACACACATGGTGTAACTTTTATTGAAAAAAATCTGCATATAAGTAGGCCCGCACAGTTCAAACCCATGTTTTTTAAGGGTCAACTGTGTATATATATGTGGCTAAATCTGGCCTTGGTTATATAATAATTACCAGGCACGGTGGCTCTAGCCTGTAATCCCAGCACTTTGGGAGGCCGAGGCAGGCAGATCACCTGAGGTCAGGCGTTTGAGACCAGCCTGACCAACAAGATGAAACCCCATCTCTACTAAAAATACAAAAATTAGCTGAGTGTGGTGGTGGGTGCCTGTAATCTCAGCTACTCGGGAGGCTGAGGCAAGAGAATTGCTTGAACCCAGGAGGCAGAGATTGCAATAAGCCGAGATCACACCACTACACTCCAGTCTGGGTGACAGAATGAGACTCCATCTCAAAAAAAAAAAAAAAAAGAATACTTCATAGGAAACAGATTTATTCTTCACTCTCACTGTATCAGTGAGAATAGGCCAGGCTCTGCTGCCATCAGAGAAAACTCCTAAACCTCAGGGGCTTTGTTTCTTGCTCATGCTATGTGTCTGTCTACAAAGGACCATTTAGAAACTCTGCTCCACATTGTATAAGGAAATCTTCCTATTATTGACTAGATCTCACAACACTTGCTGTTACGATAGCTTTATCTAAAAGGTGCAGATTACACTGCTGCAGTGATTCTAGTAGAGGATTTTGTATTCAATCCAAAATGATCTTATTTATTCTAAAATTGTTTCCATACCTTCTGTCTTTTTAGGTTCCTTAATTCAATGAACTAAAATAAACTTTTATCAACTGTTTTTAAAGAAAATACAGTTGTAAGAAAAGACCATACACTCTGATTTTGATTTGTCAGTCCTGCTTTAGAATTTTCATTTCTCAGATTAGTCTTTTCCATTTTCCATATTCTTCTTTACCTGTTTCATTAAAATTTGTAAAATATTCTGACGTTGCCATAATTTTTGCTTTTCAATCTTTTTTTATCTCTAAGTGCTTTCTCATGATTTATAGTCTCACAAAGAGACACATTTTGTTTTAATTTTCTCCATATTCGTAGGTTATGCTAATTTGATAAGTTTTGTTCATGTCTTATATTGAAAAATATTTATTATCTTTCAAAACATATATTTTCTTGTGCCATTAAAAAATATTCAGCTTCTTTAAAATCTTTTTGATACTTAGGCTTCCTTTCGATAATGCTTCCATTTTCTGGTTTTATTGTTCTTGGTTCTTTCTTCATAATCATTATTTTGTCTTGCTTTAAAATACTATTTCTTCCATCTTTATAACCTATCTTATTTCTCCCTGCCTGTTGAATGTCATGTAACTGCAGTGTCATAGAATGACAAATAACCAATGACTTATGCATATCTATCTATCTCTGACATGTTCCAAGATATACGCATGTATTTGTCACGCTCAAAGACTGTTTCACTGAGATAAATATTTGGAATGTTATTTAAAATATTTATAAATATTTCTTAATTGTCTATACTTAAAACACTACTTCTCTGTAAAGTACAACGTACTGTTTGATTGCACATAATTTTTATAAAAGTTGCATAAATATATTAATACAAAGTTCAACCAATGACAGAACACGCCTGCCCGAGAGCTTAGAAAAGCTGTGTTCTGTTATCGTCTTAATGCTAATAATAAGAAGGTAAATTGTTAGTGTAATTAACTGATTAAAGAGTTATGTCATAGTATTAGACTAATAGAGTTTATTTGACTACTTTGGGATAAGCTATTTTAATATTTAATTTAATAGCCACTTCATAATCTGAATAAAATACTGAGACTGAACAATTGGGTTGTATTATTAGTTAATGGCCAGTCCATTTGCAGGAAGTTAGGTCCTTTGCCTAAGAATATGCATGGGTTAATTTAATCAAGTGGCATTTGTACCCTTTATGTGCTTTATTGTCTAATGCTATACCTGTATATTATTTACCCAGGCAGAGAGATACATGGTTGTGATTGCAAGAGCACTAAGCGTGTTTCAATTTCTCTATCAATACATATCCTCCTACACAATATATATATATATAGTATGTTGTGTGTGTGTGCGTGTGTGTGTGTGTGTGAATGCACGTGGGTGTGGGTGCTTTAATTTGGAAGTGCCTGAGAATGACATGTGGAGACCAGCTACAGAGCGGTAGTTTTTGCGCTAATGACTGGAAATGATCCTTGGAGATGGTGCCCAGTTTGAGGTCAGTGGATGGGGGTCAGAGAGGCAGGACTCCCCAGGGTGCCTCTCATCTTTTATCATCTTCATCCATCAAGGCTGCTGTGTCACATATAACATTTTCCATTCTTTTTTGCCCCTGTGTTCTGGTACTGCTCAACAGCAGCAACCTGTTGATTCTGGACTGCTCAGTACTCCTGGCTGGCATATGGGGCTGCAGGGTGACTTAACTGTGGTAGACAGACAGAATTGTTTCCAATGTACACCTAAGGAGGCCCTCAGCAAAGCAAACATTGATTTTGGAGGAGCATTTTTTTCTCTATTTGCTTGCTGCCAGAAGCCT
Source organism: Colobus angolensis palliatus (assembly GCF_000951035.1). Lineage (NCBI taxonomy): Eukaryota > Metazoa > Chordata > Mammalia > Primates > Cercopithecidae > Colobus > Colobus angolensis. Next base: position 2,946,986 of record NW_012114364.1, on the reverse strand, counting down.
CTAAATAGGATCCCTATTTTTTTTCCTGTTAATATTAACCCATTTAGAGGCTGAACGATAAAGTTCAAGCCAGTAAGTCCTGCAAGATGTTATAGATGCTGTCACCTCCCTAAACAGAACACCTCCTAGTGAGGATTCAGTAGGTGATTGAACATGAACTAAAACCTTGGAGGCATTCTGAGTGCCTGGGTGGCCTCTGGTTTACTGCTGGTTCACTGGGTTCCTCTTGCCTCAATGGGCCAACTCCCAGTATTATAAATCATATAGATGTGAACTTCTTCCTGAAGTAACTTGTTTGCTTTATTTATTTGGAAAATTTCGGTAACTGCTCTCTCAACGGCCAGGCTGTTGAATTTGCCATAACTGAGGCTTACTCAAGAATGTTTAGTCTTAACACTGTGTGGTTTCCTTTAGTGACTCCTGAGCCACATTTTGAAGAGAGACGTGCTGGTACTGAAGTATGGTGAATTCACTTCCAGGTAACCAGGGGCACCTCAGAATACCTTCGGTTTCGAGACAAAGTGGGTGGCAATGGTGAAGTGGAACCTCTCTCTAAACAAACCAGACCCACATAACCATAAACATACGCACACCCACATACACCTTGATGTTTTGGGCATTGAATATGCAAAAATGAATACAATTTTAAATGGGAATTTTAGAAAGAGTAATTTTTAATATTTTTAATGTAGAGGTAGTCATGTAAATCTCTCTTCTGAAATAAACTTATTCCACTTCCTCTTGGTGTATTACATGTCATAAAAAGTGTATTTGAATAAAAGAAAATAAGTACTTTAAAATGAATAAAATCATTCATTGGTAGCAGTGATGTGAGTTTACATTTGGGGCTCCCAGGCCAAACTGTCAGAAAAGACCACATTATTCTTTGTAATTTGCCAAACAGCCTTCTGGTGGAGAGCAGAGTAAGATGGAGGGATGGAGGTGGGAGGGAAGAGGGGCTTTACTCTGTATTAAGAAATGCAGAGGCTACTTCTATAGCTTCTGGACCTGTGAGTAGAAAAATGAGGAAAGTTTTGCAAACCTTCTTTAACTCAGTGAAAAAATTTCTCTACTTTTAAAAAACTAAAGCATTGGTGAAACCAAAGAAGGAAAATTTAATCTGTTTTTAACTTCATATGGGACATTTTTTAATACTCCTGGGTTTTTGGGCTTTTCTGTGTGTTAAATTGCACCAGAAAAAGAAGAAAGCCAGAACATATTGTTCAAGGAGTCTGGTCCTTCACAATCCATGGAGAAGGCAGTTTTTTCCAAGATTGTTGCAAGAACATCCCTTCTGCTTGCTTTTATGGTTAATGATAAGAATACTGAAAGGATTTCTTCCCTCTGGTGCCCTTCTCCTCGTATCCACTCCTCAGTCTCCCCAGCAACTACAGGTTTTAAAATATTGGCATTTATATTATACTCTCAAAAACTGAGCATCTTTATATATGTGCTTGTATCCCTTCCCTAACTCTTTTAAAATGCACAATGCTGTCCAAAATGCTGTACTCTAAAACCAAGAGCATGATAGAGAGAGAATTAGCAATGCCAGTTTTATGACTTACCAAGTATTCCTGGGTTCCTTGTGGCAGATTGTATTACACATGATATTAATTAAGTTGAGTGTGTATAGGGAGACAATGAGGAGGCAGGGTATGGCAGAGGGAACGAGGATTTTTTTAAAAGACAGACACAGAATTGCAATGGAGAGAAAAGGGCAGTCCATTCAAGAATTATGGCTTCTATCCCTCACACCAAAATGACTTCAGTTTAGACTAATAGGTGACTATAGGGTAAAGCGTCACTTTCTTTGTACAATCCCTTGGATTTCCATGAGTTTGTGTTTCTCTAATGTAAAGTTTTATTTCAGAAACTGCTTGTACTTTCCAAATATTCCAGTGGCTAAGAGCATTAAAGAGTTACACAGAGCAGAAATCGGTAGGTAAAGAAATGGAATGGACTTGACATAGTGAGAACTGTAACCTGTTTGAAATTATGAAAAAACCTGTCTCATTGTAGGCAGAGATATCAAATCACATTTAAACAGTGCTAGGCAAGCTTCACTGTGAAAAAGAATCAGCTGGAAAGCTTGTTAAACACATATTCCTAGTTCCCACATCTTGAGTTTCTTACTCAGAGGAGGTTAGGAACTGGACATGAGAATCTGCATTTCCTACAAGCTCCCAGGTGAAATTGATGCTGCAGGTTCCTGGACTGCACTCTGAAGAGCACTTTTTAAAAACATTGTTTTTGTTCAAGGAAATGGAAGGAGGAGGTAAGAAAATGTGGTGAGTCAATAGTGGGGCTTAAGTAAGCAGTTGCTTAGGTTAGTAAATCAGGCCCATACCATGGTATAAAGATATGATGGGGGTTCTGAATTGAGTACAATCTATTTCTGATGCTAGAATATTCTCTAAACCAATTTTTTTTTCTGCAAAATAAATATACTTGGGGAATACTAGCTGAGCACTGGATTATACATTTAAACAAATTACAACCTTCCTAGGCTCTTCTGCAGCCTGGATGTAAACCTTCTCATGGGTTCCAAGCAATCATGGGGACATTGACTGCAGGATCACATTTGTGATGGTGTACCACATAGAAGCCAGAAGAAAAAGCAATGGCAACCTCCAGCTCACTCCTTGCCTCGCATTGTTTTTGGAAGAACTCTTTGCATGCAGTGTGCTCAAAAGTTATTTGATAAATTGGGAGTAGGTGCGGAGATGAAAACCCTGAAAAGAGAGACTCTTTTTTACCCTGATAATAAGGTTAAGGATGGGGGAAGAGATTAAGCTATTCGTTAAAATTCAATGTGACCTCATTTGCACCCTGAGTTTGTGCAGCATAATATACTAGCTTAAAGGGGACCAATATATCATACTGGTTTAAAAGGGACTAATATGTCCATCAAATGGGAGATTGGCCACCCTGAAAGAAGAGAAAAGAGTTGAAGTAGAAACGTGGACACAGCATCTTCAGCAGTGTCTGCAGAAGAAAGTGTACACTAATCTTCAAAACCAGTGTTTGTTTCTTCTGGAAACTCTGTTTCCCATCATGGGATGAATTCAACAGATAATTTCAGTTTAATATTATAATACCTGCCATTATGATCACCAAGCTTAATCTTCTGACTCAGATTCTATATTCATTAGTAGTTTTGTCAGTCTCCATGAAACACCTGCTGGGATTTTTATTGGGATTAAATGACATCTATAGATCAATTTGGGGAGAATTCACATCTTAACAACAATGAATCATAACATTTATTAATGTAGCATATCCTTCTATTTGTTAAGTTCTTTAAAAATTTTCTTCCATAATGCTTAGTAGTTTTCACAGAATGAAGATCTTTTAATCTTTTGTTACATTTCTCCCCAGGTGTTTGATGCATTTTGATGATCTTATAAATCATATTTCTTTTAAATTTCATTTTCCAAGTGACGTTTACTGGTATATAAGTATATGATTTATTTGGGTTATGTAGCACAGAGTCTGATTCCATGTTTTCATATTTGACTTCTGACTTCTTCTAAACCCCACCTCCCTTTTCCCTTTTGCTCCATATCAGGACAGATTGGTAAGAAAGCCCAAGTGAATGTCCTTTTATGGCACATGTGGGAAATTCAAAGCTGGCAAATCCCCAGCTGTCACTTGGGACTATTTCTCCAGTCCCACCCCCTTGCTACTATATAGGCCCAACCCACAGAGGCCTGCCGAGACCTGCTTGTACCCTCATTCCCATTTCAGGAATCCCTTGTGTGAATAACAAGTTTTCTTCCAAATTATTTAGTTATGTAGGGTGCCATTGGCATCAACATCCTACCTATTGATTGGGAAAGGTAACATTCTGCCTTCTTGGGATAAATATAAAGCAAGGTATGTTGGTCTTATACCCAGCAACTTTCCTAAATTTGCTTACTATCTCTAATAGTTTGAGAATTAATTTGAGCTTTCTATGTTAAAAAATCATATCATTTGTGAATAATGATAATTTTACTGATTATTTTTCAATCATTTTACTTTTTTATTGCTTTATTGAACTAGTTCGGCCCTCCAATTTTTGAATAGGATTGTTGGCTGTAGACATCTTATGTTCTTGCCATTCTTAGGAGGAGAAAATGGTAAATATTTCACCCTGTTATATAGATCATTAACTTTTTTTGTAGATAAGTGTTATCAGATTAAGAAAATTTCTGGCTATTTCTAGTGTGTGGAATATTTTTCTTTTAGATAATAAATGGGTGTTGAATATTATCATTTTTTGTATTTATTGAAATAATCACATAGCTTGTCTACTTTGTTTACTTACTGGTTAATCTACATTGGTTAATTTTCAACTTAACCTTAGTTTTGATGTATTATTATTTTTTTTGAACTTTTAAGTTCTGGGATACATGTGCGGGATGTGCAGATTTGTTACACAGGTAAATGTGTGCCATGGTGGTTTGCGATACCTATGAACCCATCAACTAGGTATTAAGCCTGACATGCACTAGCTATTTTTCCTGATGCTCTCCCTACCTGTGCTGCCCCCTGACAGGCCCCAGTGTGTGTTATTCCCCTCTGTGTGTCCATGTGTTCTCATTGTTCAGCTCCCACTTGTAAGTGAGGACATGCGGTGTTTGGTTTTTCTGTTCCTGCATTAGTTTGCTGAGGATAATGGCTTCCTGCTTCATCCATGTCCCTGCAAAGGACGTGATCTCATTCCTTTTTATGGCTGCATAATATTCCTTTGCATATATGTACCACATTTTCTTTACCCAGTCTGTCATTGACATTTGGGCATTTGGGTTGATTCAGTCTCTTTGCTATTGTAACTAGCATTGCATTGAACATATGCATGTGTGTACCTTTATAACAGAATAATTTATAATTCTTTGGGTATACATGCAGTAATAAGATTGCTGTGTCAAATGGTATTTCTGGCTCTAAATCTTTGAGGAATTGCCACACTGTCCTCCACAGTGGTTGAACTAATTAACATTCTGGCCAACAGTCTAAAAGTGTTCCCATTTCTCTGCAACCTTGCCAGCATCTGTTGTTCCTTGACTTTTTAATAATTGCCATCCTGAATGGCACGAGATGGTATTTCACTGTGGTTTTGATTTACATTCCTCTGATGATCAATGACATTGAGCAAATTTTTTTTCATATGTTTGTTGGCAGAATTTATGTCTTCTTTTGAGAAGTGTTTGTTTATGTCCTTTGCCCACTTTTTTTTCGGCATATGAAAATTTATTACTACAGTGTTTTCACCATTAAAATTTATGATCTTGGTCTTTCCTTCTTGCCTTGTATAGGGCCAGAAGAGACACATTGGCTACTTTGACAACCTTAAAGCAGACTCCAGGAATATCACCAACAGCATGACCTTTGTGACTAAATCCAGCATCCAAAACTTCATCGTTTTCCTCAATAAAGTTCAAGCAACCATTGTTGGGTACAAAGGCTGTGATTTTCTTGCCATTCTTGATCAGCTGGACCCTGATACACTTCCTAATGGCAGAATTTGGCTGTTTGGCTTCAACTCCTACTTTTTCCAGGATGATTCCTTTTGCATGAGAAGCAGCTCCAAAAGGGTTGGCCTTCAGGGCTGTGCCCAAATGAGTTTTCTTGTACTGTTTATCATGCCACTTCTGGTCTCGTCGGTGACTACAGAGCTTCCTAGCAGTACGAAGTCCATGACACTTGCCCATCCTGTCGGCGCCACCGGCCTGAGCAAAAAAGCCTTTGCCCACTTTTTAATGGGGTTGTTTTATTCTTGTGAATTTGCTGAAGTTCCTTGTAGATTCTTGATATTAGAATTTTGTCAGATGAGTAGATTGCAAAAATTTTCTCCCATTCTGTAGGTCGTCTGTTGACTCTGATGATATATATTTTTTTCTCTGCAGAAGCTCTTTAGTTTAATTCGATCCCATTAGTTAATTGTTGCTTTCATCGTATAGCTTTCAGATATTTCATCATAAAATCTTTGCCCATGCCTATGTCCTGAATGGTATTGCCTAGATTTTCTTTTAGGGCTTTTATAGTTTTGTGTTTTACATTTAAGTCTTTAAACCACCCTGAGTTAATTTTTGTATAAGGTATAAGTAAGGGGTCCAGTTTCTGTTTTATGGATATGGCTATCCAGTTTTTCCAGCACCATTTGTTAGATAGGAAATCCTTTCCCCATTGCTTGTTTTTGTCATGCTTATCAAAGATCGGATGGTTGTAGATGTGTGGTGTTATTTCTGAGTTATCTATTCTGTTCCTTTGGTCTATATGCCTGTTTTTGTACAAGTACCATGCTGTTTTGGTTACTGTATCCTAGTTTGAAGTTGGGTAGCATGATGCCTCTAACTTTGTTCTTTTGTTTAGGATTGTCCTGGCTATATGAGCTATTTTTTGGTTCCACATGAATTTTAAAATAGTTGCTTTTTCTAATTCTGTGAAGGATGTCGATGGTAGTTAATGGAATAGCATTGAATCTATAAATTGCTTTGGGCAGTATGGCCATTTTCACGATATTGATTCTTCCTATCCATGAACATGGAATATTTTTCCATCTGCTTGTGTTTTCTCTGATTTCCTCGAGCAGTGGTTGGTAGTTCATCTTGAAGAGGTCTTTCACTTCCCTTGTTAGCTGTATTCCTAGGTATTTTATTCACTTTGTGGCAATTGTGAATAGGAGTTTATTCATGTTTTGGCTCTCTGCTTGTCTGTTGTTAGTCCTTAGAGATGCTTGTGTTTTCTGCACATTAATTTTGTATCCTGAGACTCTGCTGAAGTTACTTGGCAGCTTAAGAAGGTTTTGGCCTGGGTCAGTGGGGTTTTCTAGATATAGGATCATATCATCTGCAAACAAAGAATATTTGACTTCCTCTCTTTTCTATTTGAATACCTTTTATTTCTTTGCCTTGCTTGATTGCGCTGGCCCAAACTTCCAATACTATGTTGAATAAGAGTAGTGAGAGAGGGCATCCTTGTCTTGTACCAGTTTTCAAGGGGACTGCTTCCAGCTTTTGCCCATTCAGTGTGATATTGGTTGCGGGTTTGTCTTACATGGTTCTTATTATTTTGAAGTATATTCCTTTAATACCTAGTTTATTGAGAGTTTTTAACGTGAAGGGATGTTGAATTTGATTGAAGATTTTTTTTCTCTGAGTCTTTTGAGATAATCATGTGGTTTTTGTCTTTAGTTCTGTTTACATGATGAATTACGTTTATTGGTTTGCATATTTTGATTTAGGCTTGTAACCCTGAGGGTGAAGCTGATTTGATCATGGTGAATAAGCTTTTTGGTGTGCTGCTGGATTCAGTTTGCCTGTTATTTTATTGAAGATTTTTGCATGGAAGTTCATCAGGAATATTGGCCTGAAGTTTTCTTTTTTTTTTTTTTGTATCTCTGCCAGGTTTCAGTATCAGAAACTAGGATTGCAACCCCTACTTTTTTCTGTTTTCCATTTGCTTGGTAAATTTTTCTGATCCCTTCATTTTGAGCCTATGTGTGTCCTTGTATATGATGCTGGCTGGTTCATTTTGCAGACTTGTTAATGCAGTTGCTTCGTAGTGTTGTTGGTTTATGTACTTCAGTGTGTTTTTGTAGTGGTTCGTAATGATTTTTCCTTTCCATGTATAGTGCTTCCTTCATGAGCTCTTGCAAGGCAGGCCTGGTGGTGACAACATACCTCAGCACTTGCTTGTCTGAAGAGGATTTTATTTCTCCTTCACTTATGAACCTTACTTTGGCCAGATATATGACATTCTGGGTTGAAAATTATTTTCTTTAAGAATATTAAATATTGGCCCCCAATCTCTTCTGGCCTGCAGAGTTTCTGCTGAGAGTTTGCTGTTAGTCTGAGGGACTTCCTTTTGTAGATGACCTGGCCTTTCTCTCTGACTTCCCTTAACATTTTTTCTTTCATTTCAACCTTGGAGAGTCTGATGATTATGTGTGTTGGGGTTGATCTTCTCATGGTGTATCTTATTGGGGTTCTCTGGATTTCCTGCATTTGATTGGCCCGTCTTGCTAGGTTGGGGAAGTTCTCCTGGATGATATCCTGAAGTACGTTTTCCAATGTGGTTCCATTCTCCTCATCTTTTAGGTACTTCAATCAGTCGTAGGTTCAGTCTTTTTACATAATTCCACCACAGTTCTCAGAGGTTTTGTTTGTTCCTCTTCAGTCTTTTTTTTTTTTTTTTTTCTAATCTTGTCTGCCTGTCTTATTTCAGCAGAAGAGTCGTCAAGCTCTGATAGTCTTTCTTCCACTGGTTGATTTGGCTGTTGATACTTCTGTTTGCATCATGAAGTTCTCGTGCTGTGTTTTTCAGTTCCATCAGATTATTTATGTTTCTCTCTCAACTGGTTATTCTAGTTAACAGTTCCTGTAATCTTTTATCATGGTTCATAGCTTCTTTGCATCGGGTTAGAACATAATCCTTCAGCTCAGCAAAGTTCGTTATTACCCACTTTCTGAAGACTACTTCTGTCAGTTATCATCTCAGCTTCAGCATAGTTTTGCGCCCTTGCTGGAGAGGTTTTGTGATCATTGGAAGAGAAGAGGCATTCTGGCTTTTGGAATTTTCAGCATTTTTGAATTGGTTTTCCTCATCTTCGTGGATTTATCTACCTTTGACCTTTGAGGCTGTTAACCTTTGGTTGGGGTTTTTGTGCGCGTGGGGGGGTGGTGCTGTCCTTTTTGTTGATGATGTTGTTGTTATTATTGCTTTCTGTTTGTTTGCTTTTCTTTTAACAGTCAGGCCTCTCTTCTGCAGGTCTGCTACAGTTTGCTGGGGGTCCACTCCAGACCCTGTTCACCTGGGTATCACCAGTGGAGGCTGCAGAACAGCAAAGATTGCTGCCTCCTCCTTCCCCTTGAAGCATCCTCTCAAAGAGGCACCAACATGATGCCAGCAGGAATTCTCCTATATGAGGTGTCTGTTGACCCCCGTTCGGAGGTCTCATCCAGTCAGGAGGCACCGGATCAGGTACCTGCTTACGGAGGCAGTCTGGACGCCCCTAAGTGGTGTGGGTATGCTGGGTGGTGGCGAATCCCTCTCATCCGGACTGCCTGAACTCTTCAGAGCCAGTAGGCAGGAAAGATTAAGTCCCCTTCCCCCAGGAGCTCTGATTCAGGCAGATGAGAGTTCTGTCTGTAAACCTCTGGCTGCGCTTGCTGGAATTCCTGCAGGGAGGCCCTGCCTGGTGGGGAGGTATGGATCTAGTTCCTACCTAAAGAAACAGTCTGGCCACAATCTGCCACAAACACTGTGCTACACTGTGGGGAACTCCACCCAGTCCAGACCTCATGGTCTCCCTATCAACTGGCAGGAAAACACCAGGGACTAGAAGGGGAACACCAGGGACTAGAACCTCAGTAATGGTGCCGCCCCTTCTCCCAGGAACTCAATGATCTTAGGCCTACTCCAGGCTGCTGTGCTGGCCAGCAGGTGTTCCAAGCCAGTGGGTTTTAGTGTGCAGGGTTCCAGGAGACTAGGACCTGCTGAGCGAGGCTGGTTGACTCCCTGGCTTCAGCCTCCTTCACACAAGAGTGGATGATCTCCTGCCTCACTGGAGTTCCTGGAGCTGCTGGAGCATGCAAAACCTCTTGCAGCTCAGTCCCTGTCTGAGCGGCCGTGGACCCTGGAAGCTGCCATGGGTCTACACAGCTTTGTGCTTGAGACCCAAGGCCCTGGTGGTTTGGGAACACTAGAGAATCTCTTGATCTGCAGATTGCAAAAATATGTGGGAAAATCATAGTTCTCTGGGAGGGTAGCACAATCTCTCACCGCTTCCCTTCGCTTGGGGAAGGAGATCCCTTTGCTTACCCTGTGCAGCTCCGGGGTGAACCGTCATTGCCCCACCCTGCTTTTCCTTGCTGTCCATGGGCCTCACCAACAGCCTAGTTAGTTCCAATGAGAGAATCTGGGTGCCTCAGTTGGAAATGCAGGTTCACCCACCATTTACGTTTGTCTCAGTGGGAGCTGCAGACAGGAGCTCTTTCCACTCAGCCATTTTGGCCCCTCCTGTATTAATAATTTTATATAAAACTAGATTCTGTTATTTAAGGTTGTATTGAGTGTAATCATAACTATATTAGTAAAAAATATTGGTACATATTTTCTTTTCTTGTAAATCATTTTCAGGATTTTGTATCAAGGGTTTGATGGCTTCATAAAAAGAGTTGGAAGTTGGCCTATTTTTCTATTCTTTGGAAGCACATGTAAGATTGGTATTATTTCTTCTGTAAGTAGTAGAAAGAATTCATCAGTAAAATCATCTACAACTGAAGATTTTATGAGATCATTTTTTATAATGGATTTGATTTATTTAATAGATATAGGACTCTACAGATGTTTCATTCTTTTTGAGTCAGTTTTGGTAATGTGTGCATTATATCTAAGTTATTAAGTCTATTGGCATAAAGTTGTTAATAATCTGCTCTTATCTATTTGATGTACTTGAGATCTGTAGGGATGACCCTTTATATTAATGGTTTGTGTTATCTTCCTCTTGCTATTTATTACTTTTATTAATATTTTCAAAAAATCAAAGCCAAAATCTTGTTGACTTTTCTGTTTTACTGATTTCGCCATTTGTTTTTATTACTTTTATCCTTCTACTTTATTTGAATTTATTTTGCTTTCCTTTCTCCAGATTCTTGAGTTACAAGTATAGATCATTACTTTTAAATCTTTCTTCTTTTCTAACATTTACATGTAAAGCAATATATATTCCTCTAAGCATTGTATGTGGTTCATGTCACATATTCTGATATGCTGTGCTTTTATTTTTTTGGTTATCTTTCATTTTCATTCCATAATTTAATTCCATGTTAGTCATGGGAGATACTTTTTATGATTTCAATTCTTTGAAATTTGTAGAGACCTACTTTATGGCTCAGAATGCATTTCAAAATAATGTATTGTTTTGTATTTATTTCTGTTGTTGTTGAATGTAATGTTCTGTATCTGTTAATTAAGTCCAGTTGGTTAATTGTTTTGTTCAAAATTTTTATATTGTTACTGATTTAGTTTGTCTGTTTTATCATCTCTTGAGATAGTGTCAAGAACAGCAAAGGGGTGACATTTTATTCTACTCGTAATATAGCAAGCAAGTAACCTGCCACAGTTTCATTAACGCTGCATTAATTGTGAGGACTGCCATAATAGAATATTATAGACTGGGTGGCTCAAATAATAGACATATATTTTCTCAAAGTTTTGTAAGCTAGAAATCCAAAATCAAGGTGCTGGCAGGGTTAGTTTTTGATTAGGCCTCTCTTCCTGACTTGTAGATGAATGCCTTATTAGAGTGTCCTCACATGGACTTTTCTCTGTGCCTACACTCTCCTGGTGTCTCTTTCTATTCTTATAAGGAACACCTGTCCTGTTAGATTAGAGCTCCACCCTTATAATATTATTGAACCTTAATTAGCCCCTTAAAGGCTCTATATCTAAGTATAGTCATATTGAGGATTAAGGCTTTTTTTTTTTTTTTTTTTTTTTTGAGACGGAGTCTCGCACTGTCTCCCAGCCTGGAGGGCAGTGGTACGATCTTGGCTCACTGCAAGCTCCACCTCCTGGGTTCATGCCATTCTCCTGCCTCAGCCTCCCGAGTGGCAGAGACTACAGGCCCCGCCACGACGCCCAGCTAATTTTTTGTATTTTTAGTAGAGACGGGGTTTCACCATGTTAGCCAGGATGGTCTCAATCTCCTGACCTTGTGATCCACCTGCCTCAGCCTCCCAAAGTGCTGGGATTACAGGCGTGAGCCACCACACCTGCCTTAATTGAGGGTTAAGGCTTTAATACATAAATTTGAGGGGAGAGGGCACGATTTAGTCCATAGCAGATGCTAGCAGAAGACATGAGACTTCTGTATTAGACGCAAAGGACTTTATTAGTCATGGAACAGAAGGCAGGAAGGTTTCCCTTCAAGCTCCATAAGTGTGACACAGGTGACCTAGATGGATCCTGCACATTTCATAGGTTTGTTTCACAACCCACAAAAGTGACTCTTGGATTAGGAAATCCCAATATTTTATAAATATCTACAAACAACCCTGTCCAACCTTTGCCACAGAGGGAGACAATAATCTTGTTATACTGTACAGGAAACAAATCTGCCTCCTGCTCCACTTTCAAAAATCCTTGGAAGATAGCCTGAGATAAAAGTCTATGAGTGACTCTGCTCATAAAATGTGCAGACCCATGGATAAGGCTGGCTTCACAGGAATGCCATGCCTAGAAGGTGCCTATGCTTAGTGTAATGCTCTTCTGTCACTGCTTTCGAATTATTAATAATTTGTAAGTAATAGAGCCCTCATTTTCATTTTGTACTGGATCCCACAAATTATGTAGCTTGTCTTGTCTCAGGAGAATAAGAATGCGTTACATTCTTATTCTTATTAACACATAAGAATGTGTTGTCCCAAAAGATAGTTGTGTTAATGTCTTCAATTGTGATGATAAATTGTTTTTATTTTAGTTCTGTAAATTTTGGTTTTAAATATTTTGAAGCTACATCATTAAAAGAATAGAATTTAAGATAATTTTACATTCTGTTGCCATGAATCTTTTGTCATTATAAAATATTTCACTTTTTGCCTCATAATACTCTTTAGCCTACTTTGTGTGATTTAATATAGCCACAAAGACTTTATTTTTCTTAGTGTTTTCATTTTGTAACTTTTCTTATCCTTTTCCATAAATCTTTGTGTGTTTTTCTATGTAAGATGTTTCTTGTGAACAGCATATAATTGGATCTTGTTTATATATCCAGGCTGACAATCGCTAATTTTTAAATGAAATATTTAGTTGATTTTAATTTAATGTAATTGCTGAGATAGGTTTAAATCTACCATATTATTTTTTGTTTCCCATATGCCTTATCTACTCTTTGTACCTATTTTATTCTTTTTTTGTTTTCTTTTATATTGAGCTATTTTTAATATTTTATTTTAATGATATATTAACTTTGTTTGCTACATAATATACTATGTGTTTTTAGTGATTATCCTGGAAATTAAGCAATCCATCCTTTATTTCTTACTGTCTAACTTATGTTAGTACTTTTACCAAAATCAAAACATTGACAGATCTTTAAATGGTGAATTTATTTTGATCTCGTATCATTTTGCTCTGTTTTCACATAGTTTACACCTATACTTATTACACGCTTCTTTATAACATAAATAAGTTATTATATCTTTTTCTGCAATCAGTTTTTTACAGATACCTTTTCCTTTTCCAGAGTACTTCTTCTGTCTTATATATCTGGGATAATTTCCTTTAGCCTAAAGAATTTTGTACAGTACATCTTGTTTGGGTCTCTCCTTCAGGAAAGAAATTCTTTTGGCTTGTGTTGGTCTGAGAACATCTTTGTCTTGTTGTTTTTTACAAAATCTTGGAGGGCTTTTAAAAGAGCACTTTAAGTATTCATTCTATTGTTATTTCGTTTATATAAATTCTGAGAAATTGACTCATTCTGTTTTTTAATAATACATTGTAATAAACTATAGTCACATATTTTACAGTAGTTGTCTTGAAGTTATTTCTCCTATCTAACTGAAATTTTAAATCTTTTGGCCAAAATCTTCACAAACCAAATATACCCCCAACCCCTCATAACCATCATTCTATTTTCTACTCCTATGAGCTCAACTTTTGTAAATTTCATATGTAAGTGAGATCATGCAGTATTTGTGTTTCAGTGCCTGACTTATTTCACTTAACCTAATGTTCTCCAAGTTCATCCCTGTTGTCCTAAATGACAGGATTTTCTTTTTGTTTAAGGCTGAGTAGTGTGTTTATTATTTTATATGTGTATATATATATGTATATATATATACATACACACACACACACACACACACACACACATACCACATTTTCCTTATCCATTCATTCACTGATGAACACTTAGGTTGATTCTATGTCTTGTCTGTTTGAATAGTGCTGCAATTAACAGGAGAATACAGATATCTCTTTGACATACAGGGTGAGGTGATATTGCATCATGGATTTAATTTGCATTTTTGTGTTGGTTGGTGATGTTAGACAATGTTTTCCTATATCTCTTGGCCATTTGTATTTCTTTTGAAAACTGTCTACTCAGGTCCTTTGTTCATTTTAAATTGCGTTATTTGTTTTCTTGCTATTGAGTTGTTTGAGTTCCTTGTATATTTTGGCTAACATCTTATCAGATATATAGCTTGAAAACATTTTCTCTCATTCTGTAGGTTCTTTCTTCACTCTGTTGGTTGATGCCTTTGTTGAATAGAAGCTTTTTAGTTTGGTTTAATCTCTTTTGTCTGTTTTTGCTTTTATTATCTGTACATCTGAAGTAATATCCAAAAAGTCATTGCCCAGATCAATGTCATGGAGCTTTTCCCCTATGTTTTCTTCTAGGAATTTTACAGTGTTAGACCTCACATTTGAGTCTTCAACACATTTTGAATTGATTTTTGTAGATGGTGACAGATAGGAGTCAAGTTTTATTCTACTACATATGGATATTCATTTTCACAGCATCATTTATTGAAGAGACTGTATTTTCTCCAAAGTATGTTCTTGGCAACTTCATCGAAAATCAGTTGTCTATAAATATGTGGATTTATTTCTGTTCTCCATTATGCTCTATAGGTCTATGTGTCTCTTTTTAATGCCAGTACCATACTGTTTTTTTGACTATAGATTTGTAGTACATTTTGAAGTCGGGTAGAGTGATACCTCCAGCTTTGTTCTTTTTGCTTAACATTACTTTGTTTATTTGGGGTTTTTCACGATTCCATACACATTTTAATATTGCTTTTTCTATTTCTATGAAAAATTCATTGAAATTTTGATAGAGATTGTGTGGACTTTGTAGATCATTTTGGGTAATACAGACATTTAAATTGTTTCAATATTTCAGTTTTTCCAATCTATGAACATTGAATATCTTTCCATTTATTTGTATCTTCTTTAATTTTTTTCATCAATGTTTTGCATTTTCTGTGTAGGTCTTTCAGGTTCTTGATTAAACTTATTCCTAAGCATTTTAATTTTTTGTAGCTACTGTAAATGGAATGTTTTTAAAATAATCTATTTTTTGAAGAGTTTGTTTTTAATGTATAAAAACACTGCTTATATTGTATATTAATTTTGTACTCTGCAACTTTATTGATTTGCTAGTCCTTTTAGTTTATTGGTGGTATTTTAGGGTTTTCTACATATGTGACTAAATTATCTGAAAACAGGGACAATTTAATTTTTTTTTTCCAATTTGGATTCCTTTTATTTGTCTTCCTTGCCCAGTTGTTCTGGCCAGGATTTCCAGTACTATGTTGAATAGAAGTGGAGAGAATGAGCATTCTTGTTTGTTTCTTATCTGAGAGGAAAAGTGGTTAGCTTTTCACCATTCAGTATGATGTTAGATGTGGTTTTGCAATATATGGCCTTTATTTTGTTGAAGTACTTTCCTTCTATGACTAATTTGTTGAGAGCTTTTATTATGAAAAGATGTTGAATTTTGTCAAGTGCTTTTTCTGCATCTATTGAGATGACAGTACATTTTTGTCCTTCATTCTATTAGTGCGATTATTACATTTATAGACTTTTGTATGTTGAAATATCCTTGCACCCCTAGGATAACTCCCATTTTATCATGGTGAATGATACTTTTAATGTGTACTGAATTCAGTTTGCTAGAATTCTGTTGAAATTTTTTTCATGAATGTTCATCAGAGATATTGGCCTATGATTTTTTTTTTTTTTTTTTCCTGTAGTGTTCTTGCCTGGATTTAGTAACAGGGTGATGCTGGTCTTGGAAAATGAGTATGGAAATATTCCTTTTCCCTCAGTATTGTGGAAACACTTGAGAAGGATTGATATTATTTCTTTAAATATGTGGTAGAACTCAGAAGTGGAACCATCAGGTCCTGGACTTTCCCTTGACAGAAGACTTTTTTTTTTTTTTTTTCTTAAAGTGCTGATTCATTCTCCTTACTGCTTACTGGTCTGTTCAGATTTTCAGTTTATTTAAGATTCAGTTTTGGTAAGTTGTGTGTGTCTAAGAATTTATTCATTTCTTCTAGACAATCAAATTTCTTAGTCTATAATTGTTTGTAATAGTTTCTTATGATCCTCTGTAAGTCTGTGGTATCAGTTGTAATAGCTCCTCTTGAAATTCTGATTTTCTTTATTTGATATTGGTGTCTTTCATACCAGGCTAGCTAAAATTTGATCAATTTTGTTTATCTGTTCAAAAAAGCAACTCTTACTTTCTTTGATTTTTTTTCTGTTGTTTTTTCTATTTTCTATTTCATTTATTGCTGCTCAGACAGTTATTAATCTTTCTTCCACTAACTTTAAGCTTAGTTTGTTCTCTTGATTTCTAGTTCCCACTTCAAAGTGTGAAATTAGGTTGTTTATTTAAGATTTTTATTCTTTTTTGATGTAGGCATTTATTGCTATAAACTTTCCACTTAGAACTGCCTTTGATTCATCTTATAAGTTTTGGTACATTTTTGTTTGCCTTAAGATATTTTAAATTTTCTCTTTTAAATTCTCATTTGACTCATTGGCTATTCAAGAACTTGTTGTTTAATTACCACATACTTGTCTATACTCTAAAATTCTTTCTTTGTGGTTTTCTCTAGTGGTACGCTTTCGTTTCTTACTTTATATCTTTAGTGTATCTACCATAGGTTTTTGCTTTGTGGTTACCATAAGGCTTATAGAAAACAACTTATAACAGGCTGTTTTAAGCTGATAACAGCTTAACTTTGCATACAAAATTTATACCTTTAGGCCAGGTGTGGTGGCTCACACCTGCAATCCCAGCACTTTAGGGAGGGTGAGACTGGCAGATCGCTTGAGCCCAGGAGTCCAAGACCAGACCGGGAAACATGGCAAAACCCTGTCTCTACAGAAAATACAAAAACTTAGCCAGCTGTGATCACACCAGTGCACAGTGCACTCAAGTCTGAGTAACACAGTGAGAAGAGATCGTGTCTCAAGAGAAAAAAATTATACTTTTCCTCCACTCCCACCACATTTACATTTTTTGGTCACAATTTGCATTTTTATTGTCTTCCTTAACAAATTAATGTAGCTTTTATTATTTTAATAATTTTGTCTTTTAACCTTCATATTAAACATATAAAAGATAAATATATGGCTGGGCATGGTGGCTCACGCCTGTAATTCCAGCACTTTGGGAGGTCGAGGTGGGCAGATCATGAGGTCAAGAGATCGAGACCACCCTTGCCAACATGGTGAAACCCCGTCTCTACAAAAAATACAAAAATTAGCTGGGTGTGGTGGCATACACCTGTAGTCCCAGCTACTTGAGAGGCTGAGGCAGGAGAATTGATTGAACCCAGGAGGCGGAGGTTGCAGTGAGCTGAGATCGTGCCACTGCACTCCAGCCTGGTGACAAAGCGAGACTCTGTCTAAAAAAATAATAATAATAAATAAACAAAGATACATACACCACCATTACAGTATTTCTTTTTAAATTTTATTTTACTGTAAGTTCCAGGATACATGTGCAGAACGTGCAGGTTTGTTACATAGGTATATGCATGCCATGAGGTTTGCTGCACCTGTTGACCCATCCTCTCAGTTCCCTCCCCTCACTGCCCATCCCCCAACAGGCCCTGGTGTGTGAGTGTTGTGCCCTCCCTGTGTCCATGTGTTATCATTGTTTAACTCCCACCTATGAGTGAGAATCTGCTGTGTTTAATTTTCTGTTCCTGTGTTAGTTTGCAGAGGATGATGACTTTCAGCTTCATTCATGTCCCTGCAAAGGACATGAACTCATTCCTTTTTATGGCTGTATAGTATTACATGGTGTATATGTACAACATTTTCTTTATCCAGTCTATCATTAATGGGCAGTTGGATTGGTTCCGTGTCTTTGCTATTGTAAATAGTGCTGCAGTAAACATACATGTGCATGTGTCTTTATATAGAATGATTTATATTCCTTTGGGTGTATACCCAGTAATGGGATTGCTGTGTCAAATGGTATTTCTGGTTCTCAATCTTAGAGGAATCGCCATACTATCTTCCACAATGGTTGAACTAATTTACATTCTCAGCAAGAGTGTAAAAGTGTTCCTATTTCTTCACAGCCTCACCAGCATGTATTGTTTCTTGACTTTTTAATAATGACCATTCTGACTGACATGAGATGGTATCTCACTGTGGTTTTGTTTGTTTTTTTTTTTTTTTTTTTTTGAGACGGAGTCTTGCTCTGTCACCCAGGCTGGAGTGCAGTGGCTGGATCTCCGCTCACTGCAAGCTCCGCCTCCCGGGTTTACGCCATTCTCCTGCCTCAGCCTCCCGAGTAGCTGGGACTACAGGCGCCCGCCACCTCGCCTGGCTAGTTTTTTGTATTTTTTAGTAGAGACGGGGTTTCACCATGTTAGCCAGGATGGTCTCGATCTCCTGACCTCGTGATCCACCCGTCTCGGCCTCCCAAAGTGCTGGGATTACAGGCTTGAGCCACCGCGCCCGGCCTCACTGTGGTTTTGAATTGCATTTCTCTAATGATCAGTGATATCGAGCTTTTTTTTCATATGTTTGCTGGCCATGTAAATGTCTTATTTCAAGAAGTTTCTGTTCATATCCTTTGACCACTTTTTGATGGTTTTTTTTTTATTGTAAATTTGTTTAAGTTTCTTATAAATTCTGGCTATTAGACTTTGTCAGATAGGTAGATTGAAAAAATTTTCTCCCATTCTGTAGGTTGCCTGTTCACTCTGATGATAGCTTCTTTTGCTGTCTAGAAGCTGTTTAGTTTAATTGGATGCCATTTGTTAATTTTGGCTTTTCTTGCAATCGCTTTTGGCATTTTCATCATGAAGTCTTTGTCCATGCCTGCGTCCTGAAAAGTATTGCCTAGGTTTTCTTCTAGGTTTTTTATGGTTTGGGGTTTTACATTTAAGCTTTTAATCCATTTTGAGTTAATTTTTGGATAAGATGTAAGGACTGGATCCAGTTTCAGTTTTCTGCATGTGACTAGCCAGTTTTTCCAGCACCATTTTTGAATTGGAGATTCTTTCCCATTACTCATTTTTATCGGGTTTGTTGAAAATCAGATGGTTTTAGTTGTGTGTTGTTATTTCTGAGGCCTCTGTTCTGTTCCATTAGTCTATATGTTTGTTTTGGACCGTTACCATGCTGTTTTGGTTACTGTAGCCTTATAGTATAGTTTGAAGTCAGGTAGTGTGATACCTCCATCTTGTTCTTTTTGCTCAGGATTGTCTTGGCTATGCAGACTCTTTTTTGGTTCTATATGAATTTTGAAGTAGTTTTTTCTAATTCTGTGAAGAATGTCAATGGTAGTTTGATGGGAGTAGCATTGAATCTGTAAATTATTTTGGGCATTATGGCCATTTTCATGATATTGATTCTCCTTATACATGAGGAGGAATGTTTTTTCATTTGTTTGTGTCCTCTCTTATTTCCTCAAGCTGTGGTTTGTTGTTCTTGCAGACGTCCTTCATATTCCTTGTTAGCTGTATTCCTAGGTATTTTATTCTCTTTGTAGCAGTTGTGAATGTGAGTTCATTCATGATTTGACTAGTTGCTCATCTATTGTTAGTATAAAGGAATGCTTGTGATTTCTGCACATTGATTTTGTATCCTGAGACTTTGCTGAAGTTACCTATCAGCTTAAAAAGTTTTTGGACTGAGATGATGGGGTTCTCTAAATATAGAATCATATTGTCTGCAAACAGAGACAATTTAAATTCCTCTCTTCCTATTTGCATACTCTTTATTTCTTTCTCTTGCCTGATTGCCCTGGCCAGAATTCCAATACTATGTCAAATAGGAGTAGTGAGAGAGGGCATCTTTGTCTTGTACCAGTTTTCAAAAGGACTGCTTCCATATTTTGCTCTTTCAATATGACATTGACTGTGGGTTTGTCATAAATAGCTCTTATTATTTTGAGATACATTACATCAATACCTAGTTTATTGGGAGTTTTTAACATGAAGAGATGTTGAATTTTATTGAAGACCTTTTCTGAATTTATTGAGATAATCATGTAGTTTTTGTCTTTGGCTCTATTTATGTGATGGATATGTTTATTGATTTACGTGTGTTGAACCAGCCCAGGAATGAAGCTAACTTGATCATGGTGGGTAAGTTTTTTGATGTGCTGCTGGATTCGGTTTGCCAGTATTTAACTGAAAATTTTTGCATTGATGTTCAACATGGATATTGGCCTGAAGTTTTCTTCTTTAGTTGTGTCTTTGCCAGGTTTTGGTATCAGGATAATACTGGCTTCTTAAAATAAGTTATGGAGGAATCCCTCCTTTTCAATTGTTTGGAATAGTTTCAGAGGGAATAGTACCAGCTCCTCTTTGTACCTCTGGTAGAATTTAGCTGTGAATTTGTCTGATAGTGGGCTTTTTTTGGTTGGTAGGCTATTAATTACTGTCTTAATTTCAAAACCTGTTATTGGTCTATTCAGGGATTTGACTTCTTCCTGGTTTAGTCTTGGAAGGGTGTATGTGTCCAGGAATTTTTCTATTTCTTCTAGATTTTCTAGTTTATTTGTGTAGAGGTGTTTATAGTTTTCTCTGATGATAGTTTGTATTTCTGTGGGGTCAGTGGTGATATCTCCTTTATTATTTTTATTGTGTCTATTTGATTCTTCTCTCTTTTCTTCTTTATTAGTCTAGCTAGTAGTCTATTTTGTTAATTTTTTCAAAAAAACACCTCTTGGATTCATTGATTTTTTGAAGGTTTTTCATGTCTCTATCTCCTTCAGTTCTTCTCTGATCTTAGTCTTGTCTTCTGCTGACTTTTGGATTAGTTTGCTCTTGCTTCTCTAGCTCTTTTAATTATGATGTTAGGTTGTCAATTTGAGATCTTTCTAGCTTTCTGATGTGGGCAGTTAGTACTATAAATTTCCCTCTTAACACTGCTTTAGCTGTGTCCCAGAGATTCTGGTACTTTGTCTCTTTGCTCTGATTGGTTTCAAAGAACTTTTTGATTTCTGCCTTAATTTCATTATTTGCCCAGGAGTCATTCAGGAGCGGGTTATTCAATTTGCATAAAATTGTGTGGTTTTGAGTGAGTTTCTTAACCCTGAATTCTAATTTGATTGCATTGTGGTCTGAGAGATTTTATAATGATTTCAGTTCTTTTGCATTTGCTGAGGAGTGTTTTACTCCCAATTATGTAGTTGATTTTAGAAGAAGTGCCATATGGTACTGAGAAGAATGTATATTCTGTTGATTTGGGGTGGAGAGTTCTGTAGATATCTATTAGGCCCACTTGATCTAGTGCTGAGTTCAGGTCTTGAATATCCTTGTTAATTTTGTGTCTCATTGATCTGTCTAATATTGATAATGGGATGTTAATGTCTCCCACTATTATTGTGTGGGAGTCTAAGTCTCTTTGTAGGTCTGTAAGAATTTGCTTTATGAATCTGGGTGCTCCTTCATTGTGTGCATATATATTTAGGAGAGTTAGCTCTTCTTGTTGAATTGATCCCTTTACTTATGTAATGCCCTTCTTTGACTTTTTTGGGTCTCTGTTGGTTGTAAGTCTATTTTGTCAGAGACTACGATTGCAACCCCTGATTTTTTTTGCTTTCCATTTGCTTGGTAAATTTCCACCCATGCCTTTATTTTGATCCTATGTGTGACTTTGCACATGAGATGTGTCTCCTGAATACAGCACACTGATGGGTCTTGATTCTTTCTCCAATTTGCCAGTCTGTGTCTTTTAATTGGTGGGCATTTAGACAATTTACATTTAAGACTAATTTTGTTATGTGTGAATTTGATCCTGTCGTCATGATGCTATCTGGTTATTTTGCACACTAGTTGATGTAGTTTCTTCATAGTGTCATTGGTCTTTATATTTTGGTGTGTTTTTGCAGTGGCTGGTACCGTTTTATTCTTTCCATATTTAGTGCTTCCTTCAGAAGCTCTTGCAAGGCAGGCCTGGTGGTGATGAAATTCCTCAGCATTTGCTTGTCTGGAAAGGAATTTATTTCCCCTTTGCTTATGAAGCTTAGTTTGGCTGGATACAAAATTCTGGGTTGACAATTATTTTCTTTAAGAACGTTGAATATTGGCCCCCAATCTCTTCGGGCTTGTAGGGTTTGTGCTGAGAGGTCCACTGTTAGACTGATGGGCTTCGCTTGGTAGGCGACCTGGCCTTTCTCTCTGGCTGCCCTTAACATTTTTTCTCCTTTCAACCTTGGGGAATTTGATGATTATGTGTATTGGGGTTGATCTTCTTGTGGAGTATCTTAATGGTGTTCTCTCTATTTCCTGAACTTGCATGTTGCTAGGTTGGGGAAGTTCTCCTGGATAATATCCTGACATGTGTATTCCAGCTTGTTTCTGTTCTCCCTGTCTCCTTCAGGCACTCCAATCAATCATAGCTTTGGTCTTTTTACATAGTTCTGTATTTCTTAGAGGCTTTATTCATTCATTTTCGTTCCTTTTTCTCTAATCTCATCTGCATGCGTTATTTCAGCAAGGTGGTCTTCAAACTCTGATATCCTTTTTTCCACTTGGTTGATTTAGCTATTGATACTTGTGTATGCTTCACGAAGTTCACATGCTGTGTTTTCCAGCTCCCTCAGGTCATTTATATTCCTGTCTAAACTGGTTATTTTAGTTAGCAGCTCCTCTTACTTTTTATCAAGGTTCTTAACTTCTTTGCACTGGGTTGGAACATGCTTTTTTAGCTCAGTGGAGTTTTTTTTATTACCCATCTTATGAAGCCTACTTCTGTCAATTTGTCTATCTCAACCTCCATTCAGTTCGGTACCCTTGCTGGAGGGGTGTTGCGATCCTTTGGAGGAAGAGGCAGTCTGGCTTTTTGGATTTTCAGGGGTTTTTTTGTTCATTCTTTCTCATCTTCATGAGTTTGTCTAGTTTCAATCTTTGAGGCTGCTGACCCTTGGGTAGGGGTTTTGTGGGGACTTTTTGTTGTTGTTGTTGATGCTGTTTTTGTTGCTTTCTGTTGCTTTTCTTTCAATGGTCAGGTCTCTCTTCTCTAGGACTGCTGCAGTTTTCTGGGGGTTCACTTCAGGCCCTATTCATCTGGTTTACTCCTCTGCCTGGAGATGTCACTCAAGGAAGCTGGAGAACAGCAAAGATGGGTGTCTACTCCTTCTTCTAGGATCTCTGACCTCAAGGGATGTCAACCTGATGCTAGTAGGGTTGCTCCTTTATAGGGAGTCTGACAACCCCTGTTGGAGGATCTCACCCAGTTGGGTGGCACAGGGAATAGGACCCATTTAATGAAGCACTGTGACTGCCCCTTGGTAGAGTGAGTGTGCTTCACTAGGGAGAAACCCACTCATCTGGGCTGCCTGGATTCCTCAGAACTACCATCAGGAAAGTCGAAGTTGCCTAATTCACAGAGACTGTGGCCACTCCTTCCCCTAGGGGCTCAGGCCCAGGGAGATCTGGGTTGTGTCCCTGAGCCTCTGGCTGGAGTTGTTGGAGTTCCTGCAGGAGGGTCCCACCCAGTGAGCAAGGATGGATCAGGGTCAGGCCTGAAGAGGTGCTCTGGCCACAGTCTGCCACAGCTGGTGTGTTGGGCTGTCCGTGGGTGACACCTCTTGAGACCAAGCCATCCAGCCTCCCTGGCTCCAGCAGGGGAAAAGCATGGCCTGGAGCTATAGAGATGGCTGCTGCCCATCCCCTGCCCAGGGAGCTTAGTGTGTTAGGCAGTTATGAGTCCCAGTGCTGGCTGCTGCTCCTCCCCCAAAGAGTTTAAAAGGCTTAGACAGCAGACAGCTACAGCTGTGGTGCTGGTCGCCTCCCTTGCACCCCTAGAACTCGGCAGGTTTAAGCAGATTCTAGCTGAGAGGCTGTTGAGAATCTGCATGGCTGTAGGATTGGGACCCTAGGCCCCAGTGGCAATGGGTTCACAAGTGGGATCTTCCAATCTCCTGGTTGCACAGTTCGGTGGAAAAAACACAGTTTCCTTGGTTAGGTAGCATGCTCACTCACTACCTCCCTTGGCTGGGGGTGGTGAGGGCTCCCTTGCCCCATGTGGCTCTCAAGTGGGCCACCGCACCACACTGCTCTTTCTTCCTCTCCATGGACTACGACAGCCACCTATTCAGTTCTGATGAGAGAACCTGAATACTTTGGTTGCTGGTACAGGATTCACATGTTATTATGCCTCTTTTTGACGGGAGCCTCCAATCACCGCTGCTTCTATTCAGCTATCTTGGCCCCACATCTTCTCAGTATTAGAATTTTTAAAATGTTACTGTGTACATACTTTTACCAGTGATTTTCATATTTTCATATTACTAATTAGCTTTCTGTCCTTTTAGTTTGAAGAACTTTCACATTTTTTATAAGACAAGTCTGATGGTCATGTACTTCCTCAGCTTTTGTTTGGGAAAGTCTTTATCTCATTTTCATTTCTTAATGACAGCTTTGCCAACTACAGTATTCTTGTTTACCACTTTTTCCTCAGCACTTAGAATATATCATCCCACATTTTTCTGACCTGTAAGATACCTGCTGAGAAGTCTGTTGCCAGCCTTACAAGAATCTCCTTACATGCGACTTAATTCTTTTCCTAGTCTACTTTTGGGATTCTATGTCCATAATTTTTGACAGTTTGATTATAATAGTTCTTGGTGTAGTCCTATTTGAACTGAATCTGATTGGAGACCACTGATTTTTCTGTATCTGAATATTCATATTTTCCCAAGATTTGGAAAGTATTCTCTTATTATTTATTTTTTTGAAAATTAACTCCTATAACTCAAATATTTGTTTTCATAATGCCCATAAATTTCATGAGCATTTTTTGTTACTTTTCATTCTTTTTTCTTTTTTTCTCCTCTGTGAATTTAAAAATAAGATGTTTTCAAGTTCACACATTTTTCTGCTTAATGAATTCTGCTATTGATGCTTTCTATTGCATTTTTATTTCATGTAATATATTTTTCAGCTCCACAATTTTCTTTTTTAAAATACTTTTAATCTGTCTATTGCTTTTCATTTGGTTGCTTATTGTTTTCCTGATATTTATTTTTGTTTATTTTCTTGAAGTTCTCTGAGCTTTCTAAAAATAATTGCTTTGAATTCTTTTTCAGGCAGCTTGTATATCTCCATTTCTTTTGGGTCAGCTACTGGGGATTATTACATTCTTTTTTTGGTGTTATTTCTCCTTGGTTTTAAATGGTTTTTGTTGCCTTATGTTTATGTCTGCCTGTTTGAATAATGCCATAATTTGACTGTCACTGCTTTTTCCCTTTACCTGATATATCTTTTGTCTCTGATGCTTTTAAGATTATGTCTTTATTATTGATTTTTATCAGTAAGGATAAATATACCAAGGGGTGGATTTTCTTATTCTATTGATCTTTTTGAATGTGAGGACTCATGTCTTTCATCATATTTAAAAAATTCTCAACCTTTAAATATTGTTTCTGTTCTATTCTCTTAATTCCCCTTATATGAGAGCTTTGACCAATACCACATATATCTTTCTACCCTAGATTTTGTTCTAAACTTTTTAAAATTCAGTAATGATATAGTCTATTGATCTCAATTTGAGTTTTCCCATTCTTTCTTTTTTTGTCTTAGACCTATTGTTAAATGCATCTATCTATGGAATTCTTAATTATTATAGTTTTCAGTTCTAGAAAATCAACTTTATTCTTTTTTATAAAATTTAATTCTCTTTTAAATGGACCATTTTAATGCATTTTGACCATCTTTGACATTACTTTTCTTAATCATTTTTGAACCATAGTTATTTTGAAGTCATTGTCTGCTTACTATTTACATCTACTTCTACTAATTCTTCTTCTGTTTCATTACAAGTTCAGTAAATTTTGACTTATACTGGATATTACAAATATGTTGCAGAGCTCTGGCTTATACTATCTTTCTCAAAAGAGTGTTAAACATTGTTTGGTAGGCAATTAAATTACCAGTGGTTCACCTTGATCTTGATGTTTTGGATTTAGTCTTCATTAAAATGGATTTATTTCAGTATTGCCCTTATGCTTGGAGATATATCTGTACTCCTAAGGCATGACATTTCTGAGGTCTCAATTAATTGTCTCTTATGTTAATAAAGTACTCCTTCATTCTGGCTGGGTATGAACTGGGTTTTAACTCTAATATCTCCCCCAGAAGTCTGTGAGAAGTGGCTGGGTTTTAACTCTAATATCTCCCCAGAACTGTATGAGAAGAACTATGTACATGCTCTGAAATTTCTGCTTATCTCTTAATTTTCCAAGACCTCTTCTCTGCTGGTCTCTAGAAGTCTTGTTCTATACATATACAGAATTGGTTATGGCCAAGGAGCCTAGAAATATATTTAACATAAACAATGTAGATAATAATTTGCATGTGGATGCTGCTTTGCATGTGGGGAGAGAGGTGATATTCCATAAATACCAATTTCAGGCATAAACAAAATGTTGTTGTTTCCCTTTTAATATAAACAAAAAAGTTGATACACTAGTTCCTCATACCTGTATATACTTCATAAAGTAAGCCAGTTTTCTGGAGATTGATTACTTAGCATAAAAAGAATATTACTTTTTAGAGTCTTCAAAGATAAGAAGTAGACTTTGCATTATGGTAAATTCATCATTTATTCACCAAATAAAGATTTTTAGTACTACAGACTGATATTTACAGAATAGCATCTCTTACTCATATTGTACATACAATTTTTAGAGTTTAATGTTATAAGTCAGACATTCTTCTTGGCATTGAGAATGCAGCAGAAACCTCTCTCCCAAAACCCCAAGTTTCTAGTGATACAGACAGTAAACAAAATAAATGTGTGAAGTAAATACTATGAAAGATGGTTATGAGCAAGATTATAAGGTAAGATTAATAAGAGTAATTGAGGCCTTAGAAAATAGATGACAAAAAATTGTTGTCTTAAAGAGTAAGAGAGTGAATGAAATAAAAAATCTTGGATGGCAGGCACACTGAAGCTCAGAGGGGATAATTTTAAATTGAAATCAGCTAGCACAAATGTGAGTTTTTTTCCAGCTATATTTACATACATCTGATGCAGGCATATGTATATTCAACTTTTCATATAAATAAAAAGTTGCGTTTTACCGGAGTTGGTGCTATTCTAATTATATGATGAAGTGAGATAAACATGAGGCTGTTGAGAGTCTATTAGATAGGAAGATAATAATGACTGTTGAATTTGATGAACGTAAGGAGAGATGTCAGGATACAAGGAAGAGTGAAAATGTGATATGACACAATAGATCTCCGTGGGTTGAAAAATTAATGGGTCACATGCAATAGCCCATCTTGGTGTGAAACTGATTTTCACCAAGAAACACCTCTGTCTCAAGAAATGCCATTTCTTTATACATATATGTGTGTGTGTATATATATATATATGCTAATATGTTGATTAGCATATATCTCTTTATATACAACATATATCAACCAAAGTCCATAGTTTACATTAGGTTCACTCTTGGCATTGTATAATCAATGGAGTTGGACAATGTATGATGACATGTACTCACCATTATAGTATCACACAGAGCAGTTTCATTGCCCTAACAATTTTCTGTGCTTCATCACTTCATCTTGCTGTCCTCCTTAAACTCTGGCAACCATGGATCTATTTACTGTGAAGTGTTGCTTTTTCCAGAATGTCTTATACATGCAATCTTACAGTCTATAGCCTTTTCATATTGTCTTCCTTCACTTAATTTATTTATCCTCTCACCTACTGAAAGATATTATGATTGTTTCTAAGTTTTGGAAAATATAAATGATTAAAGCTTCTATAAATATCCATGTGTAGGTTTTGTATGGCTGTAAGTTTTCAATTCCTTTGGGTAAATACCAAGGAGTGGGATTGATGGGTTGTATGGTAGAAGTAGGTTTAGTTTTGTAAGAAGCCACTAATCTGTCTTCTAAATTGACCATACCATTCTGCATTCTGACCAGCAATAAATAAGAGTTCATGTTGCTTCATATCTTCTCCAGCATTTGGTGGTGTCAGTGTTCTGGATTTTGATCATTCTGATAGATATGCATTGCTATCTCATTATTGTTTTAATTTGTATTTCCCTGATTATATATAATGTAGAGCTTCTTTACATATGCTTATGTGCCATTATTATATCTTCTTTGGTGGGAAACTTGGTAAAGTCTTTGGCCCATTTTGTAATTAGGTTGTTCATTTCCTTATTGTTGTGTTTTAAGACTTATTTATATGCGTTGAATAACTCATGTCTTCATCAGATATGTCTTTTGCAAATAGGTTTTCTCAGTCTGTGGCTTGTCTTTTTATTTTGCTTTTGCAGAGCAGAAATTTTTAATTTTATTACATCTAGCTTATGAATTCTTTCTTTCTTGGATTGTCCCTTTGGTCCTTTTGTTGCTGTATTTAATAAGTCACTGCCAAACCCATTGGCATCTAGGTTCTTTTCTATGTTATCTTCCAGGAATTTGATAGTTTTGTGTTTTACATGTAGGTCTTTAATATATTTTGAGTTGACTTTTTGAAGGTGTAAGGACTATGTCCAGATTTTTCTGTTTAACATCTGGATGTCTAGTTGTTACAGCACCATCTGTTGAAAAAGTATCTTTTCTCTGCTGTATTGCCTTTCCTCGTTTGTCAAAGTTCACTTGATTATTTCTGGCTCCTCTATTCTGTTCTGTTGATCTATTTGGCTGTTCTTTCACCAATACCACACCATGTTGATTATAGTAGTTTTATAGTAAGTCTTGAAGTTGTGTAGTATCAGTATTTTAACTTTGTTCTTGTCCTTCAGTAGTGTGCTGGCTATTTTGCATCTTTAGTTTCTCTATATAAACTTTAGAATCAATTTGTATGGAAACAGTTTCCATGACATAAGTTGCTAAGACTTTGATTGGAGTTGCATTGAGTCTATAGACTAAGTTGAGAAAAACTGACATCTTGACAATATTGAATTTTTCTATCTATGAACATGAAATATCTCTCCATTTATTTAATTATTCTTTTGATAGTTTTTTTCAACAAATTGGTACTGAAACAACTATAGAAAATCATGTAGTTTTACTCATATAGACCTTAAACACATTTTATTAGATGTTTACCTAAGTATTTTATTATTTTGGTGCTAATGTAAATGGTAATGTGCTCTTAAATTAAAATGCCACTTGTTCATTGCTGGTTTATAGGAAAGTGATAGACATATATTAACCTTGTATCCTGCAACCTTGCTATAATTGTTTATTAGTTACAGGAGGGCATTTTTAGTCAATTATTTTGAACTTTCTAATTAGATAATCATGTCATCTGTCAACAATGACAGCTACATTTTCATTTTCAATTAATGTATATTTTATTTCCTTTTCTTGTTTTATTGCATTAGCTAGGACTTCCACCACAATGTTGAAAAGGAGTGGTAAGAGGGGACATTTTTTGCCTTGTTTCTGATTTTAGTTTTCATTTTTAAGCATAAATTTTCCTGCAGGGTTTTTGGTAAACATTCTTTATCAAGTTGAGGAAGTTTTTCTCTATTCCTAGTTTAATTGGGTTTTTTTTTCTTATCATGAAAGGGTGTTATATTTTATCAAATGATTCTTCTGCATCTACTGATATAATCATATGACTTTTCTTCTTTATCCTCTTGGTGTGATGGGTTAGATTAATTTATTTTTGAATGTTGAATCAGCCTTGCACACCTGGCATAAATCCCATTTAGTCATGGTGTATAATTCCTTGTATATATTGCCAGATTTGATTTACTAATATTTTATTGAGAATTTTTGCATCTATGTTCATGAGACATAATGATCTGTAGTTTTCATGTAATGTCTTTGTCTGATGTTGGTGTTAGGATAATGCTGGCCCCATAGAATGAGTTAAAAAGTGTTTCCTCTGCTTTTATCTTCTGGAAGAGATTGTAGAAAGCTGTTACAATTTATTTTTTAAATGTTTGGAATAATTCACAGTAAGCCCATCTAGTCTTTGTGTTTTCTGTTTTGGACAGTTATTAATTATTGATTCAATTTCCTTAGTAGATGGAGGTCTGATCAGATTGCTTATTTCTTTTTGTGTGAGTTTTGACACATTGTGTCTTTCAAGGAATTGGTTCATTTCAATTAGGTTATACAATATGTGGGCACAGAGTTGTTCATAGTATTCCTTTATTATTCTGTTAATGTCCGTGATATCTGTAGTGATGTTTCATCTTTTGTTTCTGATATTAGCAATTTGTGTCATCTCTCTTTTCTTAATTAACCTAGCTTAGGTTTATTAATTTTATTGATCTTGTAAAAAGATCAGCTTTCAGCCTCATTGCTTTTCTCTTATTTATTATTTTCAATTTTATTCACTTTTTAGTCTATTTTTTATGATTTCTTCCATTTTACTCTAATTTTTATATCTTCCATTTACTTTGGATTTAATTTTCTTTTCTTTTTGTAGTTTTCTAAGGTGTAAGATTAGACGGTTGATTTTTATAGTTTTCTTCTTTCTTAATACATGCATTTAATGCTATAAATTTCCCTCTAAGTACTGTTTACCCTGCATCCCATAAATTTTAATAAGTGTGTTTTTACTTAATTAAAAATATTTTTAAATTTTCTGTTGATATTTCTTCTTTGGTCTATGTGTTATTTAGAAATACATGGTTTAACATCCAGGTATTTTGGGATGTTTCACCTATCTTTTAGTTACTGATTTCTACCTTAGTTTATTTGTGGTATGAGAGAAGATATTGTATGATTTCTATATTTTTAGTTTAGTTAAGGTTGTTTTATGTATCAGAATGTGGTATATCTTGGTAAATGTTCAATGTGAGAATGAAAGGAATCTGTATTCTCCTGTTGTTGGAAGTCATCTATAGATAACTGTTAAATCCAAAGTATTAATGTTATTGTTGAGTTCAGTTATGTGCTTATTGATTTTTTGTTTGTTGAATTGGTTCATTTCTTTTTTCTTCTTCTTTATTTTATTTTATTTTTTGACAGAGTCTGACTCTGTCACCCAAGCTAGAGTGCAGTAGCATGATCTTGGCTCACTACAAACTCCACCTCCTAGGTTAAAGGGATTATTCTGCCTCAGCCTCCTGAGTAGCTGGTATTACAGGTGCCCGCCACCATGCCTGGCTAATTTTTGTATTTTTTTTTAGCAGAGACAGAGTTTTGCCATGTTGGCCAGGGTGGTCTTGAACTTTTGACCTCAAGTGATCCGCCTACCTTGGCATTCAATGTGCTGGCATGAGCGACTGCACCCAGACATGAATCTTTTCATTTCTAATGAAAGTGTGTTGACGTATTCAACTATGATGGTGGATTCATCTATTTTTCTTTGCAGTTCTTTTAGTTTTACCTCACTTACTTTGACACTTTGTTGTTAGGAGCATACATGTTAGGAATTGGTATGTCTTCTTGGAGAATTTACCGTTTATCATTATGTAATGCCTTTTCTTTGTGTGTGTGTGTTAAAAATATCTATTCTACAGTTTTTTCAGTACTTTGTAACATTAGTCAAAATAGAATGAGCCAACAGAGTAAAAATGTTCAAGTTTTGGAGAAAAACATACACGGAACTGAGTAATAAATTACCATTGTGCGTGCATCCCTACATGCTATTGCTATGTTTCCGGGTTAAATTCTAACAGGTCAGTGATGATGCAATTTAAATGCTCATCTTAAGCAGCATCTACGTGGGGCTGAAGACATTACCCTGTATTCTTATTACTAACAGACAGGAGAGATGTGCGAGTTGTTTATAATAGTATAAATACTGCTTTGGCAATTATGAACATAGCGATGTAGGTTTCATGTGGTTTCTCTCTTGTCTTTAGCAAGTACACATCAAATCTCACAGCAACACTGAGTCTTGCATGGAAAGGTCATCCCAGTTCCTGTAATGGTAGGCTGGAGGCGGGGGCCCTGAATATGGATACCCAGATGGATTGGCATCTTCTGTGGCCAGTGAAGTTTTATACCGCACGGGACTATCTACAGAAACTGCACGGAGGCCATGGTCCTGAAAGGGTGTGTGCTGAAAGGCTGAGTATTTTGGTAAATTGCCATGGCTAGCATCTTGGCATTACAATCATGGACCCAGATGTAATGCCCATTTTTAATCACTGATAGTTTTTCTTGCTCTGAAGTCTGCTCTTCTTAAATTAATATAGATACTCCCCCTTTCTTTTGATTGGCATTAGCATGGTATATTTTGCTCTATCCATTTACTTTTAATATATATGTGTCTTTATATTTAAAATGGGTTTCTTGTAGACAATATACAGTTGGGTTTTTTCTTATTACCCACACTGACAAGCTCTTTTTTTTAATTGGTACATTTAGATCATTGACATTCAGAGTGACTGTTGATGTAATTGATTTAATATCTACCATGTTTGTTGCTGTTTCCCATTTGTTGCTCTTTCTTTCAGCAACATACTGCAGTTTCATACTCATCAGATTAATAAACATTAATCTTAGCATGTCAGTTATACTTCTTATTCAACGTTTTGTAGTTGTTCCCCTAGAGTTTGCAATACATATATACAACTAATCCAAGTTCACTTTTAAATAACACTTTATGAGTCCATAGTTGTGTGAATATGTTATAATAACAAATAATGGATTCGGTTTTCTCATTTTTTTATTGCTGTCATTCATTTTACTTGTACATAAGCATACATATATACATAATTGGATACATTCTTGCTATTATGTGTTTGTAATAATAAATGTAATTTTTCACTCATTTTGGAAAAATTATTTGTTAGATCAATTAAGAATAAGAAAAATGAAAGATCGTATTTTATTTTCGTTTACTCATTTTTTGATCATCTTCTCCTTTTTTTTTTTTTTGTAGATCTGACTTTCTGGCCTGTATCATTTTCCTTCTCTCTGAAAAACTCCTTTTAACATTTCTTATAAGGTTGGTCTGCTGGCAACAAATTCCTTCAACTATTGTTTGTCTGAGAAAGTATTTATCCGTCACTTTTGAGTGATATTTTCACAGAGTAAAAAATTTCTAGGTTGATGTTTTTCATTTTTCCTCTCAAGACTTTAAATCTCCCACTCTACTCTCTTTTTGTTAGCATGCTTTCTGAGAAGAAGCTAGATGTAATTTTTATCCTTTCTTCTCTATGAGTAAGAGGTAGGATTTTCCCCCTCTGGCTTCTTTCAAGATTTTTTCTTTATCTTTAATTTTCTAAAGTTTGATTATGATATTCCTAGGTGCAGTTTTTGACATTAATTTTGCTTGATGCTCACTGAGCATTCTGGATCTGTGGTTTGGTGTCTGACATTAATTTGGGATATTCTCAGTCATTACTGTGTCAGATATTTATCCACACCTTTCTCTTTTCTCCTTCTGGTACTCTCATCACATGCATGTTGCCCTTTCCGTAGTTGTCAAACGGATTTTGGATATTCTGTTATGGTTTTTATTCAATCTTTGCTTTGATTTTTCAGTTTTGAAGGTTTCTATTGAGATATCCTGAAACTCAGTGTCCTCAGCTGTGTATAAGCTACTAATAAGCCCATTAAAGGTAGTCTTCATTTCCTTTACAATATTTTTTCTCTCAGTATTTCTTGTTTGCTTCTTTCTCAGAATATCAATCTTTGTGCTTGTACTGCCCATAGTTTATTGCATGCTATCTACTTTATCCATTGTAACCCCTAGCATATTAATCATAGTTAAAAAAAAATCCCAGTATAATTCCAACATCCCTGCATATATGAGTCTGGACTATCTTGCTATACTTGCTCTAGCTCTTCAAACTACATATTTACTTTTTATATGCTTTGTAATTACATTCTTGATAACCATACATAATGTGCTAGGTAAAATGGACTGTTGTTAGTAGCACTTTAGTAATGTGCTGGTAAGGTGTGGGGGTAGTGGAAGTGTTCTGTTGTCCTGTGATTAGGTCTCCGCCTTTTGGTGAACCTATGCCTATTGACTGTAAACTTAACAAGAGCATCTCAGTTTGTAACGCACCACTTTAGTTGGTACATTAGGGCAAGAGTCAGCTGTACTTGGGTATTTCCTGTCTTTGAAATCATTTAGGCTCTGATAAAACCTCAGCAGGATAGGCTCTAATTAAATAATTTCTCCTAAGGGAAGACTTTACTAAGAACAGAATGCTTTGAAATATTTCAAGATGGTTCCTTTTTTCTCTCCATGCTGGAAGCATGAGGAGATTTATCTCCACTATTCACTGTGAGAACCTGGTAAAGCTCACAGCAACATAGTGCAGTTTCATACTCATTAGATTAATAAACATTAAAAATTCTGATTAATAAACATGAGAGATGTAGAACAACAGGAATGCTCATCCACTTTTGGCTGGGTTGTAAATTCATATAAACACTTTAAAAAGCAATTTGGCAATTTCTAATTGAGTTGAAGACAACACCGGTATCTCAACCTAGACATATGCCCCGGAAAAATTCTCCCATATGTGCATAGGAATAATATATAACATTTTTAGCAATGTTGTTTAAAATAGCAAAAATATGAGCATCAATGCATGCTGTCAGTGGGTACATAAATAGGTACTAGTAATATATAAAGGTGCACAGAAGCAACAAATACCTAATGATTATCTCTGAGGAGTGAAGAAAAAGGTGAGATTTGGAAAGTTTACACAGGAATCAAATGTATCTGAAATATTTTATTTCCTTAAAAGTGTTTGAAGCAAATCTGGGAAGTAGATACATGATATCATTTGGTTATTCTGCATACTTTCTGTGTGTTTAAATATTTCATAGTTTTTTAAAAAAGATATATTCAGCTAGGCTTCTGATCATCCATCTAAGGAAAACAGAAACTTATAGAGCAAGGTCACATCAACACTCAGAGGGGAAATCAAACAAATCTCCTTTTGAAAAAGTCAGTGATTTCTGGGTTACCACTGGTTGTCTTAATGATCAAAACAGATTGTCATATAATCTTGATAATTACTGCATAAATAAGCAGAAGCCAATTTGGAAATAATAGGTTTTGATATGTTTGCCAGTTGTTCCCTGGGTAAATCAAAGTCCAAACCAAATAGAAAAGTTTAAAGCATGTCCACATGTCTTAAGACCTAAAAGAAAACATTTGATTTCTGTTTAGTCAAATAAGACCTTTTCTCCTTTGGCTTTTCCTCTTGCAGTGTTACATTGATAGTGTTTTTACTTCTTTGTAATGATTCACCAATAATACTTTAGGTTTTGAAAAGCAATTTCGGACAGACTAACAGTTTACTCCTTGAAAGCAACTTTTTAAAGGACCAGAACCATGATAATGAGCCCTGTAGTCTGAAGAAGGCACTCATGGCTTCTGGTTTCTGTGTCCAACTTGGAAATTGCCACTTCATCCTAACAAGTAAAAAGCTGAACAAACTGAAAAATCCATAAAAGAAGTGTGGTTAAAAGGGAAATCAATGCCGCTAAAGTTGGAGATGTAGGCAAATAGGAAAATAACAACTTACATAAACAGATACCTCTTCAGGAACCAATACTGGGGAAGGAAAACCTGAAGAGTAATTGACAAATTGTAGAAGGCTCAGTGTGGACAAATCTGAGAGATTGGGAACTCCAGAAGGGTCAATTATCAAGGGCCCTCACAATTTTGTGGGTTTTACTTTCTGGTTTCATTTGCATTTCTTTGATTACTAGTGAGGGGGTGTATCTTTGGCTAGGTTTATTAGTTATTTAAATATTCTCCTCTGTAAATGCCTTTGCATATCTTTTGCTCGTTCTCTTTTAGGTGATTTATTTATTTATTTTTTAATAAATAAGAGTTTATAAAGTGTTATTTTGCTTTACAATGAATAATGTTCCTTTAAAATGTTGGTGTGGTACAAAATAGCTTTTTAAAAACTGATTTATTTTAACTTTTCCTAGGGTGTTTTTTATTGAAATAAGGCTTTAAACTTTAATCTAGTTATTTATTTAGAGTTTCTTTCACAGCTTGTGTTTTCTGTGTCTTATTTAGGAAATTCATCCTTAACCCTAAATCATAGAGGTATTCTGTTTTATTTTTTTCTAAAGTTCTAAAATTTTGTTTGTGATATTGTCACAAACAAAAAATTCTGCCTAGAATTGATTTTTGCATGTGGTGTGAAATAATTAAATTTTTTTTTGGACAGAGTTTACCATTTTTCATATTTTTGAAAAATCCATTATTTCTTCCTGATTTATGATTCCCATTCCTCTGTCAAAATTGAGTTTGCTTATGCATAGGTCTGTTTGGGTATTACTTATTCTGTCATATTGGTCTATTGTCAATCTTTCCATCCTTTGTCTCTGGTCTTAGTTACTAAATATTTGCGGTAATTTTTAATATCTGGTGGAGCAAGTTTTATGATCTTTGTTCTTTAAAATTTGAATTTTAGCTATTCTTGACTCTATGGCATTCCACATGAATTTTAGGATTATCTTGGTAAGTTTTACCCAAAACCACCAGAATTTAGGGGAATTGCATCAATTTTACAGATTAGTTTGAGAGAAAATGATATCCTTAAATTTGTTCACATAGAACCATAGCATCGATTTCCAATTTTTTTAGGTTGATAATGTTCATTAATTTCAACTTTTCTCCATATATTTAATATATTTTTATTAGATTTATTTATAAGAATTTTGTATTTTCTATTGCAAATACATTTTTTCTATTCCATTTTCTATTGTTATTATTGCATATATAGTAATGATACTACTTTTTATATGTTAATAATTTATCCAGAAATTTCGCTAAATCCTCATATAAGTTTAATAAGTTTTGTGAATATTCTGTTGGATACAAAATCCAATCGAATAGAATGATATCATCAGCAAAGAAGGATAATATTGTCTTCTTTCTAATTATGTCTTTTGAAAAATAGCTTAATACTGAAGTCACAATAGGAGGCTCTTATCTTGTTCTGATATAGTGCAAATGATTCTGAAGTTTCATCTCTTTAGATGAAGGAAGAAGGAAGTTGGAAGATATTCTGTTTAATGTCTATTTTGCTCTTACTATGCAAAGTGCTGTTTTTCTCTTTTTTTGACTTCCCACACAATACTGACATAGCAAAGTGCTTACGTTATAAAATCTTTTGTTTTATGTGCTTTTATTATGTAAAAGTTGCTTTTATTATGAATGATTACCTAAATGAATGTTTTCCTTCATCTACTGCATCTGTTGAGAGATCGTATGTCTTATCGCCTTCATTTTACTAATACAGTGAATGATATTAGACATTCTGATGTTTGGTTATCTAAGAATTCCTGGGATAACACTTACTTGGTGAAAGCATTTTTTTTATGCACTGGTGAATTTAGTTGCTTAGTATTAAATTTAATATCTTTGCATTTATGTTCACAAGTGTATTGGTCCATAACTCCCTTTTCTTGGACTGTATTTGCCTGGTTTTGGCATGAAGTAAATTGTAAATTCATGAAATGAATTAGGTAGCTTTTCCAATTTTTCTATTATTTGAAACAAATTTATGATATGGGGAATGCTCATTTATTAAAAGTTTGGTTAAAGTCATCTCTAAAGGTAACTGGGTCTGGTCTTTAGGATAAAGTGACTTTTAATTTCTTTAATGTTTTGTGGGGGAGTTTATTAGGTTTTCTCCTTTTCTTCCAAATTTCGATATGTTTGTTCACAGTATCTCTTATTATTTTTAAAATCTCTATTTTCTTTTAGACTTTTTTTCTAAATGCATTTTTATTCTAAAATTTTAGAAAACAAGGACACATAGGTCCCAAATGTACATTACACAGTGCAACCACCTGTTTTCCTCACTATTTGGCAATCCATATCAATATCTTTATTCAATCATTTTATCTTCTGATTGGTAACTTTATAGGAAAGATGGAGTCCAATTCAATGATTCTCAAAAATTTAACATTAGTCATGATCTTACAGTAATCATGAAAAATTTTTATATAAATACAGGAATTTTTCACGTGAACAGTACATTCTTGTCAAAGTTAGCGAATATTACTGTCACACCATATAATCAAATTTTTATAAAACAGTTTCCAGGAAATCTGTTCCTTATAATTAATTAGGCCATAAACTACACGGAAATGAGACAAGATCTGGAAAGTGAATGATGACAGTAGTGAGGCAAATGCTAAGTGCCAGCTGGGTATGTAAACTAAATAAAGTCTTCAGAAAAAAGTGACATCTTCTTGATTAATATTCCATTACCAGACATAAACATGTCAGAATTAACTGTGGAATATGTTTTGATGAAAAACCACTATAAATGAATATGGCTAAGTTAGCAGGCCTTTAAACAATTTGCTTCTTGGCCAAAACAGATGCTGCTTCCTTTCTCTGATCCCCAGATGCCTATGTTTCAAATGTCTTTATAACAATGAATTGCCTATTTTTTTTCTGAGACATTTTATACTACTCTCTATATTGTCTAGGAAGAAAATTCAAGGCTGCTGTTTTCCACCAACATCAAGAGAGGGTAATCCCTTTATCTTAAAATTATGACACTGATCTCATCAAGATTCCTGCTCTGAAAAGTATCGTCAATTATTTTTACTGTTACATTAGGATTATAATGATTAGGAGTACATGGTATTGATTTACTTATAATCTCTGAGAATTCCTTCGAGCATTTACATACATGTTATTTGTTAACACAAGAAAGTAGGTTAGTGAAAATGAGTTAGAGAGCCCCTTATATAACACTTTAGGATTTAAACCACCAAGACAAAGGCAGAGTTTATGTTAGATAAACTCTGAGGTCCCTTTCTGCTCTAATAATCGTTGATTTTATGACTCTAACAGGTGATTTGCTTTCAAGTAAAGACTGTAGGGTATCTTACTATGATTTTTCTATGTAGTGGCTGGACTTTCAATTTATACTGTCACATTATTATTCTAAAGGAAAGTGCATTTAAGAATGTTTTAATTCATCTGCTCTACCTTTATTATCTTATGGATACCTTTCTATGATTTTGCCTCCCTTTCTTTGTATTTATTGCCCTTTTTATTATTATTTTTGCGCCAATTTTGGTGCCTTCGCATTATTGTTCTCTTTTCTATTGTTTTTACCTTTCGTTTTGATGGCATTCCTTGGAAAAAAGTGGAAAAGCATTATTTGATTTTACTAGTACTTTTAAGATGCATCTTCCTAGACAGGTTCTTAGAATGATGTACTGTAGGTAAAAAGTGGAAAAAAAAGTCAAATTTGTGTGTTCTTTCTGAAGAGCGGTTCAGTCCTATTTCTGCTGCATGATGTAGGTGAGATGATTTAATTTGATTTCATAGGGTAATATTAATTATTACTTTCTAAGCTCATTGAGAAGAATAAATAAGTTAACATGCATACTAATTTGCCATTAAGGCTGGGTTTTAATTAGTTGTCTGTACAAAATTAATTAGTTGTCTGTACAAAATTTCCAGTTTCTTGAGTTAGCACAGTGAATTGAGAGTCTTTCATGTGAACACCTATGTTGATTCATTCAGTCAGAAGCAAAATTGCATATTTCCACTCCTGTTCTAAAACCCTTGGAATTTATTTTTGCATGTATTTTCTAGTGTTTTTAAATTGTTTCTATTATAAATAAATCCCTGCCATATCTTTAGGGACTGCGGTCCTCTGAGGAATGCTGGGGTCTGGCTCAATTTTGGTATGGAGGCTATGACAGGTCGAGAAATAGGGCTCCAAGAGAAATGGTATTTCTCTGCAAGTCATGACCTCCAGGGAGATCAGTACCTGTCTTCTAGCTGAGGGGACCCATTTCATAAGACAAAGCTAGGGAGGCTGCATGGGTTTCAGGACTCAGAGGTAAACTCTGAGTTTTGTAATTCTATTTCTCAGAGTTCCAATTTTTCCCAGTCAATGCCCTAACTTTCACAACCTTCCAACAAGAGATGCACTGAGGTTGAGAATTAAACCTTCATCGTAGTTTAGGTGTGCTAAGTTTTCTCTGCCAGTGCTTTTTAACAACATCAACGCTGTGGATGTAAGACATAGATTTCTGAGGACATTCACATAAACGTCCCAATTCTCTGATCATTCTTGGGACTGAGAATTAAAAACCTGGATTCTGTAATTTTCATTGTAATGTTCAATGGGCTTTTTTATAAAAAGACCACCCCATCCCACAGTCCTGTGTTTTACCTGCTATACATATTATATAAAGGTCATCACCACTTAATCCACCAATGCCACAACTTCAATTGGCATTTTATTCCAGGTGAACACAGGTAAATTTAAGTTTCCTTAGATTTTCAGTATTTGCATCCTTTAATACTACCCAGATTGACATCACTCAAAACCAACCAGGTCAAATATTAACAATCACAAACTCTTGACCTTGAAAACCCGTTTCCCACAGCCGTTTCTAGTACCAAATGCTGTATGTCAAGGTTCAGTTGCAGATAATGTAAACCTCTCTAGCTAGTTTGAGAAAAAGAACAAATATAGGAAATTAGATGTTTCCAAAATAGTTGCTTCAACTAGGAAAGTAAGCTGTGAGATAGGCTTCTGGGAGAATCTCCAGAACACTGCAGTGTTGGCCTGCTACCTCTTTTTATGGTCAATAAGCTGAGGTATCAGGAAACTGCTGCCACTATTATTGCTTTAGGACCTCAGTGCTGCAAACATGATTCAAGCCAGCAAGTCAGTGCCCCATGACCAGCTTGCAATATGCATAAACACAGGCAACTGGGCACTGGGCAGAAAGAGCAAACATTTCCATAATTGTGCTGGTAGGCAGGAGGAGCAGAAGTGTGGCCTCCACTTCACTTCCACTTTCTGACTTTCAATAATGTACCTTCAGATTATATCCTTCTGAATATATTTATGCCTGTCACATCTTTTATAACCAATATTGAACAGTAGACCAAAGTTTATTTAACCACTCCCATAAGGAGGGACACTTAGGTTGTTTGTAATTTTTGTTAATATAAATAATGCTGAAATGAACACATTTGTATGAGCCTTCTTGGCCACACGTTGAATGTTTGTAGGCAGCATGGAAATGAAGTAGTAGAATTTCTAAATCATAGGGCATGCTCATTTTCAATTGGCATGGATAAACCAAATCATTAAATTGCCTTCCTAGGCTATTGTTCCAATTTACTTTTTATCCATAATGTTTAGCAATGTCTACTTCTACAAATCCTTAACAATATTTGATATTATCAAAAGTTTTAAAATTTGCTAATTTTGAGAGTAAAAAGATGGCCTTATTTAAATTTTCACACACCCAATTATAAGTGAGATTGAGCATCTTTTTAATTTAACATTTTTATTTTGCCCAGTTTATGACTTATGCTCCTTATCTTTTATTCATTTTACTTTTCTTTTTCCTTTTGATTTGATTTGCCATTAAATAATCTGGACAGTAATTATTTATGCCTTTTAATTTTTATGACTTGTTTAGGCAGGCCTATCTTCCCTGACGTCATAAACATAGTCTTCTGTATTTCCTTGTTTTATTTTTGTGGCTTCGATTTTTATGTTTTGATTTTTAAGTCATTATTGTTTTTTGAATGCTGTGACGGGATCTAATCTTATCCACTTATTACAGTAATTAGCCTCTTATCTTGATATCATTTATTGAATAGACTATGCTGACTTCAAATGCTAATTTTCTCATGAATTAAACTTTTATATATCTTTTTCTTGCTTTCTAATCGATTCCACTGAATAATTCTGTAAAATCACAACCCTATAGTAATTTTTATAGCTTTAAAATATATTTTTATGTCTTATAGGCTAGTGTTCCCCCTTATTAGTCTTTTCAAAATTATGTTAGCTATCTTATTCTTTCATAAGAATTTCTTGTTTAACCTTAGCATTTCCATAATATATTATTTTTGGATTTTGATTGGGGTTGCATGGATTTACAGATTAATCTATATATTTATAACATTACATCTGTAACTTAGTATAGCTCTCCTATGTCTTTTAGTATGGTTTTAATTTTAGCTCAGAAAAGATCTAAATTTCTTGTTAGTTTTTGTGTTGGTCAAAGTAAGTTATTCTAGCTACTGTGACAAGCAGTTACATTTTCTCACTCACATCACAGTGCAGTGTGGTCCAGGCTGAATGGTGTTAGGCTTCACCCAGTCATTCTGGGAGCTTGGACTGACAGATGCTCTGCCATGATCAACAAGAGACTCCCAGGTTGTCCTGTGTCTTATTATCTAGCAGGAAAACAGAACAGAGAGAGCATATGTAAAGAATAATTCAGGACAGTTTGCGACCGGCCTTGGAAATAGTATACATAACAGTTGTCTACATTCAGAACTTGCCTCACATTGCTGACAGAGAGGCAGGGAAGGTAGTCTTCATGTGAGTCGAGGAGGAAATTAAAATGATTTTGGTGAACTCATAAAATTGTCTTCTCAACTTAATGATAAAGTCTTAGATAATCGACTGAGAAATGATTAAAACTAGAGAGAGCTCAGTAAGGTAATTGAAACCAAGATTAGCTTACAAAAAGAAATCATCCTTTTACATATTAGTAATGACCAATAAGAAAATATGATAGCTGATATGACAAAGAATTTTCTTCCTGTGTTATTATATTATTTCCAAATAGTAAATGTTTTGGCTTTTCCTTTCTAATTTTTTGAACATGTATGTTTATTTTCAATTTTACATTTAAATACTGGAATATCTCACGATATTAAATGGAATAGGACTCACTCTCCTATTTGTGATAGTAAAATTGCAACTGGTTAAAAAAAATTCCTGGATTGGGAGGCTGAGATGGGCGGATCATGAGGTCAGGAGATCAAGACCATCCTGGCTAACACGGTGAAACCCCGTCTCTACTAAAAAATACAAAAAACTAGCCGGGCGAGGTGGCAGGCGCCTGTAGTCCCAACTACTTGGGAGGCTGAGGCAGGAGAATGGTGTAAACCCAGGAGGCGGACCTTGCAGTGAGCTGAGATCCGGCCACTGCACTCCAGCCTGGGTGACAGAGCGAGACTCCGTCTCAAAAAAAAAAAAAAAAATTCCTGGAATGCCGCTGGCTGAATTTCTGAAATGTTTGTCTTGATGGAACTTCTGGCTTCATAATGAAAGACATGATTTTGAGATCATGCTGCTGATAATGCCACTCTACTTGTGTGTCTGTGTGCTTTCTCTTTCCAAAGAGACAATTTTCTTACTACTGATGTGGATTCAACACTGGTTTATGCCTAAAGGTTTCTAGAAATTAAGTTTTTATTTTGTTATGGTTTTAAAATACAACAGTTAAATATGAGTCGTAGTGATAATTTAAATGCAGACAGATTAATTTAGTATTCCCATTAGAATTGTTTCTGTATTTTAGTTGTCCACATGGCCTATAGGCTACCAAAGTCTATTGTAGAAATTATTAGTGTTGTTATTACTTTTTATTGTTGGTGTAAATAGTAAAATTTGCATGCGAGGAATGCAGAGTTCAATCTCTTCTTTCACCATTTGTCATGTATTGAGCCAGCTACTTAACTTTTCTTGCCTTGATTCCATTTCTGAAGAGACTAAAAACATTTTTCCTAACCAAATGATGTGAGTTGAACAGATGTTTTTCTGTTCCAGTTTTTGTGGCAAACTCATTTTTCCCCAATTTTTTACTGCCAATTTTAGTACTGATAACTTCCCAAATTATGCCTCCAGGACTGGTCTCCTTACAGAGATCCCACTGCTCCATTTGAATGAAAGCCAAACACTTCAAATACACTTTGTCTCTTATCTCAGCTTTAATCCTGTTGCTGTGTTCTCAGTCTGTATATACAGCATTACAATTTGCTGTGTTGTTCAAGAGGGAAAACATGCAGGTACCTATGGCTTGGCCTCCACTCTTCCTCCACTTCTAATTATTCATCCCAGCTTAGAAAAATGTCTAGTCTGATGTTCCATTGCATCCCAACAGCCACCAGGTGAAAGAAGACATCTCATCTGTCACTGGATCTACTGCAATAGCTTCCTAACTTACTTCCCTGCTACCTTTACTGCTGCTAGCATTGCTTTGCTGTCTTACTGAGTCTACAGAAGTAAACATGCTACCTGCTCCAAACCCTTCTATTGGTCTCCATTGCCCCCATATGAAAGTCATGTGCTT